>NW_016107716.1:521457-684047 GCF_001604975.1 Cebus imitator
TCCTCGCTCTGTCACCCAGGGTGGAGTGCAGTGGCATGATCTCAGCTCACTGCAACCTCTGCCTCCCAGGTTCAAGTGATTCTCCTGCCTCAGCTTCCTAGGTAATTGGGACTACAGATATGTACCACCATGCCCAGCTAACTTTTGTCTTTTTAGTACAGATGGGGTTTCACCATGTTGGCCAGGATGGTCTAGATCTCCTGACCTCGTGATCTGCCCACCTTGGCCTCCCAAAGTACTGGGATTACAGGCATGAGCCACGACGCCTGGCCAAGAGCATTAACTTGTCTGAAGAATCACTGAAATTATACAATTTGTATTTCATAGCTTATACATGCATATGTCTTTCATTCTAATCAGAACAGTAGAAGTGCTGCGCAAAACTAACTCAGTTGTTTTTATTGTACTTCTTAACATGAGCACATCCTACTAACACTCCCTCCCTTTAGCTCACTGGTGAGTAAGGGAGAATGGAATGGAAAAGAACAGTGGGCTGCCCTACCTTTCCCTTTCCTTCAATGTCATCATTTTCAGTGTAAGTGGTTGGCTAATACAGGGAAGTAACACAAGTAAGAAAGGATATGGCAGGGTTTCTTGGTCATTCATGTTTCTTAGAAGGTTGAATCTGTTAAAAACTCATTAGCGTTTAGCTATAACCTCCCAACCTCACCTCTTGACTCTTTTTTTAAAAAATCATTTCTCACATGGCCTTCTCAGTAAAGGCTTAGCCAAGAGGAATGATTGCTTTTAGATGTTGACTCCCTCAGAAAGCAGTCTCCATGCCCTGTCAAGGCTAGGTTTTCTCACAAAAAGATATATACTTTTCTTCCCACACCCCCAAGGTGATTCTCTAAGCCAGGTCAGCAAACCTTTTCTGCAAATCATCACATAGTAAATATTTTAGGCTTTGAAGGCCGTGTGGTCTCTCTTATGACTCAACAACAGTGCAAGTTGCCATGGTAGTGTTAAAGCAGTCATATGAAACATGTAAATAAATGGACATGGTTGTGTTCCAATAAAACTTTATTTACAAAAACAGACCGGGAGCCAGATGTGACCCATGGGCTATAGTACTTTGCCAATCTCTGCTCTAAAGCATCATCCATTTGACCCCATCCTTATATTTTTAATTCACTATTTGACAAATTTTCAAAACCCTCCCATGAAATGAGAAGATGACACGTGTTTTATGTTTGGAAGGAAGTGGGGCAGAGATTAGTAAAATGAATTTTCTGAGGTTGCAGAGAGCTAAAAATGGACCTCAGAGCCCCAGTTTGTCCTACTTGTTGCTAGAAAGCTCTGTGATGTGTCTTCTCTTGGCATGCAGTTCTTGCATAGCTGTGACACCTACGACCTACCTTAAAGATTGTTCTAGGAACAATGTCAAAATCCACCAGAGAAGTACAACTTTTAATATGAAAATGCCATAACTCCTCCCTTCCTTTTGGTGGGTGCTCACAGAGAGGAGGTCTGCTGATCAATCACAGAGTTTGCAGCTGCTTTCCACCTCTAACCAGCACCTTTGTGAGAGGGGTACAGAGGACGGGAAATGATAGCAGGGGGGCAGCCCAGTCACAATGGAATGCTGAATACAAGTGAACAAGTGTTCCCTGTTCACTGCATCCATGTCAATATCTACTATTTTTTGGTTTTTTGATTATGGCCATTCTTGCAGGAGTAAGGTTGTATCACTCTAAATGCCTAAATTCTTATAGTGACATTTCTACATCAGTAATTTAAGAAGAGGTAAATTTTTACTCACTGATTTATGTATCAGCATTTTCCCTCATGGCCCACTGAATATAAGGCTAATTCATCCATCCATCCATCTACTGATACAAACATACATCTAAACATCTATTCAACAAATACTTATTAACTGCATGCTATTTCCCAGACAATATTCTAGGCAGTGCAAACTAATTTTTGTTGATCTCCTTTATCTCCTGTAGAATGGTCACAAGTCTCCAGTAATTTCTGGACCAAAACCAAATGGTACCAACATATTCAACTCATTAATCCTTTATCCTTTTGTGGGTTTTAAGTAGAAATGTGGGCTTGATAATGTGGGAAACTGAAGTTTAAATGTTGAGCTTAAAAAAGAAAACCAGCTGAGGAACCTCCACAAGCTTGGAGCAAAAGAAGGAGAATGGTGTTATGGAAGCTGAGAGAACAATGTAGAACAGAATATCACCAAAAATGAGTTAAGGACATTTACACAGCAGCCTTATAAAATTCCATAATGATAATAAGCAAAATTTCTCTAAAACACTAAGGACAATTAACTTTTTGAAAGTACAATGGAGCTGTTTTTCTGTCGACCATTAGTAAGAGCAAGTTGCTATGTAATTTTCACCTTCCTAATTGCAAAAATGTGGAACCAACCCAAATGCCTATCAATCAACGAGTGGATAAAGAAACTCTGGTGTGTGTGTGTGTGTGTGTGTGTGTGTGTGTGTGTGTGTGTATGATGGAATACTACTCAGCCATAAAAAGGAATGTATTAATGGTATTCACAGTGACCTAGATGAGATTGGAGACTATTATTCTAATTGAAGTAATTCAGGAGTGGGCGACAAAGCATCCTGTTCTCACTCATAAGTGGGAGCTAAGCTATAAGAATGTAAAGGCATAAGAATGGCACAATGGACTTTGGAATCTCAGGGGGAAAGTGTGGGAAGGGGGTGAAGAATAGAAGACTCCAAATAGGGTACAATGTTTACTGCTTGGGTAATGAGTGCACCAAAATCTCACAAATCAACACTAAAGAACTTACTCATGTAACTAAATACCACCTGTTCCCCAATAGCCTATGGAAATTAGAAAAAAACATTTAGGCATTTAGGTAAGGCCTATATGTTATGATAAGACACTAAAGGTTTATCAAAGCCTTATCACCAATTCGTATGTTAGTGTGGGTGTTTATCAGAAATTCAAGATGCAATAAAATTATCTTTCTGGAAATAGTGTGGTTGCAGTGTACTTTAGAAACAAGTGGCATAGAATAAGAAAGCACAGTAATTAGAGTAAAAACACTTGGGCTAAAATCCCAGCTCTTTCAGTGTTAGCTGTGTGATGGTGGATTATCATTAGGACACTGTGGGCTTCACTTTTCTGATGATACAATGTGTTTGGACTAGAAATCTGTATCATCTGGGAATCTTGTGAGGTACAAGCAACAAAAAATTCTATCAATTTGGCTTCAATGATAAATAATTTGTTGGTTTATGTACCTAAAAATAAGTGATAAAACTGTTACAGCCAAAAGGAGCCTAAGGATACATGACAACTCAATATAATATGCTATACTGGTTGGAATTTTGGAAAAAATAAAGGACATTAGGTAAAACCTAAAGAAATCTGAATAAAATGTGGACTTTAGCTAATAAAAATGTATCAACATTGGTTCATTAATTGTGACAAATGTACCACACTAACGTAAGATGTTAATAATAGGGGAAGCTGAGTGCCAAATATACAGGAACGCTCTATACTCTGTAATTTTTCTGTAAATCTAAAAGCGTTCTAAAATAATGCCAGACATAAGAAATACACACAACAGGATAATGTCAGCAAGATGGCAGACTAGGAAGCTTCAGTTCCTCATTGTCCCACAGAGCAACAAAATTAACAAGTTATTGACCAAAATAACTTTGTGAGAATTCTAAAGACCAGTTGAAAAGTTACAGCATCTAGACCAATGTAAAACCAAGAAGGAATTTCAGAAAAAAGGAAAGGAAAGTTTTTAAAAGATTTGCATACCTGTTATCCATGCTTCTCTCCCTGTCTGATTTAACACAGTGCAACTAATAGGAAACCTCCCACGTTGAGGATCCTCTTTTAGGATGAAACCAAAAGAGTGGACCATGCGTCCAGCGTTTGGGCTAGTCTGGAGACTGCCTAAGGAAACGGTTTCTGACTTACATTACTCAGAGTAATGATGGGACTTGGTGAAGCACTGGTGGCTTTGTTTGGAAGCTGCTGAAAACAAGACATGATCCTCACGGCATGTTAAAGCTGCAGCTCCAAAGGCAGACACCAATAGAAGCAAGGTTCACAGCCTTCTGAGAAGAAACAGGAACAACAAGCTGCTTAGGAAATTGGAGATATTTAAAAGCATAGACGCAAATGCAGAGAAGACAGCATATCCTTAGAAAAAGTTTGGAGCGGTCCTAGAATCTATAGCAGGGATAATCAGTGAAGATTTTTCCCTGCACAAAGTCAGTCTATAAAGACTAGGAGAGGTGGTTATTTTTCAAATGCCCAAGTCTCAACAACAGCAACAACAAATCCCAAGGCATACAAGGATACAGGGAAACCTGGCCCAATCAAAATACCAAAATAAAACTCCAGAAGCTGACCCTAAAGAAATACAGATCTGTTCTCCCTCACAAAGAATTTAAAGTAACTGTACTAAACATGCTCAGTGAGCTAATATGGAACACAGATAAACAACTAAATAAATTCAGGAAAACACTGCATAAACAAAATAAGCATATCAACAAAGAGACACAAACTATAAAGAAGAACCAAACAGAAATTCTGGAGGTAAAAAGCTCAATAATGGAACAGAAAAAAAATTCACGAAGAGGCTTCAACAGAAAACTGGATCTGACAGAAGAAAAGAACCAAGAAACTTGAAGACAGATTATTAGAAGTCATTATCAAAAGTCATCAAGTCAGAGGATTAAAAAGAAAAAAATAAAAGTGAAGAGAGCCTAAGGTACTTATGGACACTGTCAGGTAGACCATTATATGCATGATGGGAGCCACAGAAGGAAAAGAGAGGGAGTTGGAGCTTATTTGAACCAATAGTGGCCAAAAACTTTTCAAACTTGGGGGAAAAAATGGGCATACAAGTTGAAGAAACTCAATGAACTTCAACCAGGATAAATTCAAAAAGACCCATACGAAGTTGCATTGTAATCAAATTGTCAAAAGTCAAAGACGAAGAATCTTGAAAGCAACAAGAGAAAAACAACTTATCACATATAAGACAGCTTCTATAAAGTTATCAGCGGAATTATCACTAGATATCTTACAGGCCAGAAGGAAGTGACAAAGAATACTGTATCCAGAAATTGCCACAGCCACCCAACCTTCAGCAGCCACCACCCTGAACAGTCAGCAGCAGGCCATCAACACCAAGGCAAAATCTTTCATTAGCAGAAAGATTATGATTTGCTGAAGGCTCAGACAGTTGTTGCCACTTTTTAGCAATGAAGTATTTTTAATTAAGGTATGTACATTGTTTTTTAATGCACAGTGTTATTGCACATTCAGTAGACTACAGTATGGTATGAACATTTTTTATTTTAAGTTCTGGGATACATGTGTAGGACATGCAGGTTTATTGCATAGGTAAACATCTACCATGGTAGTTTACTGCACCTATCAACCCATCACCTAGGTATTAAGCCCCAAATGCATTAGCTATTTATCTTGATGCCCTCCCTCCCCCCACAACCCCCAACTACGGGCCCCAGTGTTTGTTGTTCCTCCCTGTGTCCACGTGTTCTAATTGTTCAGTTCCTGCTGATAAGTAGAACATGTGGTGTTTGGTTTTCTGTTCCTGCTTAGTTTGCTGAGAATAATGGCTTTGAGCTCCATGCATGTCCCTGCAAAGGACATTATCTCATTCCTTTTCATGGCTGCATAGTATTCCATGGTGTATATGTACCACATTTTCTTTATCCAGTCTATCATTGATGAACATTTGGGTTGATTCCATGTCTTTGCTGTTGTAAATATTGCTGCAATGAACATAAGCAGGCATGTATCTTTATAATAGGATGATCTATATTTCTTTGGGTATATAGCCAGTAATGGGATGGCTGGGTCAAATGGTATTTCTGTTTTTAAGTTTTTGAGGAATCACCCCACTGTCTTCCACAATGGTTGAATTAATTTACATTCCCAAAATGTGTAAAACTGTAAAAGCATTCCTACCAAAAGTGTAAAAGCATTTCTACTTCTCCACAGCCTTGCCAGCATCTGTTGTTTCTTGCCTTTTTAATAATTGCCATTCTGACTGGCATGAGATGATACTCATTGTGGTTTTGATTTGCATTTTCTAATGATCAGTGATGTTGAGCTTTTTTTCATGTATTTCTTGGCCACATAAATGTCTTCTGTTGAGAAGTGTCTGTTCATATCCTTTGCCCACTTTTTAATAAAGACTTTTTCTTGTAAATTTGTTTAAATTCCTTGTAGATTCTGTATATGAGACCTTTGTCAGATAGATAGATTGTAAAAATTTTCTCCCATTCTGTATGTTGTACATTCACTCTGAAGATAGTTTCTTTTGCTGTGCAGAAGCTCTTTAGTTTAATTAGATCCCAATTTGTCAGTTTTTGGTTATGTTGCAATTGCTTTTGATGTTTTCATCATGAAATCTTTGCCTGTGCCTATATCCTGAATGGTATTGCCTATATTTTCTTCTGGGGATTTTATAGTTTTGTGTTTTACATTTAAGTGTCTAATCCAACTTGAGTTAATTTTTGTATAAGTGTAAGAAAGAGGTCCACTTTGAATATTTTACACATGGCTAGCCAGTTCTCCCAGCACCATTTATTAAATAAGGAATCCTTTCACCATTGCTTGTATTTGTTTGGTTTGTCAAAGATCAGATGATTGTAAATGTGTTGTCATATTTCTGAGATATCTATTCTGTTCCATCGGTCTATGTGTCTGTTTTTGTTCCAGTACCATGCTGTTTGGTTACTGTAGTCTTGTAGTATAGTTTGAAGTCTGGTAGAGTGATGCCTCCAGCTTTGTTCTTTTTACTTAGGATTATCTTGGCTATGTGGGCTCCTTTTTAGTTCCATATGAATTTTAAAGTAGTTTTTGCTAATTCTGTGAAGAATGTCAATGGTAGTTCAATGGGAATAGCATTGAATCTATTATTACTTTGGGCAGTATGACCATTTTCATGGTACTGATTCTTCCTATCTATGAGCATGCAGTGTTTCTCCATTTGTGTGTGCCGTCTCTGATTTCTTTGAGCAGTGGTTTCTAGTTCTCCTTGAAGAGATCCTTGACTTCCCTTATTAGCTGTATTCCTAGGTATTTTATTCTTTTTGTAGCAATTGTGAATAGGAGTTCACTCATGATTTGGCCCTCTGCTTGTCTGTTGTTGATGTACAGGAATGCTTGTGATTTTTGCACATTGATTTTTTATCCTGAGACTTTGCTGAAGTTGCTTATCAGCTTACGAAGCTTTTGGGCTAAGGCAATGGCATGTTCTAGATATGGGATCATGTCATCTACAAACAGAGGCAGTTTGACTTCCATGCTTCCTGTTTGAATACTCTTTATTTCTTACTCTTGCCTGATTGCCCTGGCCAGAACTTCCAATACTATGTTGAATAGAAGTGGTGAGAGAGAGTATCCTTGTCTTGTGCCAGTTTTCAAGGAGAATGTTTCCAGCTTTGGCCCATTCAGTATGTTGGCTGTGGGTTTGTCCTAAATGGCTCTTATTATTTTGAGGTATGTTCCATCAATACCTAGTTTATTGAGAGTTTTTAACATGAAGAGATGTTGAATTTTATCAAAGTCCTTTTTCACACCTATTGAGATAATCAAGTGGTTTTTGTCTTTAGTTCAGTTTATGTGGTGAATTATGTTCACTGATTTGCATATGTTGAACCAGCCTTGCATCCCAGGGATGAAGCTGACTTGATCGTGGTGGATAAGCTTCTTGATATGCTGCTGGGATTTGGTCTGCCAGTATTTTATTGAGGATTTTTGTATCAGTGATCATCAAATATATTGGCCTGAAGTTTTCCTTTTTTGTTGTATCTCTGCCAGACTTTGGTATCAGGATGATACTGGTCTCATAAAATAAGTTAGGGAGGAGTCCCTCCTTTTCAATTGTTTGTAAATAGTTTCAGAAGAAATTCTAACTCCTCTTTGTACTCTGATAGAATTCAGCTGTAAATCCATCTGGCCCTGGACTTTTTTTTTTTGGTTGGTAGGCTATTTTTCCCTGCCTCGATTTTACAACTTGCTATTGGTCTATTCAGGGATTCAGCTTCCTCCTGATTCAGTCTTGGGAGGGTGTATGTGTCCCGGAATTTTTCCATTTCGTCTAGATTTTCTCGTTTATTTGCATAGAGGTGTTTATAGTATGCTCTGATGGTTGTTTCTATTTTTGTGGCGTCGGTGGTGATATCCCTTTTATTATTTTCTGTTGTGTCTATTTGATTCTCATCTGTTTTTTCTTTATTAGTCTAGCTAGTAGTCTACCTATTTTATTAATTTTTTCAAAAAACCAGCTCCTGAAATCATTGATTTTTAATGGGTTTTCGTATCTCTATCTCCTTCAGTTCTGCTCTTGGTTATTTTTTGTCTTCTGCTTGCTTTGGGGTTTGTTTGCTCTTGGATCTCTATAGTTATTTTATTTGTGATGTTAGGGAGTCGATTTGAGATCTTTCTAGCTTTTCAGTGTGGGCATTTAGTGCTATAAATTTCCATCTTAACACTGCTTTAGCTGTGTCTCAGAGATTCTGGTATGAACAGAGATTCTCTTTGTTCTCATTGGTTTCAAAAATCTTCTTGATTTCTACCATAATTTCATTATCTACCCAGGAGTCATTCAGGAGCAGGTTATTCAATTTCTGTGTAATTGTGTGGTTTTGAGTGAGTTTCTTAATCTTGAGTTCTAATTTTATGGCTCTGTGTTCTGAGAGACTGTTATGATTTCAGTTGTTTTGCATTTCCTGAGGACTGTTTTACTTCCGTTTATGTGATCTATTTTAGAGTAAGTGCCATGTGGCACCAAAAAGAATGTATATTCTGTTGTTTTTGAGTAAAGAGTTCTGTAGATATCTATCAGGTCCACTTGATCCGGAGCTGAGTTCAATTCCTGAATATCCTTGTTAATTTTCTGTCTTGATGATCTGTCTAATATTGACAATGGGGTCAATTGTGTAGAAGTCTAAGTCTCTTTGTAGGTCTTTAAGAACTCATTTTATGAATCTGGTTGCTCCTGTATTGGGTGCATATATATATTTAGGATAGTTAGCTCTTCTTGTTGAATTGACCCCTTTACCATTATGTAATGCCCTTCTTTGTCTTTTTTTATTTTTGTTGGTTTAAAGTCTGTTTTGTCAGAAACTAGAATTGCAACCTCAGCTCTTTTCTGCTTTCTGTTTGCTTGGTAAATTTTTTTCCATCCCTTTATTTTGAGCCTATATGTGTCTTTTCATGTGAAATGAATCTCTTGAATATAGCAAACTTATGGGTCTGGACTCTTTATCCAGCTTGCCATCCTGTGTCTTTTAACTGAAGCATTTAGGCCACTTCCATTTAAGATTAATATTGTTATGTGTGAATATGAATGTCATCCTGCCATCATGATGCCAGCTGGTTATTTTGCAGACTTGTTGATGTAGTTGCTTCATAGTGTCATTGGTCTTTGTACTTCAGTATGTTTTTGTAGTGGCTAGTAATGGTTTTTCCTTTCCATATTTAGTGCTTCCTTTGGGAACTCTTGCAAGGCAGGCCTGGTGATGACAAATTCCCTCAGCATTTTCTTGTCTGAAAAGGGATTTATTTCTCCTTCACTTATGAAGCTTAGTTTAGCCAGATATGAAATCTGGGTTGGAAATTCTCTTCTTTAAAAATGTTGAATATTGGCCCTCAATCTCTTCTGGCTTGCAAGGTTCCTGCTGAGAGGTCTGCTGTTATTCTGATGAGCTTCCCTATATAGGTGACCTGGCCTTTCTCTCTGGCTTCCCTTAACATTTTTTCCTTCATTTTGACCTTGGAGAATCTGACGATTATGTGTCTTAAGGTTGATCTTCTCATGGAGTATCTTGCTGGGGTTCTCTAGATTTCTTGAATTTGAATGTTGGCCTCTATTGATAGGTTGGGGAAGTTCTCCTGGATGATATCCTGAAGTATGTTTTCCAACTTTGTTCTGTTCTTCCTCTTTCAGGTAGCCCAATCAGTCATAGGTTCGGGCTTTTTACATAATCCCATAGTTCTCAGAGATTTTGTTCATTTCTTTTCATTCTTTTTTTCTAATCTTGTGTGCCTGTCTTATTTCAGCAAGATAGTCTTCATGCTCTGATATCCTTTCTTCCACTTGATTGATTCAGCTATTGATACTTGTGTATGCTGCACAAAGTTTTCGTGTTGTGTTTTTCAGCTCCATCAGGTCATTTATATTCCTCTCTAAACTGGTTATTCTGGTTAATGACTCCTGTAATGTTTTGTCATGATTCTTAGCTTCTTTGTATTGGGTTAGAACATGTTTCTTTAGCTCAGCAAAGTTCGTTATTACCCACCTTCTGAAGCCTACTTCTGTCAATATATCCATCTTAGCCTCCGTCCACTTCTGTGCCCTTGCTGGAGATGTGTTGCGATCATTTGGAGGAGAAGAGGCACTCTGGCTCTTCGAGTTTTCAGCATTTTTTGTTTTTTGTTAATTGATTCTCATCTTCATGAGTTTATCTAGCTTTGATCTTTGAGGCTGCTGACTTTTGGATGGTGTTTTTGTGGGGACATTTTGTTGATGCTGTTGTCATCATTGATGTTTTCTGTTTGTTTTTCTTTTAACAGTCAGGCCCCTCTTCTGTAGGGTTGTCCTGGTTTGCTGGGGGTCCACTCCAGACCCTATTTGCCTGGGTTCCTCCCATACCTGGAGGTATCACCAGTGGAGCCTGCAGAACAGCAAAGATGGCAGCCTGCCCCTTCCTCTGAGATCTCTGTCCCAGAGGGATACCAACCTGATGCCAGTGGGAATGCCCCTGAATAAAGTGTCTTGTGACCCCTGTTGGGGGTTCGCATCTAGTCAGGAGGCACAGGATCTGGGACCCACTTAACAAAGCACTCTGGCTGCCCCTTGGAGGAGGAGGTGTGCTGTGCTGGGGAGATTCCCACTAATCTGGAGTGCCTGGATTCCTCAGAGTCAGCACTGGGAACCGATCCCTGGAGATTGTGGCTTCCCCTCCCCACAGGAGCTCTGTTCCGGGGAGATTGGAGTTCTGTCCTTAAACCCCTGGCTGGAGTTGCTGAAATTCCTGTAGGGAGGCCCCTCCTGGTGAGGAGGGATGGGTCAGAGTCCAGCCTAAAGGGGTAGTCTGGCCGTGATCTGCCACAGCTGCTGTGTGGGCTATGGAAGGTTCCTCCTGGGTCCAAACCATCTAGTTGCTTCAGCACCAGCAGGGGGAAAACAGCAGACTGGAGTTGCAGCGATGGTGGCCACCCCTGCCCCCAGGAGGTCAGTTATCTTAGGCAGCAGGCAGCCACAGTGATGGCCGCTGCCGTTCTCCATGGGAGCACAATAGTTTTAGGCAGTAGGCAGCCACAGTGATGATGGACACCCTTCCCCTCTGGAACTTGATAGTCGTAGGCAGTCTCCAGCCGAGTGGCTGCTGAGAATCTGCATAGCTCTGAGCTTGGGACCCAAGGCCCCGGTAGCATGGGCTCAAGAGGGGGATCTCCTGATCCCCAGGTTGCACAGATTTGTGGAAAAAGCATTTGGCTGATACTAAAATCAGACAAAGACATTATAAGAAAATAAAACTAGAGACCAATATCCCTGATAAACATTGATGCAAAAATCCTCGATAAAATACTAATATATTGAATTTAACAGCACATTAATGCAGAAAAATCATTTGATAAGATTCAACAACCTTTCGTGATAAAAGAAAAAACACTGAGAAAACTAATAGAAGGAAACTACTTCAAAATAATAAAGACTATCTATTCAAAGCCCACAGTCAACATTATACGCAATGCTGAAAAACTGAGTTTTTCCTCTAAGATTAGGAAGGTGGCAAGGACACCCACTTTCACCACTTCTATTCAACATAAAATTGGAAGTCCTAGCCAGAGCAATTAGGCAAAGGAAAAAAAAACACATCCAAATTGGAAAGGAAGAGCTAAAATTATCTCTTTTCACAGATGACATGAGCTTATATGTAGAAAACACTAAAAATTACACACACACAGCTAAAACTAACAAATTCAGCAAAGTTATAGGACACAAAAGTCAGTTGCATTTCTATGCACTAAAAAGGAATAATCAAAAAGGAAATTAAGAAAATAATTCCATTTACAATAGTAATAAAATAATAAAATACTTTAGAGTAAACCTAACCAAGGAGATGAAAGACTTACACACTGAAAAGTATAAAACATTGCTGAAAGAAAGTAAAGAAGAGAAAAATAAATGAAAAGGCATCCCATACTAATGGACTGAAAGACTTAATATTGTTAAATGTCAATATTGCCCAAAGCAGTCTACAAATTTCAACACAATTCCTGTCAAAATCACAGTGAAATTTTTTCAGGAAGAGAAAAACATTATCCTAATTTTTCTATGACATCTCTAAAGGAACCCTGAAAAACCAAATCAGTTTTTAAAAACAAGATCAAAGTTGGAGGATTCACATTTTCTGATTTCAAAAAATATTAAACAAGGTTTGGTAATCAAAACAATGTGATAGTGGCATAAAGACAGTCATATAGTCCAATAGAATAAAATAGAGAGATCAGAAATATACCTTCACATATATGATTAAATGATCTTTGACAAGGCTTCCAAACTAAAAACTCTTTTTTTTTTTTTCCTTGACACGGAGTCTTACTCTGTTGCCCAGGCTGGAGTGCAATGGTGTGATCTTGGCTCACTGCAACCTCTGTCAATCAAGTTCAAGCAATTCTGCTGCCTCAGCCTCCTGAGTAGCTGGGATTACAGGTGCACGTTACCATGCCTGGCTAATTTTTCTATTTTTAGTAGAGACGCGGCTTTACATGTTGGTCAGGCTGGTCTCAAACTCCTGACCTCATGATCTCCCTGCCTCGGCCTCCCAAAGTGCTGAGATTACAGGTGTGAGCCACCACACCCAACCTGAAAAACTCTTAAAAGAGAACACAGGGGGTAAGCTTTATGACATTGGACGTGACAATGATTTCTTGGATATGACACCAAAAGCCCAGGCAACAGAGGAAAAAAATAGACAAATGGGACTACATTACTACATTAAATTTTAAAACTTTTGTGCATCATTAAACATTATCAACAGAATGAAAATCAAGCAACCTGTGGAATGGGAGGAAATATTTGCAAATCATATACTGATATGAGGTTAATATTCAGAATATATAAAGAATGTCTATAACTCAACAGCAAAATGTCAAATAACCCAATTTAAAAATGGACAAGGAACTTGAATAGATACTTCTCCAAAGATGATAAACAAATGATCAACAATTATGTGAAAGGATACTCGACACCACTATTCATCAGAGAAATATAAACCGACACTACAATAAGTTATCATATGCGTTAGGATAGCTACTTTCATAAAAACAGGAAATAACAAGTGTGAGCAAGAATGTGGAGAAATTGGAACCCTTATGCACTGCCAGTGGGAAGGTAAAGTGGCATAACTAATGTGGAAAATGGCAGTTCCTCAAAAAATTAAAAATATAACTACTATATGATCCCACAATCCCACTAGTGTGTACATATCCAAAATAATTGAAAGCAAGGTTTCAAAGAGGTATTTGCATACTCTTGTTCATAGGAGTGTTATTCCCAGTAGCCAAGAGGTAGAAGCAACCCAGATGTCCATCGACAGATGAATAGATAAACAAAATGTGGTCTATACATATAGTGGAAAACTATGGAAATACTGTTATGTGCTACAACAAGGATGAACCTGGATGACATTATGCTAAGTAAAATAAGCCAGTTCCAAAGGACAAATACTGTAGATTCCACTCATATGAGTTATCTAAAGCAGTCATTCACAGATATGGAAAGCAGAATGGTGGTTACCAGGAGCTGAGGGAAGCAGACGAAGGACAGTTGTTTAATGGGTATAAATTTTCACTTTTGCAAGGTGAAAAAGTTCTGGAGATCTGTTGTACAATGTGAATACACTTAACACTCCTGAAGTTTACACTTTACAATGGCTAAAATGGTAAGTTTTATAAGTGTTTTTTTCCCTACAGTAAAACAACAACAACAAAAACCCACAAAGCGCATGCCAGGGCCACTGTCAGAAGTTTAAAGAAGGTCCCAGAGGCATTAGGACTCTGTTCCATCTCTCTGAGCTCTCCTCACTTTATCTTCCTCCTTGAGTTTCATCCCTGATATCTGCATCCCTTTCCACCTTCACACTGGCCATTCAGAAGAGAAAGATAACCTGTGTCTCGGCATTCTCAGAATCAGCCATGCTTCTCACTGATTGGACTGGTGAAAGCCACACACCCAAAACAAAAGCAATAACTATGGGCAGGGGAGATGGGAGTTGTGGCTTGGCTTAGCCAAATAGGGCCTGCCTCTAAAGTGAGAATGGAATTGATCCCCCCGCCAGACCACTTGAGAAAGAGATGGTTTTCTAATGGGATCAGGAATCAGCAAACTTTCCCTGTGAAAGACCACAAAGTAAATATTTCAGGCTTTGTGGGTCATATTGTTTCTATTGCAGCTACTCAACTCTGCCATTGCATAATGAAAGTAACCAGAGACACTAAGTAAATGAATGAGCATGGCTATGCTCCAATAAAACTTTACAGACACTGAAATTTGAATTTTATATAATTTTCATGTATTATGAAATATTCTTTCCTTAACCACTAAGAAATGTAAAAATCATTCTTAGCTCATAGATGGCTGATAGGATTTGGCCCACAGGCTATAGTTTGCAGACTCCTGTTCTAGATAATATATCCAAATGCCATTTTAGCTTGGTGATTATTTTTCTTCATAATTTTACCTGGGTTACCTTCAATCCTCCTGCAGTACCGGTAATGAGACGACCCACAGATGGTCTGTTTGCTCCCAATCCTCAACCTAACTAGCAACAAGGCATTTGGAAGGTTGTGCAATCTCTTCTTTCCCTGTTTGCACTGGATTGTCACAATATCTTTGTTGTCAAGAATACTTGGGATATACAAGATAATACATTGTTAAATGTTAAAGATAGTGATTCCCCACCATTATTGGCAACTAAAGACATGATTTCAACTCTGTACATACGATTTATAGAGTTAGGTTAAAGCTCTGTCATGTGGCTAAGCAATTGTTCTTCTATTTTTGTTCACCTTTAGCAGTGACTTTTTTCCTAGCTTAAATATTTAGTAGACTGGAACTGTCTTCAGAATGATATATTTCTTAAAGGCTTTATTTTCCAGTCCTTGGACAGAGTTCTATTATGTAAATGATTAAAGCACGTATTCAAAATGTGGGCTTAATGATCTTCAGAATCGGAGGGTGACCCTGGGGAGAGAGAGATAGGAGATAGAGCTGAACAATAAGGAGAAGAGGGAGAATAAAGTCAAGGGAGCTTTTAAGGAGCAGGTTTGGTTGGATTTCTGAAGGAAGGTGAAAACAAAACTGGCTTCTGAAAAGTTAAAATTCATTGGAATACCATGAGGGCTATAGGAGGGCGATGATGTGTTTTAAAATGAAAATGGAAAGCTGTGGAATGATTTGGTTAAATGTATTTTGGCAGCCTTTGGATTTTCAGTTCAAATACCTTTAGCACATATAATGACTTCGTTTTATTTGATCATTCTTTATGACCTACCTACTTACTTCTTCAAAAAAAAAAAAAAAAAAAATCTGAGCCTCAAACTAGCCTGTGATTCCCTTACAAAAGGCATACCTTTTGGGCCATTGTGTCCCAGCCAGTGGCATCTTAGTGCTAAGTTTCAAGGTTCTATGAGAAGACTAGATTTCAACCCCATTTGGCTCCTTGGACAGGCCCCCCGGCATAGCCATTTGCACTGGCCTGGGTCTGAGTTGGCTCATGATAAATGACACATCTGATTGAGTGGCAGTGCACTTAAGTTGCTGTTCCCCAGGTGGATGTTCTAAACAAGGTCACAAAGCCATTTAGGGGACAGGGCGTTGAAGGACCAGTAGAATTCACCTCTGTTGACACCCATGCATGGATTGAATAGAGGACTTACTTGTCTATCTCTTTACAAAACTAAATTGTCCTAATTCTGGCAGAGTACAATTTATAAACTCTAGAACTTTATTATAGCAATTGCTTTAATGGCAATTGATTTTTTTCTTTTTTCTTTTTTTTTTGATGACAGGGTCTCATTCTGTCACCCAGGCTGGAGTACAGTGGCATGATCTCAGCTCACTGCAACCTCTGCCTCCTAGGTTCAAGTTATTCTCCCACCTCAGCCCCCCAGGTAGCTGGGACTACAGGTGCACACCACCAAGCCCGGCTAATTTTTATATTTTTAGTTGAGACAGGGTTTCACCATGTTGGCCAGGCTGGTCTCAAACTCCTGGCCTCAGGTCATCCGCCTGCCTTGGCCTCTCAAAGTGCTGGGATTACAGGCCTGAGCCACTGCACCTGGCCGGCAATTGATTTTCTAATGCCTATTTTATAATTGCTTCCTTCTATGCTCTCTTAAGTCATCCTTGTAAGGCACAATCAAAGTTAAGGAGGAAGTGCTGACTCTTTCTCTGAGTGGGTCCATAATGCTTTTGCTGTTTACTTTACCTGTTTTCTCCAGGGACTTTGTTGTTGTTTTATTTTTCTTTCATTTTCTAAAATTTAGGACTCCCTTATGATAAACTGTCCCCTGACATAGATTTTAGCTTTAAGTGTGCTTTCTAATAGCAGCCCCTTCACAAGATACTCTACTGCCTGATTTCCTTTTAATTTGTAGTTTGTAATCTGCTTCCAACCAGGTAACAACAAACTTAGGTTGTGAGAATTATTTATAAGATAAAAGTTAATAGGCCGTAAGTGAGGGCCTCATGAGTTTTCATGAAACAAATTAGCCTGAGATTTGGTGCTCATGTTGTGTGTGCTGTCTCCTTGAACACTCAAACATTCTTTTGGTTTGAATTCCCCATATCTTTTCCAGTGCTTGATTGTTGTATTCCAGATGGCTGCATTTATAGGAAAGTGACCTCTAAATAAGGTTAAGGTGGAGGGTTTTTATTATCTGTGAAATAAAAGCTAAGCTGCAAGAAAGCCTGGTGGTTAGGGGTATGAAATCTTGAGTGAGGCTTCCTGAAGTTGGATCTTCTGTATCACTTTCCAGCCATGTGAGGGTGGACACACTGCCTAACCTTTTCGTACCTTGCTTTATTCATCTGTAAAATAAGCATAAGTGTACTTAATGCACTGAATTGTAAGAGGGTCTCAAAAGACAAAATTAAAACCAAGTTAGTTATAGCTCTAATTGGCTTTTATTTGCAATTCATGAAACTGGACAGCCTCCATTCTACAAAATGGAATGAGAGCGCTGCTGGGCAATGGCAGAACAGTGAGTTTTGTAAGGTGGCAGCAAGGAAACTGAACAGTTGGAAAAAACAAACAAACCAAAAACCCTGCTGGGCATGGTAGCTCATGCCTGTAATCTCAGCACTTTGGGAAATCAAGGTAGGAGGATCTCTTGAGGCCAGGATTTCAAGACCAACCTGGGCAACATAGTGAGGCCCCCCCCTTCATCTCTAAAAAAGTTTAAAAATTAGGCAGGCTTGATGGCACACACCTGTAGTCCCAACTACTTGGGAGGCTGAGGAAGGAGGATTACTTGAGTCCCAGAGTTGGAGGCTGTAGTAGCTATTTGGGAGGTTGAGGAAGGGTGATTACTTGGGCCCCAGAGTTGGAGGCTATAGTGAGATATGATTGTGCCTCTGCACCCCAGCCTGGGTGACAGAGCAAGACCCTGTCTCAATAATAATAATAATAATAATAATAATAATAAAGGAAAATAGTTGAAAAAAAACTTGTTACCTTCAGGTTACTTTTTTAGGAGGGTTAAAGAGAAGAGGACTTCCTATTAGGCTGACTCAGATGGACTGGAATCTCCTGTTTTCAGGAAAAACTGGCCTATTTTAGAATCCATCTCCTTCCTTAAAACTTCAGTTTGATTATGTGACATTTAGCATGAGTGACTTTGTTTTGGTTCAGTCTGGTCTGTTGGGGCCTATTGCAGGAGCTCAGTCCAAAACAATGGCCTCCTATAATTTTTGTTTAACAAGGGTTAAATGACTTACTCATAGGAAGTGCTAAGAATAGGAAGCACTCAAGTCTTAGTTTTATCACCATGATGATAAAGATGATGATGATGATGAAGAAGAGGAAGAGGAGAACAAGTAAGGAAGCAGGGTCTCCAAACAGACTTCAAGTTAAGTGTCTTCAGCGTAACTGGTATCTTGGAGAAGATGATGTGTACTCTCCTTTTCTGATACCTGTCGCTCTGAAACACATAAAGTTCTAGGTATGGCAAATTTTAGGCTTATCATGTTTGACGTTGACATTCTCTGCCTCCTTTATTAGCTCCTGTTTTCTACTGCATCACCTCCAATTGGAACCTGCGTTGAGAAATGAATCTGATAGAGTCAGTCACACTAGAGCCGTGTGGCCTGACAAAAATTGGTAAACTTTCTTAAAACGTTATGGGAAATTTTCTTGCATTTTTTTGTTTGTTTGTTTTTTGCTCATCAGCTATCATTAGCACTGGTGTATTTCATGTGTGGCCCAAGACAATTCTTCTTCTTCCAATGTGGCCCAAGAAGGCCAAAGGATTGGACAACCCTGCACTATAGTCTGACTGAGGAGACCGCGTACTACTCCTTCCAGGGGTTTTAGCATTTTCTTAAAGGTAAAATGCCTTTAACCAGACAACCGAATCTAATAGTAAAAGTTCTGTTACCAAAGACAACCCCACGCCCCTGCCACTTTTCTGCCTACCTGCCAACCTGCATTCCTATAAACATACAAACACTCTGTTTTGAAGTTTAGGCACAAGTGACCAGCATTAAAATTAAAATAGAGATCATAAGACTGACAAAACAGACTCTTTGTGGCAATAAAATATCAAATTATAAACAAGGTCTATGGCCATGCAAGGCAACATTAAGTCGCACCCTATAAAACATCTCATTAAACAGATTTTTTCATTCACCAGGTAAAATATGCCTTATGTTCCAGCTCAACTCTGGCATAGCATCTCATGACAGATAGCAGATCCTGAAAGAAATTATTTCACCCCAAAACATATTTCTTTGACGTATTTTGAAATGGCCATGTAAAGCTGTCTTTTGTGGGAGAAATTTGCATCTGCAGAGAATCTCCATTAATGCAGCCAGGTTTCCCTTTCTAGGCCTTTTGTGGATCTAGAAGAGATGAACTTAGAGTCTGACACCTTTAAGGACTGAAAAGAGACATTTACCACCTATTCCCTCTGAGGGCTACCTATGAGGCTTCATCTACAAAACAAGGTCCTTGCCCCAGACAACTCCCTTATCTTAACTCGAGCATTCTTTTCCACTGACTTCAGGTCTTTAGATAATAGCTTAGCTCTCTCAACCAGCTGTCAACTAAAGAATCCCCTAAAACTTACCTATGACTTGTAAGGCCCCACTTTGAGATGTCCTGTCTTTTGGGGCCAAACCAATATGTATCATATTTACAGAGTTTAGTTTTTTTTTGTTAACAGTTTCAACATTCATAAATCTCAGAAATACAATGTTTCACAGAAAATTAAGTTCTTAAAGAATATCTATGATACGATTCCATCTTATAAAGTTTAAAAATATGCAAGATATCTATTGAGTATGGACATACACACCACTAATGGATGTCTTTGAACATTCCAAAGAACAATAAACATCAAATCAAAATTTAGGATGGGAGCAAGAGGAATAGGTTTATAGTTCATATTTTTAGATTTTTAATTTTGTAGTTGAATGGTGGATATTTGGTTCTATTGTTATCTCTAGTTTTTAAACAACTTTATGGAGGTATAACTTACCATAAAATTCACTTGTTTTCTGTGTACAATTCAATGTCTTTTAGTAAATTTACAGATGTGCAGCTATCACCACAATTTAATTTTAGCACATTTTTATTATGCCAATAATAATTATTATACCTACTTACATTCATTCCCTGTTCTCACCTCCAATCTCAGACATCCACTAATCTACTTTCTGTCTCTGTAGATTTGTCTATTCTGGACATTTTATATAAATGGAATCATATAATATGTGATCTTTTGTGACTGGTTTCTTTGTCTCAGTATAATGTCTTCAAGGTTCGCCCATGTTGTAGCATGTATAAGTACTTAATTCCTTTTTACAAGTTAGTAATATTCTTTTTTTTTTTCTTTGAGACGGAATTTTGCTGTTGTTGCCCAGGCTGGAGTACAATGGTGCAATCTTGGCTCACTGCAACCTCCACCTTCCATGTTCAAGTGATTCTCTTGCCTCAGCCTCCCAAGTAGCTGGGATTACAGGTGCCTACCACCACATCTGGCTTATTTTTTGTATTTTTAGTAGAAATGGGATTTCACCATGTTGTCCAGGCTGGTCTCAAACTCCTGACCTCAGGTGATCCACCTTCCTCAGCCTCCTAAAGTGCTGGGATTACAGGTGTGAGCCACTGCATCTGGCTGAGTAATATTCCATTATACGGATGGATCTCATTTTATCTGTTCATAAGATGATGGACATTTAGGCTGTTTCTACTGCTGAAACATTCACATACAAGTCTTTGCATGTGAGCATATTATTTTTTATTTTTCTTAAGTAGGTATCTAGGAGTTAAATTGCTGCATCAAATGGTTGCTCTATGTTTAACTTTTAAAAGAAACTGCCAGTTGTTTTCCATCTGACATTCTTACCAGCAATGTGTGAATGATTCAGTTTCTCCATATCCTTTCCAATATTTGTGGTTATCTGTCTTTCTGATTACAGCCATTCTAGTGAGAGTGTTGTGGCATCTGATTGTGGTTTTGAATTGTAATTACCCTGTGATTAATAACGCTGAGAATCTTTCTATATGCCTATTGACCATTTGTGTATCTTTTTTTTTGATAAGTAGCTTATTTCCAATCTTTTGCCTACTTTTAAATTGGGTCATTCATCTTCTAATTAATAAGTTGGAAGAGTTCTTTACATTTTGGATAAAACATTTCTTTTTATTTCCTGAAACATCTTTTTATATATATTTTTTCTCAGTCTGAGAGTGCTACAGGGGAGGTAATTTAAAGTTGAGGGCCTTCGAAGTGTCTCCTCATGGGAGCAGCACTGATTAGCAGTTCCCACAAGCATATAGCCCTTTGCAGGCTCCCCTGGTGGGTTAGTTCCCTTGGTGTGACCAATTCATAAAAGTGTAGTCTGTCTGTGTCACTCTCTCAACAGCAAGAGCTGGGTGCAGTCTGACATTAGCTATCATCTGCCCTGAATTATAATTTTAAGCACCTTCAGTGCTGATGTTCTCTCCTGAAATCTAGAGCAGCCAAAGTAAATGACAGGAGCCCATAATGAGATCCTTTTTTGGGATATTATCCTTAATACATGCACAGGTTTGCCTCTCCGGTCACAAAGAGCCCCTTGGGGCAAATCGCGTTGTTAGCAGTTGATGGAGTGCAGAAATTGCTGACTCTGGAGATTTCCATTTCTAAAGGACTTTAGAGTAATCCTATTGTCAGTTCCGCTCATCACACATCTCCCTCTGGATCCTTTTCCCTTTTCCCTCCAATGCCAACCTTCATAACACATTCTCTAAATCTTCCTCTTGCATGAAGTGTAGCCATCTGGTGGTCAAATGAGCATTAAAAGTGCCTTTGGCAGCATCGTGGCAACTGTAATTCTTGTGTTTTCAAGAGATTTAGTGAACAGGTGACAACAAAGGTTTTCAACTTCCAGAATTTATCATATGAAAAAAATAGTCTGGTATTTTACTAAGCCAAAAAGATTTCTCATGCTTTAAAACGATGTTGTCTTATACATCAGTGTACATATCAACAGGAGAAATTACTCACAGGTGGTGCTTGTTAAATTCTCAATCTTTCACAACACATTTAGTTCTAAGTGCTGCTCTTAAAATTCCCAGGAGTCTAAGCCCTAGAATTACAAGTAAAAGAAAAAAAAAAAGAAGGGTGCTTTTTCTCATCTACAGTCTGTCTTCATCTGCTATATCCAGCCCAGTTTCATAGGTTATCATATAACCAAGATCGAATTATGGAAAGCTGGAAAAAAAAAAGTAGTCAAGCAATTCCTAAAGAAAATAATGGTTTTAGCTGATCATTTTGTCTTTGAGATTGTAAACTCATAATTGGTATGTCCCTTGAGGGATAAATGTTTGAGTGACTGTGGAGGCCCCACATTCCTCATGGTGCTTAATTAAAGCTGTTACTGATTTTTCAATTGCTGGAGAATACAATGTTAGTGGCATCTTTTTGGCTGAGTCCTCACCTAGAGAACACACGAGAGGTGTTTCCTCTCATGTTGCCTGGTATTTAGCCTCATTTTTCCCTTCATTAATTTACATTTCTGTTTATTTTATTGGCAGTGCTTCTGTTAATGTAAATGATCCTTGTTAATCCTTTGGGTTTAAGACTTGCAATGTTAATTGGCCCTTGCCCAACAGCAGAGATATGAGTTACAGTTTTTTTATTTTTATTTTCGTCCTCCTTCTTTGTGAAACATAAGCAAATCAATACACACTTAGAATCTGGGTGCTTTTTTTGTTGGTTGCTTGGTTCATTTTGCTTTGCATTTCTGAGAACCCCTTCACTCGGGCTAAATATCATTCTCCCATGTTAGACATCTGCATGGCAACCAGATGTAGAAAAAGTGTAACATATACTGGGTCAATATACCTCAAAATATACTCTTGTAAATGTTAGTTCTTGACTATCTGGAGTTCAACCACCGTATTGCATATGTTACTTTCATGTGTTAAGTCCTACTAGTGAAACTTTCTTACAGAGATGAGATGCCACTGTTGGAATTTTTCCTCAGGTGTTAGACAGAGCTTCTCAAATTTTCATTTAAAGGAAGTTTTAAAGTATAAAAAGTCTTTTTGGCTTAGTGGGGAAATTGAAATGTTCTCTCATGCAATAACTTCTGGCATTTAAAAACTTCTCAATTATTATCCATCAACCAATAAATGAACATAAATTTATTGATTAATTACCATATGCCAAATGATGTATTAAGTACCATGAAATGTAGAATGAGAGCCAAAATGTGACCCTGATTTCAAGGAGCTTAAATGTGTTCATCTATTCATTTATTCATCCATTCATTTAACTAATATTAGCTAAATATTCAGTGTGTGCCAGACACATAATCTAGTTAAGGCAAAGTAAGCATAGCAAAAATATATAAGAACTGTGTAGTAGGATATCAGAGATAAGACAGAAACTCCCAAAGGAAGTAGCTGGCAGAGCTAACATATCTCATCTTCCTCATGGTAGCCAGTCTAGTAACTTCTTTCCTTTCTTTTTTTTTTTCTTTCTTTCTTTCTTTTTTTTCTTTCTTTCTTTTTTTTTTTTTTTTTTTTTTTTTTTTTTTTTTTTTTTTTTTTTTTTTTTTTTTTGAGAGTCTTGCTATGTATCCCATGCTTGAGTGTAGTGGTAGGTTTTTGGCTCACTGGCTCACTGCAACCTCTGCCTCCTGGGTTCAAGAGATTCTCCTGCCTCATCCTCCCAAGTAGCTGGTACTACAAGCACCCGCCACCACACCTGGCTAATTTTTGTATTTTTAGTAGAGATGAGGTTTCACTATGTTGGCCAGGCTGGTCTTGAACTCCTGACCTTGTGATCTGCCCACCTTGGCCTCCCAAAGTGCTGGGATTACAGGCGTGAGTCACTGCATCTGGCCCAGTCTTTCACTTGTGACACAGTTGCAAAGCCTCCATGGCCTGACCCAGCCTGCACTGGGCTTCTCATATTAAAAACACCTGCCAGAGTGAAAAGAAAGATAACAGGATTGCTAAGTGCAAGACTCCTCTTTGAATCATCTTGACCTTTGTTCCAAGGGAGTATTGTTTATAGCACAGATGTACTCTGTGGAAAAATCCAGTATTAGGAGCCCTTAAATAAATCTCACCTGAAAAAGTCTTTTTTGTATTGACATTTAACCTGGTATTGAAGATTATCCAGAGCTATCCTTGAATCACTTACTTATCAACCTACCCAGACTGGTTCTCTCATTCTGTTAGTTATCTATTGCTGTATAACAAATTTCTTCAAAACTTAGTGGCCTAAAGCAACTTACGGTTATTGTCTCCCATGGGTCAGGAATTTGGGCATGGCTAAATGGGTCCACCACCCCAGGGTCTCTCACAAGGCTGCAATCAAAGGACTGACTAGGACTGGGAATCTCATTTGAAAGTAAGGTTGGGGAAGGATCTGCTTCCAAGCTCACTTGGTGGTTATTGGCAGGATTAGGTTTCTCCAGGATCATTGGACTAAGGGTGTCAGTTCCTCATTTGCAGTTTGAGACTGCCTTCAGTTTCTTGCCATGTGGACCTCCCCAGCATAGCTGCTTACTTCATCAAAACATACAAGCTGAGAAGGCTAAAAAGAGGTTTGCTAGCAAGTAACAAGATGAAAATCATAATTTTTGCAGTCTAATCACAGAAGTGATATTTCCTTATGTTGACATATATTATTAGTTAGAAGCATGTTATTCAAGGGAAGGAGAATACCCTAGGTAGTGACTATCAAGAGACAAGTATCACTGGTGCCCAACTCAGAAGCTGCCTAGCAGATCATAATTATTTTGTTCAACAAACATTTATCTATTATCCAACATGCTAGTCACTGAGATACAACTAGGATTAATAAGTGGCTCTTGTTCTCAAGGTACTCAGTCTGCTTGGGAACATGGACCAACCAATCTTTAACATGGAAACTCTTATAGTAGAGACAGATTCAAAACCCAATGAGAGCATAGAGAAGAGAGATGCCTTTTTTTATGAAGGATTCCATGACCAGAATGCCATTTCACAGCTTAAAACAAACTTAATGTGTTCCAGTCTATTCAGGAGACTGGGAAGTTCAAGATCAGAGCACCAGTAAATTCAGTGTCAGTTGAGGGACCATTTCCTGGTTCAGAGATGACACCTTAAAGATGTGCCCTCATATGATGGGGAAGGGGGAGGAGCACACCAGTTCTCAGAGATCCCCTTTATAAGGACCCTAATCCTATGAGAGTGGAGCCCTTTTGACCTAGTCACCTCCCAAAGGCCCTACCTCTTAATACATTACCTTGGAATTTAGAATTTCAACATGAATTTTAGCAGTACACAAACACTCAAACCACAGAACTTCTTCTGTTGGACCTCCTTTGACACTCTTGCTTTTCTTAACTACATTTTTAAAAGAGGTGACACTGGAATTGGTTCTTAAGAAATCAAGTGTAAAACAACGAAATGGCAGATGTAGGGATATGATGCAATGTGACACATGCTAGGAATGATGGAATTACAATATATGACTAGAACGTTTAGAGGTGGTCAGGGATGGGGAATTATCATGGCTGGTAATACATCTAGAAACATGAATTTTAGTCACTAGACCAAAAAAAAGGTGAATGCTATGCCAAGATGCTTGGACTTTATCATTTAGGAAGTAGAGAGCCACTGAAGATCTCTAATTAGTGGAATAATGTGGTGAAATGCATGCCTTAGAAAGGAACTGCAGAAGCAGGATAAAGAACTTACTGGAGTTACTAGATAAGGAGGGTGAGATAATATTTCAAGGAGAATTGACAATGATGTAAAATAAGATACATATTTTTTAAAGGCCATGGAGATGAAGATTTCAAAATCAGGAGATGTTTTAGGGCTGGAATTGATAGGATTATCAGATCCAGAGAAGAGTTTTAAGAAATGAGGGAGTGATATGGAAAAGCCAAAGATTTCCCTGAAATTTCTATATTGGAAGAATAGAAGTCTCTTAAAAGAGGGACCATATCTTAGTTGACTTCAGAATATGAACATTTTAATTTTGCTTAAGACTTGGTTGGTATTCACTGGATTGACAGGTGGATGGATGGATGGATGGATGGATGAATAGATAAATGGTGGATGTATGGTACATAGATGGATGGGTAGGTAGGTGACTCAGTGGGTGGGTAGATTTGTGGATGGATGGATGGGTAATGTTGTCAGTCATCCAAGAAAATAAAAGAGGGAAGTTAGTTTTGGAGATAGAGGACAGAACGGATAGAAGGAAGTAATAAGAACCTCAGATGGCTAAGACAACAGTGGAAAGAACAAGGAGAACAGGAAGAGTCATAACTCTTGGATATCATTAAGTTTCTTGGACATCAGATTTTCTGAGGCAGTGCTTCTCAAACTTTAAAGTACATCATCTGGAGATTTAGTTAAAATGTGAATTATGATTTTTGAGGGCTGGGTGGGGCTTGAGATTCTGTATTTCTAATAAGCTGCCAGGCAGTACTGATATTGTTGATCTATGAACCACATTTTGGGTGGCGAGGATCTTAAGGTATCTTTCAATATTGGTGGCTTGGCTGACATCACTATTGTTGACACAGTTAGTCTGTCAGCTGGCTTTCAATTCAAAATTTCATTTACCTCCTACCCCTGTTTGTTATCTCCCTGGGTGATTTTATATTATCCATCCCTTCTCTAATGCTTCCATTAGCTCCAACTTAATAATAATATGCATGGGTAGCTCCAACATGCTGTCTCCTCCTCCTCCAGATCCCTAATGAAGCTGTCAAATAGGACCTTCTTACCACTCCCTCCTGCTTTTCTTCACCATTTCTTAGCTTAATGCTTTGTTTATAGTTCTTATATTTAGTCTTTGGTCTCTTGTTCCTTAAAGTCTTCAAACACAATCAATTAAGGTTCAGAGGTAAAGGATCCAAGTCCATTTTTTGAGTAAGGATTTGGTATCTAATAACTTGCAGTGTTTGGAAGGTCAACAATGTATGTGAGAAAAACAAATGACAAAAGCAGTAGGCCTGGGTCACTGGGGAATGATGTTTTCGCTGGAAATAAGGCAGCTCAAGTATCAACCCTCCTGCTGAACAATTGCATGACCTTGAGGAAATCGCTTACCCCACCTGAGCCAATATTTTAGCAGCTGTAAAATAGTACATTAAATTTAGATGATCTCTATGGTCTGTTAAAATTAATTATGTAGAGGCCAGCTTAGCCTCATATCTTCATTATATGTTTAAATTAAAAGGGAAGTTCCTAACATGAGGTTCATGTATCTCCAAGGACTCTGTGGATAGAAGTTAGAGAGTCCATGAAGTTGGATGGGAGGTGAATTTCACATTACTTTCACTGACCTCTGACTGTAAGTGAGCAGTTTCTTCAATCAGGAATATAAACTATAGGCTAGATTAGTATTAGCAGTATCTGTGACTTGGTTGCCAATAGAACCAACAAATAAATATTATATCACATTAAAGTTTGTGTAGATATATCATTCATGCTCACCACTGTTTTGAAAATTTAGTGCTTATTACACTCCACTACATCTTCTTTTTGAATATGTTAGTGAAGGAGTACATCTATTTATTATAGCCCAGTTCCTGTCAATAAGGGGAGATTTTGTCCCACAGGACACGCCTGACAACATCTGGAGATATTTGTGATTGTTATAATTGGGGAAACCCCGTCTCTACTAAAAATACAAAAATTAGCCGGGCATGGTGGCAGGCACCTGTAATCCAAGCTACTTGGGAGGCTTAGGCAGGAGAATCGTTTGAACCTGGGATTCAGAGGTTGCAGTGAGCCAAGATTGCACCATTGCACTCCAGCCTGAGTGACAGAGCAAGATTCTGTCTCAGAGAGAGAGAAAGAGAGAGAGAGAGAGATGGATTTCTTAGAGAAAAGAAATGTCAAGGGAAGGCTATCTTTAAGGGCCTCCCACATATTGTATTACTTTGTCAAATAATGGAAACCAGTAGCTCACTGTGCTTAAGGAATATAATACATGTAGGGTTCTTTTTAACTGGGTACTGAGACTTGGAATTGTAGACATCCAAGATGATTCATACCAACTGTCATTTCATCCCATGAAATCTGGGGTATGCTTTCTCAGTATGCTGTAGGTTTTGAACATCAGTGATTTCAGCCAAGAACTCATCAGGCCCTTTTCATGAATCTGAATGGGTTACTCTAACCCTGTGTACCTAGCTGCTATTAGTAAACCCATAGCTTTACAGGGGTGCAATCATGCTGCCTCACTGTTTGGAGGTGAATTATATACAATACCCAATCCTTTCATCTTCTACAAAAAGACTGCAAACTCCACCTAAGTTAATCATTTGATTGGATTCTGCATAATTTTGTTTCTATATCAGTGTAAATGGCCTTTCTGTGTAATTTTAAGATATTTGAACTATGTAGAATATTGCTTCTTTCAGATTCTCAGGCCCCACTCTGTTCATGGAGAGTTATTTCTGCTCCTATCGAATTCTCTACCTGGCTGTCTAGCCTGTCACCACAACTGGTAAGGCTCTTCTGTTAGCACACTGAATTGCAGAATTTTGTTGATTCTGGAGGAAGCTTGTCCAACCCGCCACCTGTGGGCCACATGCAGCCTAGGACAGATTTGAATGTGGCCTAACACAAATTTGTAAACATTCTTTCAATATTATGAGATTTTTTTTTTAGCTCATCAGCTATTGTTAGTGTTAGTGTATTTTATGTGTGGCCCAAGACAATTCTTCTTCTTCCAATGTGACCCAGGGAAGCCAAAAGATTAGTCAACCCTTTTCTAGAATGTTCTCCATGGCTGCTTCAGACTCAGCTGCTTCCTCTGGATTAACTGCAGAATATGAGCTTTTCTCATTTATGCCTCCCTGTCATTAGGACCAAAGTGTAAGATGCATCAAAGTTTCCCTGGGTGGTTGGTGCCCTAGGGCAGTCACCATGAACCAAGTACAAAAAGAAAAACTAACAGAGATTTCCAAAATTAATTCGAATGGGCATAACTCTTTTGGAAATTGTATATGACATGTTGCCAGGCCAGGGGGATGGGCTCTATGTGCTATTTTAATGAGCCTGCAGACTGGTTTAATCTACAGCATCCCATATTTTGGCTTATTTTAGAAAGAGCCAGAAAATGATGTTTAATGGTGAACTGCAAGAAGACAGGCAGGGAGGAGGGGCAGATGGCATGAAGTAATCTTTTTGCATTTCAAGGCATGGGCCAACTCTTTGTTAAAATATTCTTTCTAGTTTGGAGGCCCATGGCTTAAGGGAAATTTGAAAAACTAAGCACGAGTCCCAACCAGCAGCTCATCTAGAAAGTATAAATGAAAACTCTAATTATCAGCTAGGCAGTGGACTTATCTTTATTGTGTAACAGTTAGTTGTTTCACTTAAAACCACTGCTAATAATAGCTGGAAAAGAAAGTGACTGGAGAACAGTGTCATTTAAAACCATTATTTTGAGCTACAGTTTCAATGTCAGCGAAAGAGTTGTCCAAATTTTGGCATATCACTTTCTAATGAATTTTAATTTTATGAGATAGTCATCATTTAGTGAAATATATCCCAAATTATGAGAACTTTATTTCTCATAATTTTGTGGGAAAAAAATCCCACTGTCTTTTGTGGGATTTTTTTGTGTTTTTGTGTGTCTGTGTGTGTTTTTTGAGGTAGAGTCTCACTCTGTCACCCAGGCTGGAGTGCACTGGCACAATCTCAGCTCACTGCAACCTCCACCTCCAGGGTTCAAGTGATTCTTCTGCCTCAGCCTCCCAAGTAGATGAGATTATAGGCACATGCCATCACACCCGTCTAATTTTTGTATTTTTAGTAGAGACTGTGTTTCACCATGTTGGCCAGGCTTGAACTCATGACCTAGAGTGATCCACCTGCCTTGGCCTCCCAAAGTGCTGAGATTACAGGCATGAGCCACCACACCTGGCCTTGCCAACTGTCTTTATTCCTGTTCTCTTAGTGGCCCATGGGAAACTCTATTGCAGCTTGTCCTTATGATCAGTGTTTTCCAATTATTTGTTTATTAATCAGAAATTGGAACACTGAATATACTCTTCTATATGTATAATGTTAATAGTGGTGGCAAAATTCCGGGCCAACCTATAAAAGGTACCTAGTTAACATATAATATAGCTGTAGTTAGGAATACAAAGGGATGTTTTTCCCCCAGAAGTCTTTGCATGTGGCAATATGTTATGATCCATTCATCTCAATCTTGCTACCTCAGAAGCAAAAGTGGCAGATGAGTCTACCCAGCAAACACCATAGAGTTGGGTCCAGCAGAGGCTTTACCTGGCACTGACCATGTCCTCCTCCATTAAAACACTGGTACCAAGCTGGGCGAGTGACTCGTGCTTGTAATCCCAGCACTTTGGGAGGCTGAGGTGGGAGGATCAGTTGATCCCAGGAGGCTGCAGTGAGCTATGATTGTGCCTCTTCACTCCAGCCTGGGCGACAGAGCAAGACTGTCTCTAAAAAAAAAAAGTTATTAAAACACTGATACCTGACATATATGGCTGTTATAGCTGTGGTGGGGGTTGCATGTAAATATGACAAGACCTATAATAAAAGCAGTTAATACTTATTAAATACTTATGAGGTACCCTTCACTAGTCAAGTCACTCTTGCAACAATGCCACAGAATGGTGCTTTGCAATGTCATAGATGAGGAACCAAGGCACAGAAATAGGAAGTAATTTGCCCAAGGACACACAGCGCAAACATCAGAGCCAATTCAACCCCAAGTAGTCTGGCTCTAGAAGCCATGCTTTGGTCACTGTAGTACAGGGGTCAGCAAACTGCAGCCCATCACCTGTTATGGTATGGCCCAAAAGCTTAGAATGCTGTGACCAATTTTAAAGGGTTGGGGTGTAGGGAGAGATAAATATTTTATGGCATGTGAACAAAGATATTAAATTTCGGTGTTCATAAATAATCTCATTGGAACATAGCTACTCCTATTCATGCATATACGGTCTATAGCTACTTTCAGACCAGAATATCACAACAAAATGTTTATGACATAATGGCAAGGGATAAAAAATATATATAGAAAGTATGATTCCACTAATTTACAAAAATGTTTAAACAAAAAATGCTTTAAGTGTTAACAATGGATTGTAGAAACATGAGCGATTTTTTTTTAAATGACATTTCCCACATTCTCTGTGATGATCAGGTATGCCTTTTGCATTAACAAACATCAACCTTAAAATTAACTAAGTTGGTAAAGGATGGGTTAATTTGTCATAGAATAGGAGTGATTCTAAATAACAAAGATAAATAGACATTTGGTGAAAGACTCTAAGATCAGAGTTCTAACCTCATTATGTTCATTTTAATGACTTTTGGTTGTAAATCATTCTTGAGTACTTAAAATGTCAAAGATACATTGCAGTCATTTTAGAAGGCATATGTATAAGTATGGACTTAATATATTTCTATGCATTTTTATTTCCCATATATCCTTATTAATTCTAAAATAGGGAAAAATGTAAACCCTAACTTTTATTTGTCACATCATTAGTTACTTAATGTAGACATCCTGACATGAAATTTTGCCCCATGGGCTATACTCCCCTTCTGTGTTATTATTGAAGTGTGAAATGTCTGAAAAATATCTTAACTAAAGATGAAGGAATCTCATTGATACCTGGGCATTATAGGAAAGGTGGGAAAAGGTGAGTTTAAATGAAATGATTTCCTGAGAGATTTTAAAATCCTTAAAATTCTTACAAAGAGGGTCTTCTTTTATTAGTGTACAAATCCAGCCCTTTAAATTGTGCTTTCACATGCTACGCCATTCATTCATTGCAGCATGGTAATTTACTGCTTTCTGAGCTCTGAGGTTCAGAAAAGTTTCACTGCCCAAAGTTACATAGCTGCAAAATTCTAGTCTGGAATTATATCTGGTTCTACTGAAACTGTACTCCTCAACTGTCTGGCTTCTCAACTGCCTGGCAACCTGCCAACGTGATGACATCCAGTTTAGAATTCCACCCTCTCCTGTCCTTTGGTTCTCACTAAAAGGTGTCATTAAGGCACAACGTTCATTTCCAATGTTTTTCATCTTTCTGTGGACTGATTGAATGAGAATCTTCTTGGAGTTGCTAGAGAGCGGGGCAGCAAATTGACAGCATGGCAGTCAATAATTGAAGGGGCCATCATAAACAAGGCTAGGTCTTGTCTAGTTGGGCCAAGTGGCAGATGTAGGTTTTAATGAAGTCAAGCCATACATGGGTTGGGGGGGGGGTAGCTAACTCTAGCTAAGCCTATGTTTGGAGGCAAAATCTAGGCTGGTGAAGGAAGCCAATAGGGCCCAAATAACTGTTGGGGCTTGATCCTTCATCATGAGTTTCTCCCAGAGGTGGCTCAGCACCTTGGACAGTTACCAGGAGAGTAAAAGTTTCTGAAGGAGTCTAGTTCCCTCCCAGGCCCAGGTCAATTTTTTTTTTTTTTTTTTTTTTTTTTTTTTGGCACAACTTATTCTTTGAACAACTTCCTGTTCTCCCCTCTTATCTCAGGGTTCTCTAGTGTAGAATTGGGAGAACAGACATGCAACTAGCAAAATGGGCTGTCCTCTGAAGAGGTCCACACACAAGATTTCCCTGATTATTAGACAGAAAAATCATCGCTTTTGGCCAGAAGTGTGTCTAATTCCATCACATTTGCCTGTGTCAGTAAGGGAAATATCTAGTTATTGGTTATTGTCTCCCCAGAACTTTTCTTTCCTGGGCCAGCTTGTAAGCACTAACAACCCAGACTCTTCTTTGCAAGTTATTGAGAGAAAAACGGTCATTTAATTCACAGAATGGATTCCTAAAATGTGCACACTCAAATATTCTCTATTTCTTATGTTGATATCGACTGTTCTCACTTTTCCATAAAATTACATTATTCAAATCATAGATCATCTTTATTGATATTCTATAGCTGAAGTTAGTGTACCTTTTCTTGATTAATTCTCACAAGTTTATATTTTGTATAAGGTCTCTTTAATATGAAAGCTCATAGTGTATCTTTATAGATAGGTGTATGTTTTTTCCGTAAATTTGCCAACCTCTGGTTCAGAAAATGGAAGTTCTGAATCAGAGCTACAAAAAAAATTTAATGGGCTTCATGCTGCTGTTGTTGGCAGTATCCAGGCACCAATAGACCAGTATTTCCCAAACTGTGTTTCACTGAACACTAGTCTAACAAAAAGTTTATGCAAACATAAACCAAGGAAGAGAAGTTTGCAAAACTCTGCCTTACTTTCTACCTTTTTGGAGAATCACAGTGCTCATTAGCATTATGTGTCTAAGTAAAGAAAACTGTTTCATGCTCCCAGTTCAGCATTTTCCAAATGCATTTGACACCAGAACACTTTTTAAAATTAGTAGTACTCTCATCTACTGTTTGCCATAAAATACTTCTCGATGTAGTCAATTGTCAGGAATGTCTTTGAGGCAACCAACACATCTAATATACAAAGTTAGTGAGATTTATGTCTCCTAACCTGAGAATCCATAACTTTTTGTTATTCTAGCTTAACTATTTACATATATTGACGGGATCAATCTTAGTTAGAATCAAAAGAAATCATATTTATGTCTTTCTTACAAAGACACTTTGGGACTTGGAGAAATACTTTTCTAACAGAGAAGCAAGTAATTAGGTGTAATTACACATTGGAAAGTGGCAAGTGTGTAGATAGAGACCTCAAACACACAGATCCTTTTAACCATAATTAAAGCATACAAAATTGATAGACAATAAATTCTATTAATATTATAATGTTCTGTGTTTAATATGGAAAATAACCAAGCTAAAATGTAAGAAAAAACATCCCTGGACTGACATCATAATGACCTTAAAGATGTTAGCATGGTCTTTGAAGAATAAAACACTTAGAAATATTTTTAAAAGAGCATGGTATCTAATATTTTTCCCAGGAAAGAGTGCAATGATTTGTTTTGGATTCACTGAGGTGTACTGCTATTAAGTATTTCAGAATAGCATGCCAAGTGCAAGAACTGTAGTACTGTGTTTGCAGCGTCAATTTTGAAAGCACTTTTCCAACCCATTTATTAAAGAGTATCCATTTTCTGAGCCAACTGATGTAGAAAAAAAAAATTGTTCTCTGTATATACACAGCACTTTTTTTTTCTTTTGGACCTTGGGTACCAAAGATTGACTTAATAATACTCCTCAATGAAGAGAACATAATCACATTTGATCATCATAGGCTCTCTCCTGATACACGCACTCGTATATACATTTATGTACATCTATGTGTGTTTACTGTTTCTTTGAGCGTTTAAAAGTATATAAGAATATAGTAAATATATTCATATATATGTATACTTATTAATATGTTCTTTTTTATATAAATATATATGAGTACCTATACAATATGCATATGTATATATATCATACATATGCATTTGTGTGAATATATGTATGCATATTTTATTTTTCCGTCTCCTGGAGAAATATTATTTCATGTACATTCTTTCATTTTTATGTGTCCTTGACACAAATGTATAGTTTTGTGGACATGTTGTCTTAGTTTATCATGTAATTTGTTTACATATATAATTATGTTTCTTTTTTCATTCAGTACTGTAGTTTTAGAAATAACTTTTGACTTTGAAAAATTGCAAACATAAACCAAGTATGCAATAAGAGAAGAGCATACTGAAGTCCCATATGCCCATCATGCAGTTTCAACAATTATTAACTCATGGCTAATCTTATTTTATCTATGTCCCCACACACTTCTCTCCTACCTATATTACTTGACACAAAGCTTAGATATCATAACATTTTATCAAGTCTTTAAATATGTATCTTCAAAACATATAATGACAATGCAATTATCATACTCCCAAAAAATAGCAATTTCTTAATACTACCACATTTCCAGTCCGTGTTCAAATTTCTCCCAGTGGTCTCCTGGATTTGTTGTTGTTTTTGTTTGTTTGTTTGCTTGCATAAATCAGCACCCAAATAAGAGCTATACATAGCAACTGATTGATATGTCTCTTGAATCCATTTTGATCTCTAGAATTTAATTTTCTTTCCATATATTTGTTGAAAATCTATTTGGTTTGTTCTATAGATTTTCCTATTATGTGGATTTTGTTTATCTCATATCCATGATGTTGTTTAGCATGTTCCTCTCATCCTGTATTTTCTGGGAATTGCTGGTTATATAGAGAGATTTGATTAGTCTTCAGTTAATTTTTCTTTATGAGGGGAGAATATTTCATTGGTGGTGTTTAGTACTTCCGTTTGGAAGCACAGGGGGTGTCTGCATGTGTAATGTTAGCAGACATAGTTGCTCATTGCTTAAATATTAAGTTACCAGGTGATAGTAAATAGTGATATTCTAATTCTGTCATTCCATTTTCACTTAGTAAGTGAAAAACTACCCCCCCAACTCTTTGTTACATTGATTACAGTTTGTATGAAAGGTTGAATAAATGTTTGAGTCTTTCCCTTTATTCAGCAGTTTTCTAAATAATGAGTTGGTTCCCTAGCATCCCCCAAATGTGGCCAATCATGTTTTCTTATATTATTGTGAATTTGCTTTCTGATATAGCAAAATATTGCAGGACCATTTGTGCATTTCCTATCCCAGACCCAGGATCAGTCATTTCTCCAAATAGCCCGGGTTGCTTTTAGTAGCAAATGGTATTTCCAAAATCTGGGAGCTGGCAGTATTTATTACTACTGAGTTGTTCACTGTTCTTTAAGGCCTTTTTGGTAAGCAGTGTTAGGAAATACATACTTTTTAAGATAAAATGCATCATGATTTCATACTGCCAATTCAAATTCAGGACTCTAAGATTTTTATATAACCTCACTGATCTTACATCTGTATCTATTTTTCCAATATCTCTTAGCACCAATTCTTTGGCTTCATCCCATAAATCATCCATCCTCAACATAATATATCAACACCACCAACAATAATATATATTTTAAATGGTTAAATATATTTTACAGTTCTTTTGTCCTTAGGGTATATTCCACTAGGGATCTTTGCTCAAATTGCCATGCTTCAAATTCACTTGAAATGTTTCCTTTCTTTATGCTTATGTCACCAGCACAATTCACGGATTCTTTTCTTTCACTTTGCTTTTGATTTCTGAAAATGTTCTTCTTAAATTTAATCTTGCTCTATAACTATGGAAAGTATTTACCTGGTTCCAAAGTAAAATCTACAAAATGATATTTATTCAGAGAAGACTAACTTTTATCTCTGTCTCTTCCCCATAGGTAGTACTTTAATTTTTATTTTTGTTCTGTCATCCCATTACTTTTAAACATCTGTAAATATGTGTCTGTGTTTATATCCCTTTTTGAAAATAAGCTGGGTGCACTACCTCATGCCTGTAATCCTAGCACTTTGAGAGGCAGAGATGGGAGGATCGCCTGAGCCCAGGAGTTTGAGACCATGCTGGGCAACATAGAGAAACCCCATCTTTACTAAAAACACAAAAGTTAGCTGGACAATGGTGGCATGCACCTGTAATCCTAGCTACTTGGGAGACTGAGAGGTGGGAGGATCACTTGAGCCCAGGGAGGCTGAGGCTTCAGTGAGCCATGATTGTACCACTGCACTCCAGCCTGGGCAACAGAGTAAGACCTTGTCCCCCCCCCAAAAAAAAGAGAAAAGGAAAGAAACAAAATATACAAAATATTCTTTCCTCCATCTTGCCTTTCACTTCACAGTATATTCTGGAGATAGCTTGCCAATGGTATCTAGAAGTGGTCCTCACTGTTTTGCAGCTGCAGAGAAGAGCAATGTACATTTGGGTTGTTTCTAGTCTTATGCAACTATATATAGTGCCATGTGGCACTAGTTTTGTGAGATCTATCCGTATGCCAATATATACATCTAGTCTACTACTTTTATTTGCAACAACATACTTCATGTAGCATTTGCCTTTCCTCTGCCCCCCTCCTTGTAACAACCTTCAACTCTCCTGCTACTTACCCAGGTCCTCAGGTCCTTACACCAGAGTCCCCCATCCCAGCCAAAGCTGTAGGTGGCACTATCCACACAGGGTGAGGTCCTGCTAGATGGCATAAAACAGCAGCTCTGTGAAAGCTGGTGTCTTCGTGGGGTCTGTGGTTTTGCCCTGATTCTCATGAAGAGAAATCTTCTCCTGATGCAGGTACTTCAGGAGAAACTTTACCTAATTTTAGTATCAAAAATAGCTGTGCTTCTCATAAATGCTGTGAGTTTGTCTTATACACAATGTGAATTCTGTACATGGCTAGAATTTTTTCTGCATTGGCTTCAAGAAAGTTTGGTGCCTAATTTATGACCCACCCATAACAAGTATATAAAATGTTATGGTTGTATTTTTTCTTGTTTTCTTAAACAATCAACATTATGGTGGATTTCTAGGGGTTTTTTTGTTTGTTTGTTTTTAACTGTTAAATCATCCTAGTTCTACAAAGCTCAAGTTTTGCTGCAATGTACATATTTTGTGTCAGGTTATGTCCGCATTCTAGAAGAACATGTACAAACAGTCTATGTTACTCCATTAAAGAGGATATTTACAAACATCATTGCCCTCGAAAAATCTTTCTGCCTGAAAAAAATACAATCTAGGAAAATCTGGCTATGTATAGTATAATATTTATTATATAGACTGTTGTTTATATGGAAACATAATTTCATTATCTAGCATCACTGCCAAATTATGTATGCTATGGAAGGGAGTTTTTCTGGGTACCTGGAACTAATCCCCAAAACATAGTCCACTAATGCATTCAGGAGCTACTGAAATGCAGATGATGGTGGTTCAAATGCAGATGATGATGGTTCATATGCAGAGAGATTTCCAAAGATTGTGCCTCCCAAGGTTGTCTGGGTCATTTTTTTTCAAAACTGTATCTATGACCTATTACTGACTCATGAAATTGATTCAATAAGTCACAACCAGCATTTAAAATACCACCTAGATTAAAATAGAAAATACAGTAGCTTGTGAATAGTATAAGTATTCTTTTGGAAAACTTTTGTTTCACTCTAAACAAATATAGACGTATATATGCACACTGGATCAGAAAGGAAAATATATATCTTTTTTTGTTTTTTTGTTTTGAGACAAGGTCTCACTCTGTTGCTCAGGCTGGAGTACAGTGGCACAATCACAACTCACTGTAGCCTTAACCTCCCAGGGCTCAGGTGATCATCCCACCTCAGCCTCCAGAGTAGCTGAAACTACAGGCATGTGCCACCGTGCCCAGCTTGTTTTTGTACTTTTTGTAGAGACGGGGTTTCACCATGTTGTCCAGGCTGGTCTCCAACTCCTGAGGCTCAAGCGATTCACCTACCTCGATCACCCAAATTGTAGGGATTACAGGAATGAACCACCATGCCTGGACATGTATGTCTTCTTGTAGGTGGCATTTAAGAATGTCGGAAACATCCTGCTCTGGGGGGCTGTAGGTCCCAACCCATGTCACCCCCTTGGGCACTCCACTCTGTTTCATCTCTCTGTGGGCTCCTTTCATTCTTTTGGGCACCAAAGCAGCATTCAGAATAGCCACCTTCTTCTTCCCTCTTCTTTTTGTTACTTTTCCTCTTTCTTTTTAAAATTATGTGTCATGACTCTGCTTTCCCCCTTAGTTTGGAGGAAGAAAAAGATAGAGTTCTAAAACAGTCTCCTCTTGTCAATGGACTTCCACCTCACCTTCAGCTGCCACTTAACTGGTGAGTCGTAGAGTATCAGGGTGGATTTCTGGCCCCTTCATCTCTTCTACTGTGTTTATCCGTCCACACAGTCCGAAAGTATTTTTTTCTCTGCTTTTTTGTTCAAATTGGGTTTTATGCTCTTATGGATGTCAGGAGACTTCATTATTCCTTTATATATTTTTTTGAGATTGGATATATAAATTCAATAAAATAGCTATCACTCCTTTTTTTACTATTATTAAAAATCAAATTGAGGTACATCACAAAAATATATTGTGCATAGCTTAAGATAAACTGATGGATTCTGGTCTAAAACTTTGTAGTAGATAACTGACCTTTTACCACCAAAATCTAACAAGAGAGATGGACAAAAAGGCAGTTATTTAGAGGCAGACATGGCCGTATCTTAACTAAGTAGTCCCTCAGGTCAAATCAGGGGCAGTCTTCTACAAAATACTCACAAGCTGTTGGTTTTATAGACGAATTTCCAGAAAAACAATAGGATTCTGGCATCCTATTAAAATACCTAGAGTACTCTGGACATGGCTTGAAATTAAGCCTAGCCTAATGTATCATTTTAACTATACTAGAATTAGAAATAACAAAATCCACATCGTAAAATGTGCCATGTAAAGGTTTATCCACTTTTATATCAACTTAAACATGCAATTTTTTTCCTTTCCTTTCTTTTTATTTTTTAGATGGGGTTTCACTATATTGCCCAACCATAGCTCACGACAGCTTCAAACTCTTGGGCTCAAGCAATCCTCTTGCCTCAGCCTCCCGAGAAGCTGGAACTACAGGCACTGTGCCTGGCTTGAATTAAACATTCTAGTTTGATTAGTGTGGTGGGCAGAATTCTGAGAAGGCCCCCAGGATTCTTATTCCTTGTATAAATACCCTGTATAAACCCTCCTGTTGAGAATGGGCAGGACCTTGAACATGATAGGCTGTCACTTCTATGCTTATGTTATTTAGCATGACAAAGGTGGAGAAATTGTACTATGTAAACAAAGCTCCTGATCAACTGACATTAATTTAATAAAAATGGAGATTATCTTGTGGGGGATTCTCACCTAATCAGATGTGCCCCTCTAAAGAGACTCCAAGCAGCAGAGACCCTCTTGCTGACCTCAAAGAAACAAAAAGTCATGTTATGCAATTCCTATGGAGAGGGGTGGTCTCTAAGAGCTGAGGGTCTCACTCCCACAGTCACAAGGAGCTGAATCCAGCCAAAAAGCACTGAGCTTAGATGGGAACTCCAAGCTCCGGATAAGAACCACAGCCTGGCCGAAAACTCGATTCAATTTCATGAGACTCTGACCAGAGAACCCAGTTAAGCCATGCTTAGACTGCTTACCCACAGAAACTTAGATAACAGGTATGTGTTATTTTAAAGCCCTATGTGGTAATTTGTTACAGCAGCAATAAAAAACTATTACAATGAGAACCTGTTAACTCTCAAAGGGTCGTAAATGTTGTACCCAAAGGAAGCACTTGTATGAGCCAATGGAAAACTTCCACTTACCCTCCGAAGGTTCACTGAAAAACCAGCTCACAAAAGATAAATTAATAAGAGCAAGGGTATTTAAGTTTGTTTGTTTATTTATTTATTTGAGACAGTCTCACTGTCTCAACCAGGCTGGAGTACAGTGGCGTGATCATGGCTCCCTGCAGCCTTGACATGCTGGGACTACAGACACACACCACCATTCCTGGCTAATTTTTGTGTTTTTTGTAGACATGGGATTTTACCATATTATCCAGGCTGGTGTTGAACTCCTGAGCTCTAATAATCCGCCCACCTGGGCCTCCCCAAGTGCTGGGATTATCAGGTGTCAGCCACTGCATTCAACCAGGGCATGTAAGTTTATTAATATGCATGGGGAGAATCACAGAGTGATTACCCCAACCCTCCACTGGGGTTCAGAAGTTTGTATACTATCTTGAGGTTACAGAAAGAGTAAGGGCTTGGATCTTGGCAAAGCAGGTTATGGGAGAGACAGAAGAGGCCTGGCTAGCAAAGGTGATCTTATTGTGTAGATGAAACCTCACAGGTAGCAGCCCTCAGAGAGAATAGATGGTGAATGTTTCTTTCAGGCCTTTAAAGATGTCAGACTCTCAGTTAATCTTCCCTAGATCCAGACAAAGAAAGACTTCAAAGAAAACCTGGCTGCATCAATGAAGATTTTTCTCTACAGATGCAAATCTCCCCGACAAAAGACAATTTTTCAGCTATTCTTGTATTTCCAGCTTTTCTGAATAGCCATCTTGAAATATGTCAAAGGAGTATATTTTGGAGTGAAATATTTTGGTTTCCTTCTTCGTCTTGGGTTTCCCAAAATACTCAACTTTCCCCATTGGAATATGTTGAAAATGTAGCACTTAGAAAATCTCTCCCAAAGTTTATAATGAACTGAAAATTTCCAGGGAATTCTCCAGTCCTATCTCCATCGTGTACCATCTCTCTAAGCACGTGATTTATTCTAAGTGTTACATGAATGCTGGAGTCCCCCTCTCCAGGGAAGCCCAGACCTTTACCTGGCTATTGTGCAAAATCCCTCGGTGGATCTCATGAACCAGGGATTTTACCTGTTAAGGAAGGGGGCTGGACTTGGGGGCAGGGGCAACAAATTAGAAGCCTTCTAGGGATCTGGATCTGTGACATACACTGAATTTATTTCATTTTAATAGCATCTTCTGAGTTAGGCATCTTTTGCCCATTTTGGGAATGAGACAACAGATTCAGAGAGATGATGAAGTCAACCAAAGCATATCATTAGTATATGGTAAAACCAAGATTCGCAGGAGGTCTGAAGGATTCCAAAAAGCAAATCTCTTGCCACCACATCACGTGCAATTACAAATGTACAGCATGTCAAACTTTGCACATTCTTCCCCAAAATCTTCAAGTAAATCATTCACGTGGGATAATAAGGCTACCGTTTGTACATCCCATCATGGATGGCAGTGAACCTGTACGTGTTTCGTTTGATCCTCACAAGGTTGATTGCTCATGCAAAACTGTCATGTGCTTTTCCATTTAAAAACAATGAGGGTACATTATCTGGAAGTGAAAAAGTATAGGGTCATGCCTAACAAGTCATTGATTGAAAAGAAAAAGAAAAGAAAATGGCCTACAGACATTTAGATGACCAATGTTGTCTTTTTTAAACAAAACAAATGCATGCAAAAGAAAGTAATGCATATATTATCTGTCTCTGCAACTGTAAGGTTACAATGAAAACCAGACATTTTGTGCTTTTAAATTCAAGACATATCCCCAGGAAGTGATCTGACTTTAAAATATAAACTGTATTTGCTGAATGATGTCTGTTATAGCATCATAGATGTTGACTCTTTTCAGAAGTCATTATGTGTTCAGTAGGAGATAGCAGGGGAAATGCATGGAATTTTTTTCCCCTCCTCATGAGAAGGCTAAGCAAAAGCACTGTCTTTTAGGAAACATCAGTGATAGTTCCCAAATGGGCTTATTCAAACAAGGAAAGCATTAAAATAACCTCCAGATGGGCAGGCCTATATTTCTAGCTATTTGGGAGGCTGAGACAGAAGGATTGCATGAGGCCGGGGGTTCGAGGCTACAGTACAACATGATGATGCCTGTGAATAGCCACTGCACTCCAGCCTGGGCAATATAGTGCGATGCTGTCACTTAAACTAAGAATAAATAACCTCCAAGTTCCGGGCATGGTACTGATTTATATGTGTTATGCTTGAATTTTATATTGGTATCCACATTTTAACTAGGAGGAATAAGTTAAGTGTCAGACCTTTCTATTTTGTGACTGCCAAAATTTGCCTACCTATTACCTAAGATCATTCTTGAGCACAGAAAAGTGATTTGGGCTATATACTGTGCCAGATTTAGGTTAATAACTGTTTCATTGGCTGACTGACTTAGAAATAAATACACCTTCTAGCAAATCAGGAGTGCATTTGAGAAAATAAAAGCACAAGAGAAATATTGGAGTAGTAGAAAGAATTACTTGTAGAAAAGATTAGGTAAAATGGAAAGAGTTAACAAGAATATGGTAAGTGTGGGGAAGTGACGAAAGATGTTTCTGGTTAGGGCATGATCATACACTATGTAGAAGTCTTCGTATAACTCTTATTGGGGCTGGCATGGTGGCTAACACCTGTAATTCCAGTACTTTGGGAGGCCAAGGCGGGTAGATCATTTGAGGTCAGGAGTTCGAGACAAGCCTGGCCAACATGATGAAACCTCACCTCTACTAAAAATACAAAGATTAGCCAGGTGTGGTGACATACACCTGTAGTTTCAGCTACTCAGGAGGCTGAGTCAGGAGAATCGCTTGAACCCAGGAGGCAGAAATTGCAGTAAGCCAAGATCACGCCATTACACTCCAGTCTGGATGACAGAGCGAGACTCCATCACAAAACAAAACAAAAACTCTTACTGGAGAAAGAATCTACCTTCCTTAAATAAATATTAACCTAAAAAATATTTTTATTTAATAAAACAGTAAAATAATAAAAATTGTTTTGACGAGGGGAACTTGTGACTTTTGCCTGGTAGAACAATTATTTTAAATTGTCAGTTTAGAGAAAAGAAAGTTGATGTCTTCAAATTAGATTTTATTCTGTGAAGAATTAAAATGTCTACTCCATTTTCAATATGCCCTCCGTTTTCAGTCCAGAAACCTCAATGTTTTGTTTAGGGAGGAAATCAAAGAGTTTTCTTTTATAAACACTTTACAATTACAGAGTACATTCAGACAGACGATTTATTGAGTTTGGGAAGGGACAGAATCTATTTAGTGGTAATTCATGACGCTTTTTATAAAATCTGGAAAAGTATTGGTTTAGCTCTCAGACATTATATACACAGTTGGAAAGTGTTCTCATTTAAATATAAAGGTTTGCGATTCCATAATTAATATTTTTCCTTTGTTCAAACCTATATTCAAATATTTCTGCTTTCTCATCTAAAGCTTTTTTTTTTTTTAAATTAATTCTTAGGGTTGCCCAAACTACATGCAACAGAGTTAAGATCCCAGAAACATGCAAAAATGAACAGCCAGAATTGATGGAAGGGAAAGGAATCAGCGAGAAAGAATTTAGAAGGGACCAAAAAAAGAAAAATTAGTTGCCTGAGGGCCTTTATAGGTATTGGCTAGACTTTACAGCCATTTGACTTCATAATGATGATGCTTAACTTTAAGAAAAATTTAAGTAATGCATCCTTTCTTTAAAAATGAAAAAAAGATTATAGCAACCAGTAATGGTATAACTTTTGGAGAAGCCTTCTAGCCAAACAAGAAGATAAAATTTTGGAGCTTAAAGAAGAGCTTCAAATGTTTATTTCTAATATTCCTTAATAAATAATTGCTGAATCTTTATAAATGTGGTATGACATGTGTCTGGACAATAATTGGCATGTATATATCTTTTCATCGCTTCCTAGCATCTCAGAGTAAGGGTTGTCCCTAGCGTATGCACCTTCCCTCATCTTCTTTGGCAGCTCTAACAATAATTCAGGTCCAGTAGAAATTGTGAATATTATTTGTCTATTTTTGCTTTTCACCGACATTGTGGAAATCAGAGGTTCAAATGTCTAAACATCTCTCCAGATATTTCCACTTTTTCAATCAATCAAGGACTGATAAAATCCAATATATTCACAATAAAAACAATAAATATATATATAAATAGGATAAAACCGGTTTTCCCATTGAATTTCATGTTCACCTTGGATGTGTATTCCTTAGAAAAATTCCTTAGCTATAAGTCATAATAAATTACAAACTTCAAAATCTTATATTTCACCTAAAGGAATTCTCTACCTCCCTCAAGTGATACATACCTATATTCAATTTTCCTACAAGGTGCTAAATGAATAATCAAGTCACATGATTTTTAACACAATCACTTTGACATATTTATGGACACATATTCTATGAAAGGCACTATTCTAGGTCCTATAAAAGATTTTTGAAACCGACCTTCATTCTCAAAAAGCTTAAAACATAGTTTTCATAACCATAAACTAACAATATAAAGTAGTTTGTGATGCATACCAAATGCAGAAGATTGACAAAGTATTGTATGTGTTTGAGGAAGGGATCATTATAATAGTTAATATTTGTCTGGTGCAGGCACCATGTTTTTTCCATCCTTTCAACAACCTTGTGTCATAGTTTTATTAGCTAGGACTCTCCTGGTTGCAAATGACAGAAACTCTGATTCACTGGCTTAAGCACAGAGAGGGTTTTGTTGGCTCATATTCAGGGCTAGCACTAGATCTAATAGCTCTCACTGACTCTAGGACAATTTGATGTTAGGAAGCAATTAAGCTAAAGGGCAAGCAGATATCCCTAATTTTAGTATGTGTGTGGGAACTGGGGAAATTTTTTTCTGCGAGACATCAGCCTACCCAAGTCTACAGATGTCAATCCTGCATTCATTTATCAAATGTTACTTGAGATCAGTTCAGTCTCTTAAAGTAAGCCAAACAAATTTATTCAAGGGATTCTGATTTCATTTTCTGCTACAGTTTAATATATATGATTTAAGCTTAAAAACCTACATCCTGCTTAGATGAACCTGTGTATGTAAGTCGGGGCCTGGGGTAGAGGTTGGGTATTCCCCAGAGAGGTTTGAAAATAAATCATAATCTTTCTGTAACTGAAAATACTTCTTTCTTAAAGTTCTATCTTCTTATGAGGATTTCCTCTATTTAACAAACAAGCGTAGGCCCTAATTCACATGATAGAGTCAGCCTTTGTGAATATTCTCCACTGTGGTATTCATTAAATTTACCTATATTGTAGCTTTCTGGTACTGGCCATAGCAAACCTGTCATTTGAGGCTTATTTCCCTCATCCAGACAATTACGAAAATATTGGCAGCATATGTACCTGAGAGACTTCCTTTTCATAATCTCTGAGGAACTCTGTGTGAAGTAATTTTAGCTCCTTGAGAGGAAAAAATATGCAAAAGAAGTACAAAGTGCTATGATTAATTCTTTTTTCCTTTTCCAATAGTGTTAGTTGAAAGAGTAAAAGGAATGAAACACAAGAAATTGAGTTGAAAACTCACATAAATGCACACTCTGTGAACTGCCCTTGCATGCTGAGACCCACAGCGCTTTCCACTAAAAACACAGATTTGGCTAAAATCTGTCATCAGGCTTGTCTAGGCAGAGACAAATCTTGGTCTGCTTTCTATTTGCATCCAATAAGATAAAGACATTGGAAAACATTTTTTTGTTGTTTTAATAGTAGAGATGATGTTGCCTTGCCATGTTGCCCAGGCTGGTCTTAGACTCTTGGGCTCAAGCGATCCTCCTGCCTCAGCCTCCTAAAATGCTGGGATTACAGGCATGAACTACCGTGCCCAGCTGGTAAAGATATTTTTCCCCAGTGAAAACTTGGAGCTCAGTATGTTTGATGTTTCTTATTAGGGGTGGTATTAAAAATATTTTAACAATAGTTACAATATAGGCACAGCCAAATCAAGGGAGATATCTAGCAAAAACAAAGTAAACCAGCGGGTGCCGTGGAAGTGTAGGCCTAGTTTCCTTGGAGCATGGGCTCTCAATGTTGAATCTGAAACTGTGAAGGGTCTGAAATATTGCCCTACTTTCAAGCTAACAAATCAGCCTGTCGTAATTACATGCATGTAAGTGTGTATACCCACACACACATACATACCAGGCCTCTGAATCAGAGACAGGCTGCTCACAGAGCCTTTCCTAAAGCCCTAGTTCCTCCCGGAGCAACTCAGTGAGATATTCAGGAGAGGATGTCTGGAATTATGAAACCCAGAACTTATATAGAACCTGCTGGGCCATCTGTCTGTCCCCCTTTGTGGGGAAAGGGTGAGCACTGGTCTGAATCATAAACACAAATCCTCTCTGAGAAGTAGAAGGAAAGATCTCGACCTCATCACCCTGGAAGAGAAACACAGGGCTCCAGGGAAAGGTAGGACTTTATATCACTGCCAAGACCTCAGTCTGGAAACCCCCCTGAAACTTGGCTTTCCCCTCAATGCTGACTGGGCTGGAATGCTTCCAGAGGATTTTTAACTCTATCATGTCCTTATAATTGGGTTGAGAAACACTGCTCTAAATTTCAAAGTAATGTTAGATATCATTAGGGACTGAATTAGTAATAACGGCACATCTTTAAGATGATTGTTGAAGGACATTTGCTTTATGTCTTAGTCAGTTTGGACTGTTATAAGAAATATATTCTAAACTAGGGTGACTTAAACAATGAACATTCACTTCTTCCAGTTCTGAGAGCTAGGAAGCCCCAGATCAAGGTGCCCACAGATCTAGTGTCTGGTGAGGGCCTGCCTCCTGGTTTGTAGTTGGCCATCTTCTCATGGTATCCTCATATAGCAGAAAGCAGAGAGAGAAGAAGCAAGCTCTCCCATGTTTCTTCTTACATGGGCACTAATCCTGTTCATGAGGTCTCTGTACTCATGACCTAGTCATCTCCCAAAGGCTCCACCTCCAAATTCCATCACATTTGAGATTAGACTTCAACATACCAATTTTGCTGGAACACAAACATTCAATCCATAACTCTGTACATGAGGTTTACTTTCCAGACTGGAATAGGTATCCTGCTTTAAACATTGATGTAACCAGAGATTAATTGTTTGAGAGTTTTTTCTAATCAAAATAGCTCCGATTTTTGTTTCACAATAAAATAATTAAATGATGACACATGGGTCAGTAAAATTTATTCCATTTGGCAGAGAGGAATTCTTCAACCTTGCATTATTGCATAAGGACACTATTGAGTTCTACACATAAGTGCAACATTTTCCCCCAAAATGACTCTGATCTCAGAACCTGAAGTTTCACAATTTAATACTTAATTTCAATAACAGGTACTTAGTATAATAAGTGAGGCTTATGCTCAAGAAGTCATTGGAATTGTAATCAACAAGCAGCATCAGCTTTCAGGTTACGGCTTGTGATTCCTATTAAAGCCCTGATTAAATTGTGGGGGTTACACCATTCCCCAAGAAAAGGAGGCAGAACTCCCTGGAGAAATGGCTGATTCTGGGGATGGAGCAGGAAAAATACAAGATGAGCCTACAACATCTCATAGTACTACATTTTAAAGTAAGGAAATGCAAGAGAGAGAGAGAGAGAGAGAGAGAGAGAAAGAAAGAGAAAGAATGTATCAGGGACACAGAAGTCTACCTGAAAAAGTTCTCAGTGGCCATACCTGGAAAATTTGAGTAACAAAACAGTAGCATAGTATTGGATTTTAACCAAATGTAAAAATTAAATATACATGGCACCATACTGATATAAATAAATGATTTGATATATAAATTAATAATGCAGGGGGAGAAACAAATCTTCTTGCAGAAAAATTCCAAATAATTTATGTGGATACTCCTCCCCTCCAGGAGGTGGAGCCCCTCCCTCCCTTCTTGAGTGTAAGCTGCGCTTTGATACTTAATTCCAAACAGTAGAGGATAGAAAGGGGCAAAAAATATATATAACTTTACAATGGAGAAAGCTGACATGCACTACCTTAGCCAGGGATCAAAGTCAACATCACCAGTGATAAGTTATGTTGATAGCAGACACCACTGACATAATATAACGAGAAGGGCACATCACCTCTGTGATATCCTTTACAAAAATCCATAACCTACTCTAATCATGAAGAAAATGTCAGCCCAACTCAATTTGAGAGATACTCTGACCAGTACTCCTCAAAACTGTCAAAGTCACAAAAAATAGGGAAAGACTTAGAAATGGTCATAGACCAGAGGAGACTAAAGAGACATGACTACTAAATGCAATGTGGCACCTGAAATGCATCCTGGGACAGAAAATGCACATTAATGGAAAAGCAGGTGAAATCTAAGTCTGGAATTTAGTTAATAGTAATATAACAATGTTGGTTTCTTAGTTGTGACAAAGATACCATGGCAAGATAAGACATTAACAATCGGGGAAACTAGGTGAGGGGTGAACTGGAACTTTCTGTGCTATCTTTGCAACTTTTCTACAAATCTAAAGTTTCCAAAATAAAAAGTTTATTAAAATGATGAGCTGAAGCTTTAACTTGTTTGTTCTAAAGCACAATTTTCTTCATCATATTCGTCATGTTAGGGCAGGTCACTGAACAGTTAAAGAGCTAAGAAATTATTTATCAAAAGTCTTTATTTTGCCTTTCTCTTAGGAGTGCAAGGGTGAATATTTTACATAACAGATTAATAACTGCTCACTGTTTTTTGGTTTTAAAGCCATGACTCTTTGGGGAACATTTTTTCTTTGAGGAGTTTTTGGGGGTCATTTAGAAAGTAGCAAAAAATATTATTATTTCCTCAAGATCACACATCAAACTGGCCCTCACAACTCAGCTCTCAGTGACGAGAAAACTGCCTTTACTTTCTCAGTCACACTCTAAGAATGCTTAATTCTAATCTTGAATATAACTCAAAGTTCTGTGATAGAAAAGAGAAATGAATGTTGTTTTCCTTCATTCCATTTCATTATAATTTTCCCACGAAGATAGGCAAGTCATTATACATTTTTCTCTTTGTCCTAGTTTGAGAATCAAACACTTTTTTTCTACACTATATTCTCCTCTCTCAGTTTCTGATATACACAGCCACATTCTGAACCACTGGTGATTTTCATTATCTAAATTATTACAATAAATACCCACTGTATTCCTACTGTTCTGTACCTAAGGCTTCAGGAGCAATGCATTGCCACAATATTTATTTTCTAAGAACCCCTCCACTGTTGGTTGTCCCAGAGTCACTTGGATTTAAGATAGAAGTTTTATTTAAAGTAAAAATTTGTGTCCCTTTGTGATGTTTCTGTGACATGGCATCAATTTTCCAAGAAAATCTAAAAATCTTAGCTCTCTGCAAGCATTCATTCATGCATGCACGCATTTCATCTATTTCTTAGACACTTATGGGCTACTTTGTGTTAGGTGATTGGGATTAAAAAATGAAAAACCAATAAGCCCTACGCTGAAAAGGCCGATAGATAAGAAAATAATCACAACCAATGTGGTCAATGCTGAACCAGAGAAATGAGCAAGAATGGAAATAGTTGGGTATATGAGTTGATGCTCACATGGGGAGCAGTTCACTCTCTGTAGATAGGCCAAGGACTTCGGAGAAAGAGGCAACAGCAGGGGTGACCAGGCTTCTGATGTTTCCTACACTAGGACTGATGACGCTTTATCCTAGTGAGGGGCTATGCAGAATAATGGTAGAGAGGACAGTTTGAGCAGGTTCTAAAGAGCCCTGTATGCTACCAGAAAACCTTGAACTTTTTTCCTATATGCATTTTGAACCAACAGATTTTTAACCAAGGATATTATGTGGATAGTCTCAGGTTTTGGTAACATCTGCATTCCCTTGACTGTTTCAAAGATAGCCTAGTTATGTATATTTTAAAATAATATCAACATTTCTAGAAAGGTTTACTGTCTAAAAATTATCTAATGGCAATCACAAAATGGAAAGTTTTCTTTGCTGCCCTCTAGAGGCTTCCAGGGCTCAGTGCTTTTGAAAAAATAGCCTTGAATGGACACACACACATCTCATTTTATTTGGCAAGAAAATGTTAACAGTAGGAAAAGTTTAAGATAACCAAAATAATGTATAGCAAGTAGAATGACAAATAAATACAGAAAGGTACTGTGTGCTATTGGTGATCCCTTGCATTTCAAAATCTTTTAACTTGTAGTTCTATAGTTCAAATTTTCCAGTATACTTTATTTATCTAAGGCTCATCATGCTTTATAAACTCTAAGTTGACAATAATTATTGTGATTAACAATAATTGTTGCACAATTTAAATAGATTAAGGTGCAAATTGCAAATTTAAAAGACCAATTGAGAAAATATTTTCATTATATATGACTAACAAAATGCTTTATTATTATTATTATTATTTGAGATGGAACCTCATTCTGTTGCCCAGGCTGGAGTGCAGTGGCACAATCTTGGCTCACTGAAACCTCTGCCTCCTGGGTTCAAGTGATTCCCCTGCCTCAGCTTCCTGAGTAGCTGGGACTACGGGCATGTGCTACCATGCATAGCTAATTTTTGTATTTTTTAGTAGAAGTGGAGTTTCATCATATTGGACAGGCTGGTCTCCAACTCCTGAACTCATGATCTGCCCACCTTGGCCTCCCAAAGTGCTCAGATTTCAAGCGTGAGCCACTGCGCCCAGCCTTGCTTTATTTATTTATTTTTTGCTTCATTCTGTTAATAAATCTCAACACACAAAGAGCTCTTCCTTGTTCTTTCAAAATGCTTCATAGAATTCCATTGTATGTGATTTTTAAATGATAGAAAATATAAACTTTGTATATCATTACAACATTTATTTAAGGATCCACCAGAAATGACTAACACTGATCTTCTGGGCAGTGGGCCTGGGGTGTGGGGTCCTCGGACAAGACCCTTATTTTCCATTTTATTGTTTTTTACAGTATTTGAAATTTTCTCCTAAAGCATCTTTTACTTCCATAATTACAGAAAGCTGTTCTAGGATTATAAATTAGCAGTGAAAAGTATGGAATTACTTGATTTCTAGTCTGTGACTCCGACTGTTGAATATAGTTCATCTATAAGGAAGATATACATTTCAGAATTACAAGGTTTGTGAAATCACATCTGCTATAGTTTGAATGTTCCTTCCAAAACATGTTGAAATTTAGTTGCCATTGTGATGGTATTAAGAGGTAGGACTGTTAAGAGGTGATTAGGCCATGAGAACTCTGCCCTCATGAGTAGGTTGATGTTGCCATTTGGGAATGGTTTTTTTTTTTATTACTAGAGTAGGTTGCTATAAAATTGAGTTCTGCCTTCTCTTCCTAGCTCACTCTTGGGCCTTTTACCATGGATGACTCAGCATGATGGCCCCTTGTCGGATGCTGACACCATGCTCTTAGACTTCTCAGCCTCTAGAACCATGAGTCAAATAAATTTCTGTTCATTATAAATTACCCAGTTTGTGGTATTCTGTTATAGCAACATAAAGTAGACAAAGACAACATCCAATTTTTAAATTTCTAAGTTACTAGAGAGTGAAATTTCAGAATATTTCAAATAAAAATGTTAATAAAATTTTGGAATAGAAAATTATGCTAATACAAATTGTAATTAATATTAAAATGCTTTAAGCTGAAAGTCAGGAAACGTAGAGTTCAATTTTTTTCTCTTCATTCTTAGGCATTAAGATAGTTTCTTCTCTTCTCTATGGCTCAGGTTATCAATCAGCAAAATGGGCATTATTTTATTCACCTATATCCCAGGAGATCAATATTGTTGACCCACTATTCAAGATCTGTAAAAAATTCATCTGGAAACTTAGAAAAGTAGTTCTTAAAAAACCATACTCTGTTTGTTTCTGTTTTCTGTTTGTTACCGTTAACTTTTACTGGAGTTTGTGCTTATAGAATAACACATAATTTAATTCAAATATGTTTTCTTTGGTTGAGTTACACAGAATTTTAAAAACAAAAGAGATATCAGTGGAAAGAGCTGAGCACTAGTAAAAGTGCTTAAACCTGAGAAATTTTAGAAATTGTTTAAAGTGGTACAATCTGGAGGTAAATGGCTTCATTTCAGGAACTAGCATTTTAGTGTATCTACAGCAGTACCTGGTGTAGCATTAGTGTGACAGGACTGCCAGGTTCCTAAATCTAGCACCTCCTATGTAGTTCTGTGGTTTTGTTGCTTCTTCTAGCTTCCTTGGGTTCAAATCAGAAGATGTCTTAAAAAAGACACAGTGGAACACACTATGCACCAAGTAAATTTAAATGGCTTCCATTACCTTCTGTTTGAGTGTTTGCCTTATATACTTTATTAGTGGAACAATTTTGTAGTTGGCCAAGCACTTTTATGTTGATATCACATTAGAATACATGTAAATTACCCAACAGTTGCTAGGAAGTGAAGCCACTTGCCCCAAGCAAGGCTAGAATTGTAGCCCAGGGCATCTCTTGTAATTCCCTTGCCCTTTCCCCTGCATTGCTGGTGCCTCAGGGCAGCATTGAGTTCCTAATCTCCCTGAAAAGATAGAACTCCTTTCTCTGAACTTTACATGTATTTATTTTCTACCACCACCATACCAAACAGAGGAGTACTGTTATCTCAGTACAGCAGTCCCTCTTTATCCCAGGGGGTTATGTTCCAAGATCCGCAGTGGATTCCTGGAAGTGAGGATATTACTGAACTCTATGGATGCTATGTTTTTTCAGTTTGATAATTGAGAAGGCCACTAAGTGATTAACAGAAAGAGAATGTATACGGGGTGGATCTGCTGCACAAAAGGATGGTTCACGTCCAGAGTGGAATAGAGCAGAAACATTGTAAGAGATCATCATGCTGCTCAGAATGGCAAGTAACTTAAAATTTAGGAATTGTCTATTTTCTGGAATTTCCCATTTAATATTTTCAGAACTTGGTTAACCTCACGTAACTGAAACGTCAGAAAGCGAAACAGTGCATAAAAGGGGATTACTGTAAATAAAAATAAATGTTCTTTTTGTTTTTAATGTCTCTAAGTAATCTGCATCTAAACCTAAACTTTGATTCTCTACCCAATCTTTAAGCCTCAGTGGAATTTATTGAACTACTGAGCTCTTTTCTCCCACAATGAATAATTTACTCTTCAGCCAGGCATGCCTGTGAAATAATTAAATGAATGCGACGCAAATGATCACAACAATAAAATTCTTATTAACTCACATATAAAACATATTATGGTATTTGCAGCTAGGTGTTGCTATGGCAGCAGCTTAAAAAAATTTTTTTAAACATTTGGCACCCTAAATGAAGTAAGGGCTGTGAGTACTTTTTTGTTAACTGTGAATTTACATGACCTGCAACGAGACAATGGCTTAATGGGAGCTAAACAAAGGGTATAGTTTCCTCTCCCTCTTCCTGCCTGTTTCCCCTTTCTCCTAGGAGCCATTTTAGGCTTTCTATCTTGATTAACTGTGTCTTAGTAATTGGAGCTTACGGCTCAGAACAGTAATTCTGTCCCATAATTGTAGATGATAAATTTTAATTCTACTCTGTAATTGGCAATAATCAGGCCATGTTCTAGCTTTTCTGGAGTGCTCAATTAGAGGCCTGTGGCCTCCTCTTTCTTCTCCTTCCAGCAAAGCATCTATTCTTGACTCATCCCCATCCGAGTGATTGTGTCTATAGTTACATGATATGATAAATAGTCTTAGATTTGTAAGACTTTGAAAAGGAGTATCCTAATTACTATTGTTCACTTGATTGAAAATTTCCGGGCTCTAAAGCTACATTCTGTTAAACATGGGGTCACTGAAGCTTTCATTTGCTTTCAAAAAAGGTCATTTTATGTGGTCAACAGTGAACATCAGTATAAATTAATAGTAATTTTATTTCTATTTATTTTAAACAAAGAGAATATTTTCTAAATTAAAGAAAATAGAAAAGGAAAGCATAAGATTAATTGGGTTTTCACTTAGCATGTTTCTGAAGCGACTTGCCTTCTCTTAAAAAGACAGTTTCTCTAAGTGTGCCATTATTCAAAATACCCCTACCCAAAGGTTTCCCTAAAGAAAGGAGTCCCTGTTTTTAAAATGCCCTGCATTATATACCCCCTTAGGTTTGCAGTGTGTTCTAGACATTTAAAGCCTCTGACAATTCCTGCAATAACAACAAAACTCAATTTGGTTTACTTTTAACTATGCAAAGCTTAGATTAACCCATTGCTTCCCAGATAGCTGTAAGACCATGCTTTCCTGTGACTTACATTGAACTGTGCTTAGAATTCACTCCACCATTTTTAAGTCCAGAGCTTATGCTGTTTAAACTTACTAAGGCAATCAGGCTAGGGTTCTAAAACTTCCTGAAAATGCATAATTAAAGAGGAAATGATTAAGTTTCTTTTTAAGAAAGCAAAATAAATGCTGCCTTTAGAAAAAGACATGCTAAAGTTGTTAGTTAAATTAAAATTAAAGATAAAATCATTTTTTAATAGCACAGTTTTTCAACCATGGCTGTATTGACATTTGAAGCCAGATGCTTTTTGTTATGTGGGGGCAGGGGTCTATCTTATGCACTGCAGAATGCAAAGCAGCAACTCTGGCTTCTACCCATTACATGCTGTAGGGGAGGGAAAAATGGCTTCCTTCCACCCTTCTGCATTCTTTGACTATGCTATGAACTAAACTGACATAAGACAGATTAATAGGAGGAAAAAAACATGTAATTCTGTACATATGCACAGGAGTCCCACAAAGTATGAGAGTCTAAGAAGAGCCAGATAACTGAAGCTTATATAGCATCTTGAGCTACAGAAAGGAATAGTGGTTTGGGGCTTCTCTGGGGAGGTGGTATCAAGTTATGGGCAGGTGAGAGGAAGAAATGTGTGGTGAATGGAGGTTATCTTGTTATACAAATAAGAAGTCTCTCAGGTAATAAATGTTGTCTCTGAGCAGCCCTCTTTCTGATAGAGATACTTTAACTAATGTAGATTTCCTTTATAGATATAAATTTCTTTCACCAATGGACCATTTCATTATAGCTACTCCTATGTCCACAGTTTTTCAGAATAGCCAGCTCTAAATAACCTGAACAAGTATATTTAAGGGTGATGTATTCTGATCTCCTGTAGTCATTTTTTGAGTTGATGTATTCTGTGCCCCAATAGTTCTTAATGTAATTGAGGGGCAAGTCCAAGAAATTTTCAAAGGGAACACTGATCAAGTCTTTGCTTTGTACCTTTAAAGCATAATAGAGCTCTGCCTGTCTTACTTATTGAAAAGGACTTTAAAAGGACATTTGACTTTTATTCTTAGTTCACTGGTTAATCGCTGCTCAAAAACTCTTCTAGTTTGAAAACTCTCAGAACAAAATGAAGGATAAAAAAGTAGACCAGACCTATGTAGAAGGAAGAGGGTACACCAACATGCCAGAGACTGCCTCAGAGACCAAGTTTCCAAAACTGTGATTGCTTCTTAGATTTAAAGATGGTGGTAATAGGGAACTATGAAGGAAAATTTCACTTTTCAAGACACTTTTCCCTGACTCCAGTCCCCTTACATATTCTCTGGAGTCCATAAGTTTGTCATTTAACAGGGGTCCATGTAGTACTAACTCTCTGGTTAAGAAACATACCAGAGCAGTGATTCTCAAAGTGTGATCTAGGGACCTCTGGAAGTACTGAAGATCCATCCAGGAGGTCCAGAATGTCAAAACTATTTTCACAATACTAAGGTGTTAGTTGTCCTTTTGACTCACATTCTGTCACAAGTACACAATGGCGTTTTCTGGATGTGCGATATCACAGGAGACTGAATGCAGAAGCACATGTGAAAATCCAGCTGTCTTCTGTTGAGCCAGACATTAAAGGTATTTTTTTTAATGGAAAGCAGTACCAGTTTTCTACTTTTTTTGTTGTTTTGGAACATATATTTTATAAATATGTTGCTGATGTTAAAAAATAATGAGTTTATTATTTTTATTTGTATTTTTATTTTTTATCTATTTTTTTCAGACAGTCTCTCATGCTGTCACCCAGGCTGGAGTGCAGTGGTGTGATCTCAGCTCACTGCAACTTCTGCCTCCCAGCTTCAAGCAATTCTCTTGCCTCATTCTCTTGAGTGGCTGGGATTACTGGGATGTGCCACCATACCCAGCTAACTGTTGTATTTTAGTAGAGACAGGTTTTACCATGTTGGCCAGGCTGGTCTTAAACTCCTAACCTCAAGTGATCCTACCACCTCAGCCTCCCAATGTGCTGGGATTACAGGCATGAGCCACCATGTCCGGCCTATTATTGTTATTTTAATGAATTACTAAGTATTTTAAAAATTTTCTCAGTTTTAATTCCCAACATGATAAATATCAATGGATATAACCCATTTATAAATGCTATGCTAGGAAATGAGAATATTCTGTTAGACATGTGTGGAAAGGGAAGGATGAGACTAAACTCAGTGGAATCTTTAGCATGGTGGAGCATTTTATTTTATTTCTAGTTTTTGAAACTAGGTCTCACTTTGTTGCCCAGGCTGGAGTACAGTGGTGCTATCTTAGCACACTGATGCCTCCACTTCCCAGGCTGAAGCGATTCTCTCACTTCAGCCTCCCAAATAGCTGGGACCACAGGCGCACACCATTACACCTGGCTAGTTTTTGTACTTTTTGTAAAGACAGAGTTTTGCCATGCTGTCCAGGCTGGTCTCAAATTTCTAGGCTCAAGTGATCATCTCACCTCAGCCTCCCAAAGCGCTGGGATCACAGGCATGAGCACTGTGCCCAGCCTGAAGTACTTTAAATACACATTGAAAAGTATATGTAAATTTCAGGGCTGGGATTTTTAAACATCTTCAACCCAATAAAATAACGCATTGAAAATTAAGCTTCTCCTCTGACACTCTCTTACCTCCTGAGGTTATTCATCAAATAAGAACATCTGTGAAGACTAGTCTCCCTTCCTGATAGCTTTTGTATCAGCCCTCCCCTTCCATAACTCCTTAAAAGAAGCCCTGATTTCAGGAGAGGGACTGCCAGCCCCTCGGCCATCTGTTGGAAATGACAGATCAAGGAGGTCCCTTAAGTGATACCATTCATAGAGAACCTATTTATGTGCATGATTATTTGAATGTTAATAAAAGAAATGAAAAGTATACTTTATCCTGGACATCATAATTTATTATCAGTCTTTTCATGAATCTATCAGGTCAACTATCCTCTTGTTTTCCACATTTGTTAAGCAGATCATACAAAAAGTAAGTCGTAAATTCACGTTTATAAGTAAAGACCTATTTTTTTTTTTCAGAACCACATCTTATTTCTCCTGTGACCTTTGCTGAATGCTCAGTCCTAATAAAATTGAGGCCCAAGTGGACGAGCCTAAAGCCTTTGCCTTGGAGTATATAACAAGTCACAGACATTCTTAGAATCAAGCCATTTTAGAGCTTCAAGGAACCTTTTAGCATTGAATTCAGTGGTTCTTGAATTCCCCTTTGAGAACCTGTAGACAGCTAGTAACCCTTTCCCTCAGGAAGATGCATACTGTAGGCAGAATGATAGCCCCTCCTAAGATGTCTACGCCCTAATGCCCCAAATCTGTGAATATGTTATACTACATGGTAAAGGGCAGTTCAGATTGCAGATGGAATTGAGGTTTCTTATCATTGACCTTAAAATAGGGAGATGATCATGGATAATCTACATAGATCCAGTGTAATCACAAGGGTCCTTAAATGTGCAAGAGGGAAGCAGAAGAGACAGAGTGATATGAGGCCGAAAAGACTTGATGGGCCATTGCTAGCTTTGAAGAGGAAAGGGGCCCATGAGCCAAGGAATGTGGGCACCCTCTAGAAGCTGGAGAATACAAGGAAACAGACTCCCCAGTGGGCACCCTCTAGAAGCTGGAGAACACAAGGAAACAGACTCCCCCAGCGACTTCAGAAAGGAATCAGCCCTGCTGTCACCCTGATTTTAGCCAGTAAGACCCATTTCAGACTTCTGATAAATCTTTGTTTTTTTAAGCCACTAAGCTCATGGTAATTTGTCATGGCAGCAATGGGAAACTAACACGATGCACAATCATGTCTACATATCCAACTTGATATACAATTCCAGGGAGGACTGACCCCAGGGTAAGGGTTTCATGATGTGTTTCAAAATCTCATCTGATGGATGTCAGTAGTGCCCAAACCCCTTGAATTCTGATCACCAAAGCTCTTTGTATCTAAAAGAAAAACATTCAACTTTTTATAGGCAAGTTCAGAGTTAAAACAGGCTATCGTTAGATGCTCTTCTCTAATAAAATTAAAGGCTTTGACTTCAAGTTGCACCCAAAAAAATTTTTAATGAAACTACAATAAGAAAAAGAGGTTTAATTCAGACTTCTAATCAATCATGCTGAAGTTGGAGAGAAAACATTTTTTTAAAATTCTGAACAGAGCACACATTAATGCAGATCCCTGAGATGTGTCTGGGTCTGTGAGGACACAGGAGGCAGTCATCTGTCCAGGGAAATTTATGTTTATACCATACCACATCCTGGGCTGCTTTAGGCCTGCAGGCTCCGTTTGTGAAACAAGAAACCTGCCAGTCTTTTCTTTCAAGACAGCACCCTCAGGCACTCTTCTGTGAGAATTCAAGCAAGAAAAACAAATCTCTTCTCAGGGTGGCAGAAGGCAGGCTAATAGTAATGGCAAGATAAAGTGGATGTTATTGCTCAGAGGGCACCTTCCTGATGTGATCCTGGGGTACTCAAATGGGGCTCTTTCCATACCCATTGGTAATCCACTGCTACAAGTGTCATTAAAGGCTTGGAAATTATCTTTAGCACACTGTTTATAAACAAAAACAGAAAGAGATCATTGAGTGTAGCATATTCACCATTTTTTAGCCATTCTCTGTCTGCAGTAGGAAAAGGTGTAGGAGTGGGCATTCACTCTGAGGACAGTTTAATGAGCTGTTCTTGTCACCTGGACTAGCCAGAGGTCTTTGAGGGACCAGGAATGCCTGAATTCCATGATAGCTGTCAATTTAAGGCTCTGATTTCCATTACATTACAAATTCATGGCTCTGAATTCTAAGGCCCTTGAGAAAAAGAATGATGTCTTTTTCATCATCCCACAGAAGCAAAAGCCTCATATATAGTGGGGGCTCAGTAAATGTTTATTAGTTACTGAGAAGAGATGACACTTTAGTTTTAATCCACAGCTGTTTATTAATTTCAGCCATTGCGTTAGGTGCTCTGGATTTCTAAAATAAATCATTAAAAGAACCTTCTCTCCCGGAAAAGACTACAGTCCAGTAGATGAGAGAAGATCTGTATGCAGGCAACTGTAATTGATCAAAATATGATACATGCAATGGGAGATGTAGGAAGACAGTGAGGGGGGATTTATGGAGCGGGGAGATGCTATTTCTAGAGTGAGGCTTAGGAAGGCTTTTGGGCAGAGGCTTCATTTGAATTGGGTGTGGGTGGTCTGTAGGATTTTTTGAGATAAAGATGGTGGAAGACACATGCCACAAGAAGAGGGCAGTGTGGGCAAGGAGATGAGAGTGTGTGGGGAGCCTGAAGCCAGCAAGCTTGGCTAAATCTGAGATGATAGGAAGAGTGGGTTATTAGTCAGTTAAACCCAGTGCAACCTAAGAGAGTTGCTGGGATGGGAGCAAGGGCTAAAGGCAAGAGGCCGTAGCTGATACGGAATGGGGGAAGGTACCCAAGAAGGCAGGGCTGGGAAGCCGGGGAACCAAAACAAATGTGCCTGAACATAAGCTAGACCTGCGATGGCTGGCAAGCTGGAGCGGATGCAGGAGTTTCAGGGCCATTGAAAAGAAATTTCTACATCTGTCCACTTTAGAGGCTGCATGCAACACTCACATGCCTACCTGTTGGGATATTATTGGGGGTCTTAGTCAACTTGGGCTGCCATAACAAAATACCATCAGTTAGGTGGCTTAAACAATACACATTTATTTTCTCACAGTTCTGGAGGCCGCAAGTCCATGATTAGTGTGCCAGCATGGTCAGTTCAAGGTAAAGGCTCTTTTATTGACTTGCAGATAGCTACCTTCTTGCTCTGTCCTTGCATGGTGTACAAATACAGCAAGCTCTCTAGTGTCTTTTCTTATAAGAGCCCTAATCTCATCATGAGGGCCCTACTCTCATGACCTCATCTAAACCTTATTATGGCCCAAAGGCCCCATCTCCAAATAGCATATTTGCATTTAGGGCTTCAATATAGGAATTTTAGGGGTCACAATTCAGTCCACAACACTGGGTCAGAGGATTATGCCTGCGAGTTCCCAATCTAGCCGCAGTGGCAGCAGTGAGTAGGATTGCTCACCCTTTGGTGTTACCAGTAAGATCAGATTGCAGTGAGATCTTTCCAGCATGTGCCTTGGTGACTAGTTTTGTGTTTTTTATTCGCTGTCTACAGTGGGTGATTATCAGATCTAAGTTGGGGCACAGCTTTTCAAGGTGATCATGATATTGAACTGACAGACTCACACAAAGTCCCAAATGGATGTAAATATAGATGTAGATAGAAAATGTCTATTGTATAATTATACGTGCCTACACCTAATTTGTATTCTGAGGTATATATACATGCTGTATACATGGTGTGTTTGTGTGTTTATATTACTGTTTTCCAACCTTTTTCCATTATCCATACCACCAGCAAAAAAAGCCCTTTTAAGTATTTTCTACTAATTGCACTCCCTAACATTTTAATATCGCAAATATACTGTATATAAGTTTATGTACTGTATATATATCTGTGCTTTATACATAAAAAGAATAAGATTTTTGCCCCCGCAATACAATTTTCATCCTTGTTCGAGCAATACTGTCCTTATTGAGAATGCATGATATATATATATATATATATATATATATATATATATATATGTATCTCTGTCTGTGTATGCTTGTGTGTGTCACCTTACTGCACAAAAGAGTGTAGGATACCAAATTAGATGTTATTTATGCTTTCACAATGGGAAATGTAACTTTCCAAAGGAATGAATATTCCTGTCTTCTATCCAGGTATCAGGAAAGTTGAAGTAATAGACAAGGGGAAAAAAAGAAACTGCTTAGAGAGCATTGAATCAAAAGAAAATAAGTTGGATAGTCATGGAGAATATTTCATCCAGGGTACAGAAATGCCTGGAATAACTATTTACCACCCTAATACTAAAACCTGACTTTAGTGAAAAATTATATCTAACTCTAATAGATAAAATGTTGCTGTGTTTGATAGTGCTAAATGAAGTCTCAAAATCTGTTTTTACCATTCTATCTTTTCTAGACACCCTTCAGACCACCCTTCCAATTTTATAATACAACAGTTGTCTCAGACTTGTTACAATGCAATCGAGTAGCTTATAGCCCTTGAGAACATATTAGTTTTCTTAATTGGATTACACTGCAGACTCTAGTCTCATCATCAGGGACACATTTCAAAGCCATCTACTAAGGATAGTTACTTCAGCAGATCCATTATGTATTGTTTTGAGTCATTTCAGCTTCTGGGACAATCTCTTTCTGACCTTATCTCTAAATCCTTGTGGTGCCCCTGTGGAGCCCACGTGCAGGGATCATGAGTCAGGGACTGGACTGGGCATGCTTTGTTCAGCTTGCTAGCAGATGTTTAGATTTCTACCTCCATTGAAATGAAATAATGCTTTTCATATTTTATTTTTTAAAAATCCATAGTTTTTTTAGACAAAAATCAATTCCTTGATTCTTCAGAAGCTGATTATTGAGGTAGTGCCTTTTTTGAATTCTTCCTGGACAGCACATTGAATCCAGTTTGCTTCATGAATGCTTTATTACAGTCCCAAGGTATTGCCAATAAACAAAAGAAAACTGAAAACACTTTCTTGTTACAGCTTCAGAAAATGATGAGATTGAAAGGAAAGAAGATGTTGAAACTAAGAGATAAAATGTCTTTGGAAAATAAAATAAAACTTTACTCCACTAGAAGGAAAGCTGTTGGAATGGGTAAAAAGTTCAGATGACAGTTTTGTTTAAAAATAAAAATGAATTTCCACTTCCAGTATTGCCAAACAAGCTCCTACCAGACTGATCTTGCATAAAACAACTATAAACTCTGGAAAAAATAAAAAATATTTAAATACCACAAGGCATTGAAAACTGAACAAAAGTTTAATTTATATATTAGGCACAGGAAGATTAACAATAACTAATAATGAATAGACCATTTATAACAATATACTATAATAAAAGTATGTGAATGTGGTCTCTTTCTTGCTCTCAAAATGACTTGTTGTACTGTACTCACCCTTCTTCTTGTGAGGATATGAGATGATAAAATGCCTACGTGGTGAGATGAAGTGAGGTGAATGATATAGACATTGTGACAGAGCGTTAGGCTGCTATTGATCTCCTTATGATACATCAAAAGGAGGATGACCTGCCTCTGGTACTCCTGGGTTATTGAACCATGCCACTGTTGATGGTAGGATGTCAGGAGCAGACACTGTCCATGACTAATGGATGTGTAGTATATATAGTATGAATACACTGGAAAAGGGATGATTCCGTTCTAGGGAGGGACAGAGCAGGATGGCACAAGATTTCATTAGGCTACTTAGAATGGTGTACAAATTAAAACCTATGAATAGTTCATTTCTGGAATTTTACATTTAATATTTTTGGACTACAGTTGACCACAGTTAACTGAAACTGTGGAAAGCAAAACTGCAGATAAGTGGGGACTACTGTATAAACTCTGCTCAAATCTCTAGCTAACTCCTGAACCACACATGTGCAAGAGGGCTAGAAGGAATCTAGCTAAAGATAAGAAAACCAAACTGAAATTTTAGCTGATGCCTAAAAGACAGTATGCAGCTTGAGTCCAACCAAGTTAGTTGATTGAAATTGTTTTGTTTCTCTATAACAGTCTCCACAATATAACATCACAATGTCCAGGATATAATCCAAAATCACTTGACATATAAAGAAAGGGGAAAATGGCATGAACCATTCTTAAGAAAAAAGATAATCAATAGAGCTCAGGTGCAGATAAGCATAACCATCCTCAATGACCTAAAAGAAAATATATGTGTAATAAATGAAAAGATAGGCAATCTCAACAGAGAACTAGAAATTATTTTTTAAATTGAAATTTTAGAACTCAGAAATATGAGAACAGAGGCCTTGCAGGCAACGCCACACATCTACAACCCTCTGATCTTTGACAAACCTGACAAAAACAAGCAATGGGGAAAGGATTCCCTGTTTAATAAATGGTGTATGGAAAACTGGCTAGCCATGTGCAGAAAGCAGAAACTGGACCCCTTCCTTACTTACACCTTATACAAAAATTAACTCCAGAGAGATTAAAGATTTAAACATAAGACCTAACACCGTAAAAACCCTAGAAGAAAAGATAGTCAATACCATTCAGGACATAGGCATAAGCAATGGCTTCATGACTAAAACACCAAAAGCAATGGAAACAAAAGCCAAAATAGACAAATGGGATCTAATTAAACTTAAGAGCTTCTGCACATCAAAAGAAACAAGCATGTAGAAGCTATGTCTAATCACTTAGGACCTCTACCAACCACCTGGTTCCAAGACAGTCAACTTTAAGTCTCAGCTACTCTTAAAGCCTGTTCTTTTCTGTCATTAAATGCATTAAGTATGGATCTAATGCCAAGGAGATAGTACGCAGTGGTCCTCAGAAACAGCGGCAGCTTTACTATCTCATGTTTGCATCCTGCCATTATTATTTATTGCAGAGTTTAACATTCTTCATGGTTGGTTGCCCACTGCAAGGTTTGATCTGGATCAGTGGCTGATCATTTTTAATTTAGCTATTGAAATTATTAAGCAGACCATGCAGAAATAAGCTTTAGCTGTCACTTGTTTGTTCATTAATACACAAAAGTATGGAGACCAGAAGCTAATTCTACAACAATTCTCCTGCTCAGAATCATAAACACAGTTTCGTATACCCAAAAACTGCCCAAAACATTATTGTAAAAGCGTCCGCAAGCAGATGGGATTAGTTAGATCTTCCTTTCTCTCAGGATCTTCCTTTATAGATAGTCTTCCTTCTCCTTCCTTTTCCCACTCCTTTCATTGGAAAAGATCATGTGAATAATGGTGTAGGAAATTTGATAATTGTACTTTGCAAGGGAGCTTTTGTTTCTTTTAAGGATTATCCTTACTCCCAGGCAATGTTCTGAAGAGACATAGAAGAAAATGAGGGAGATTCAGGGAGAAAATTAGCCCCTCAAAGGGAAATATTTTTATGCTTTTTTTTTTTTTTGAGACAGAATCTCGCTCTGTCACCCAGGCTGGAGTGCAGTTGTGCAATCTCACCTCACTGCAACCTCTGCCTCCTGGGTTCAAGCAATTCTTCTGACTCAGCCTCCCGAGTAGCTGGGACTACAGGCATGCACCACCACGCCCAGCTAATTTTTGTATTTTTTTGTAGAGACGGGGTTTCACCATGTTGGCCAGGCTGGTCTCGAACTCCTGACCTCATGATCCACCTGCCTCAGCCTCCCAAAGGGCTAGGATTACGGGCATGAGCCACCGCACCTGCCCTTTAATGCATTTTTTATTGTGGTAAAATACACATAACCTAAAATTTACTGCTAGTTATTTTTAATATGTTCATAATGTTTTGCCACCATCATCACTATCTAGTTCCAGAACACTTTCATCACCCCAAAATGAAACTTTATAATCACTGAGTAGTTATTTCCCATCCCCCCTTTCCCCACCCCTAGCAACCGCTAATCTGCTTTCTGGCTCCATGAATTTGCCTCTTCTGGATGTTTCATTTAAATGGAATCCTATAAGATGTGGCCTCTTATGTCTTGCTTCTTTCACCTAATATCATATTTTCAAGACTCATTCATGTTGTAGTATGTATCAGTACTTCATTCCTTTTTATGGCTGAATAATATTCCATTATGAGAGAGAGAGAGAGAGAGAGAGAGAGAGAGAGTGTGTGTGTGTGAGAGAGAGAGAGAGAGAGAGAGAGAGAGAGACTACTTGTTCATCCGTTTATCCATTAATGGATATTTGGGTTGTTTCTAGCTCTTAGTTCTCATGAATAGTGTTGCTGTAGACAATTATGTACAACTTTTTGTTTGAATACCTGTTTTAAATTCTTTTGGGTATATACAGTACTTAGTAGTGGAATTGCTAGGTCATATAGTAAGTAACTCTGTGTTTAACTTACTGAGGAATTGCCAAACTTAACACATTTTTAAAAATCATTCTGGCCTGGTCTGCAGAATTCTTCTTCTTTATTTATTTTGTTTGTTTGTTTTTGTTTTTGAGACAGAGTCTAGCTCTAGCTCTGTTGCCAGGGGCCAGGCTGGAGTGCAGTGGCATGATCTTGGCTCACTGCAACCTCGCCTCCTGAGTTCAAGAAATTCTCCTGCCTCAGCCTCCTGAGTAACTGGGACTACAGGTGCGCACCACCATGCCCAGCTAATTCTTGTATTTTTAGTAGAGACGGGGTTTCACCGTGTTGGCCAGGATGGTCTCGATCACTTGACCTTGTGATCCGCCCACCTTGGCCTCCCAAAGTGCTGGGATTACAGGCATGAGCCACCGCGCCCTGCCAGAATTCTTCTTATGTCTTTAATTTGAGTTCAATGGTGCATAAAATATAGTAATTAAGAGAATTGTTAAATGATGACGGGATCTTCATGAAGTGCAAAATGGCAGGGCCCAGGATTTCCTCCCTTTGGATATAAAGTAAGAAACTAGCAAATACTACATACTATACCACATGATGCTGTTACTTATCAGGATGGCTGGTCCATGTCTGTAAAGATCTGAATTGAAACTTAAAGTTTTTTTGTGTTCATTGTGTAAATCGATAAAGGTAACACTATGACAATAATCTTAAGAGTGGGATATATAAAATGTTTTGGAGTATTTTACAACTATATCATAGGTTTGAGCTTAGCAACAGAGATAATGAGCCTTTCCAACTATATTTCACATTTCAGTTTGCTTTCTTTTCCACCTAGAAATAATCCAAATGATTTTGCATGATATAAACAAGCCAATATATTTCCAATTCAGTGTAGCCCTGTTGTAATGAAATCTCTCACCCCACAAGGAATGTCATTTTGCTTAAAACATCAGTTGCTTATCAGTGTATTTCAAATGCCTCTTAATTTAAAATTCTTTTTCTGCCTGTTTCAAATGTGTGTGTATATAGACACATGCACAAGCATACATGTTTTTTTTTGTTTTTCCAGTGAAATAAATAGAAAACCGAGGACATACATACATTTTAAAGGAGAATCATATGACACTTTTAAAACATCCTGACACCAGTTCTCTTATGAATTCTGTAAGAATGTTTGGGAATCATTGTTTATTTTCAGTTTTTATAGAATAAAGCATTTCCTAAGTCAGTCTTATGCAAATATTTGGTTGAAGACACATTGAAGTAATTTAGAAGACTTTCTAAATATTGTCAGATTATTTTCATAATATAAACACAGGCATTTTAGTGCCGCTAACATTTGATAGGTTTGAGTCTTAGAGCCTTTGAAAACAATTTTATCCAATTTGTTTTAAATTAGGCTAATATTGAGCTTGATTTTTTTCCCTTAGGCTAAAACCAGGTGGCTCATTTGTGGCTTCTATTGTCTAATGATAATTTTCAGGAAAGTGGAAATACCATTATCCGAGGATCAAGCTACTGTTCATTCAATCACTTACTAATAAATTCTCAGAATTCAAGGAAAATGCTGTGGGGAGAGAAACTGCTCACAAGTGGGAACAATCTGAGATTTTAATATATCCGAAATCGAATACAGAAAGCGTTACATTTTATTTAGCAATAGTGGTCACACATAGAACAAGTTTATCTTTTCATGTGGCATAGGTAAGATGAAAAATATTAACAGTTATATTATTATTTATAAACTCCGAAATTTGGTATCTACAGAGAACAAGTATTTATTCTTTGTCTATCCAACCTCCATTTTCATTCACTTTCAACATATTAAGCACATTCTGAGACATGCCTATGAAAAGTGAATTGTGGCATTTCCATGCTTAATTTGCTCCTTAATTGTGCATGATTTTATAATGCCCATAAAATAATACTTATAGGCATAACATTTCAAGGCAGCTTTTTTCAGAAAAGGAGAGTTCGATTTATTTCCAGATGTTTCTACCGAACATTTTCTTTTTTCTTTCCCTCACCCTCCATTCCCACTTCATTGTGATTAACAGTGCAAGCTCCGTAGCAGAAATTCATCAGCTGATTCCTTCCACCTACCGAATCCACATTTTCAGGTCTCAATTTGAGACATAATGAAAGTCTACTTTGCATAATTATCATATGAGACTATCTATAATTAAATGATGAAATGTGGTTATGCTCCAATGTGTAGACAAGGCTTTATATGAACTGAAACTGCAAAGGTTTATTTCTCTGCTTTAACTTTCATCTGGTGCTTGTGGGGGGAAAACACAAACAAGCAATTTATTTCCAAAAGTGTTTAGGTCCCCAGTGGACACCTTCTTTTTTAAAATTTCAGGAGAGAAGGTGATTTCTTGAATTGTAGATCAACTGAAGACTTTAATATGATTTCCTCTTCAGTGTCAATAAATAATTCTCACAAGCTTTAAAAAATGCTAATTATCGACATTGCATTTTGAGTTTTGCCTTAAAAATATTTTCTGAAGATTTTAGGATAGCTTTTTAAATGCCTGTACAAAAACCCTTCTTATTCATCATGCAAATTTAAAGTTTGAAATAAGCCTTTCAAAAGTTTCTAACCTTCATTCATAGTCTTGATTGACTGCCTTTCTGTTTCTTCTAACTAGACAACGGTTGACTCTACCAAGTTTAATACAAAAACAATGGTTCTAAAATTTATTCAAGGCAGGGAATAACATCTCTGAGATTCTCTGTGAAATCCCATGAAGTATTGTTAAACTGAACCTCAAAAACTAAATAAGTAAGCTTGTCTGAATTATATCCTTATTCACTAAGTATTCTTTGCACACAGCTATATGCCATACGTTGTCAGAGACTGAAAATAAAAAGATGAATATTAAATAACCCTCAAGGAATTCAGAATCTAGTGGTATTCCATTCTAAAATTGCCAAGGCTGACTCTATTAGTGATTTACCAGGACAAATGCTGGAGTAAAGCTTCAATTTAGGTGCATTTCATCCACTGGCCTTTCCTGCCCTAAATATTGGGAAAAAAATACCAACATGGAGCATTTGTGCTCTTGACATGACTCCGAAAAGAGAGAAGTTTCCTCCTAAGAGCCAAATGGAGAAGGAAGTTTAAGTATTAATCTTTAATATTTCCTTAATGATACTTTGGAAAATCATGCTCTATCTTTTTTTAAATGTGATGATTTCACATATACGGTTGACCCTTGAACAATGCAAGGATTTGGAGGGCAGACCACCAAAACAGTCAAATATTTGTATATAACTTTTGACTTCCTCAAAAACTTAAATACTAATAGCCTACTGTTGACCAGAAGCCTTAGTAATAACAGAAACAGTCTACTAGCATAAATTTTGTATGTTATATGTATTATACACTGTATTCTTACAATAAAGTTAGCTAGAGAAAAGAAAATGTTATTAAGACAATTGTAAGGAAGAGAAAATATATTTACTATTAATTAAGTGGAAACGAGTCATCATAGAGTTCTTCATCCTCATTGTCTTCACTCTGAGCAGGCTGAGGAGGAGGAAGAATAGGAGGTGTTGGCTTCACTGTCTCAGGAGTGGCAGAGGTGGAAGAAAATCCATGTATATGTGGACCTATGCAGTTCAAACTCATGTTGTTCAAGAGTCAACTGTACATCTAGATCTCGGGTCAGCAAACTGTGGCTCACAGGCAAAATCTGGCCCTCTGCCTGTTTTTATAAGTAAAGTTTTATAGGAACATCAGCCATGCTTATTATTTATACATTATCCATGTCTGCTTTTGTGCTACAGTGTCAGAGTCAAGTCATTGTGATCAAGACCATTTGAGCTGCAATGTCTATCTGGCCCTTTACAGAAGAAGTCTGCCAACTCTTGTTCTAAATAACGTGCTTAAATTTGTATTTCTAGGCTTACCAACTTTACACCTTATCTACTGATTACTTACTCTGCAAGACAGGGGCTAGCTCAGTTGCACCATACCTACCTCTTTCTTGCACTTGTTGAGGCTCAGTACTTGATACCCCAAAGTATGGTGTCTTGGCATGCCGAGTACTTTGAACTAAAGACGATTGAAAGGACCTCAGAAGCAAGGTCTCTCTGACCTTCTCCTGCCCTTCTGTGTCCTGCCTCTCTTTCTACCCCAAAGAGAGTCAGAGATATCAGATTTCCTCTTCTCCAAGACAGGTCTTGTAACCAGAACCCATCTCCCACGATGCAAGCCATAAAACCTAGAAAGGTCACTCTCTCCCTTCTCCCTTGGAGACCTTCATTTTGGAAAAGTCCTGCCCCATACCCCAAAGGAAGGAAAGCTATACAGAGAGGTCAAGAAGTATCTGAACAGATAGGCCTTGCTGGGTTTTTCCCTTAGTCTACAGTATTACCATTCGATCGTACCCTTTTGTCTATTCACATTGCTACATGACTCTCTATTCTTCAGCGAACCTAAGCATAAAAATAGACAGTATTCCCTGGGTCTTTGGGTCTTCATTATTGAAGGTTCCCATGGAATGTAAAACTTTGATTAAATAAACTTTTGTTTTTCTCTTACTAACCTGCCTTTGCTTATAGGAGCGTCAGCCATGATCCTTATGATGGGTGAAGAAAGGTATCATTACTTTTCTGCCACTACACACTTCTCTTTCTCCAGTGTAATTCTGTAACTGCCAGTTAGCTTTGTAATTTTAAGTGATAGATTATACATTTATTCCTTTTTCTTTCTACTGTAAATAACATGTCCTGATACCAGTAATTCCACTAAATTGAAAATGTAATTCGTACACTCTTCTTTCTTACTTCCCCTTATCCTTTCTTTTGCCACCTTTTGTCTTCAATAGTTTGTCTTTAATAATTCAATGGTTGAAAACATTCACAATTATTCCATAACCATTACAAAGTCTTATGTGCCTTATTGATAGGTTGATTCAAAGTTTTTAAACTCACTGGAGGGTTTTTATTTTTAGTACTCAGGAAATACTATTCACAGTATAGCTAATTATTGCTGGTTATATTGCCACTATAATAAAGGGGTTTTTTTTGTTGCTTTTCTAGAAGTCTCTGATAGTTTTTCATTTTCTCCCTTGCATGTCCTGTGTTAAAAATGCTTTGTCCTTCTCGAGAACAGAGGCAAATCTCTGGAAACACTTTGTTTCCCAGGCACCTCTCTCCTCAATTCTTTCTCCCACTGTAACCTGGGTTGATGACTTCCTAGGCCTTGTTCAAGACTGGCATCCTTGTCTTTGCTTCCTTCTCCTCCTGTGTTGGATCCATTGTTTCCTTGATCCCATGCCTTTCTATTTCTTGTTGTTGTTAGAGCACATCTTCAGATCACTTGCTTCAAAAAGATGTGTGGGTAGTAAGTGTTCTAAATTTTTGTGGATCTGGAAATGTCTTTATTCTGAACCCTCACTTAACCTAGAAATCTAGATTGAAAATTATTTTTCCACAGTAGCTTTAGGGCAAGCTACATTGCATTTGGACCTCCAGGTCCCACAGTCAAATAATGATCTGTTCTCATTTATTTATCCTCAATGTATCTTTCCTCTCTACTGTTTTAAAGATAATTTATCTTTGGTGTATTAAACTTTTATTGTGATGCTTCCAGGTGCAAAGACATGTTTATTGTCAAGCTAAAGGCTCTCAGGCTGATTTTTCAGATCATTCGGCTCAGGGACTTTTCAGATTCTTTTCTAAAAACAATTCCTTTCTCCTATTGTTCTCTGTTTTCTATTTTAGAAATTCCTATCAGTTGTATATAGGATCTTCTGAATTGATCATCTATAATTTTTTTTCTCTCATATTTCTGACACTTTGTCTTTTTACTCAAGTTTCTGGAAGATTTTTAAAAATTTTTATCCTTCTGGCTTTTTATTGAATTGAATATGAAATTGTTTAATTTCTAAGAATATTCCCTTGGTCTCATGTTTCTTTTCTTTTTTTTCCAATGAAGTACTGCAGCACACAGTCTAAGGCACATGGCTCTATCCAGCTGTCTTGTATGATTTAGGCCTAGAAATGAGTTTGCTAAGACATGTAATATATGCATTTTAATTCTGAAAATTTATGATAGCCCTTCAGAAACAGGTTGCACAAACTTATGCTTCTAATTCTAGGGAAGGGAAATGACATATCAATATAAATTATACAGATTTTACATATCAGCATTTTTTCTCATTAATGAGTAAAGACATTCATTAATGAGAATGAGTGTCTTTCAGAATTTTATTGGCTATTTATATTTTCATCTATGTGCCTAGTCATATACTTCATTTTTTTTCTAATTGAGTTGCCTTTTCTTTTTGAATTGTACAAGTTCTTTATTGTATATATATTATATATTTGTCTGTTTCACATGTTGTAAATATTCCCTTCCAATGTGTCATTTGCCTTGTAACTTTGCTTATGCTTTTGATATTTTAAATTCCTGTGTAGTTGAACCTGTTTGTCTTTTGTTTGTAGCTTCTGGGTTTCACATTATGCTTAGAAATGTCCTTCCTACTCCTAGACTCTAAAGGTATTCTTTACTAGTATTTTCTTCTAGTGCTTTCATAGATTAAATGTTTTACATCTAATACATATGAGAAACTGTGTATGGGATGTGTGGAAATCTAGCTAGTTTATTGACTTTCCATATAGATACTGTATTTAGTTAATGCTATTTTAAATAATAGTTTATTATTTCTCTGGGATTTGAATTCTCTTCATGCTTTGGTTTGTGACCATTTCTGTTCCATTGCACTATTTATCAGTTTCTTTTAGAGAATGTATTGTTCCATAATGTAATGGTTCAGTGGGCAGTCCCTTCACTGATACTAACTGCCCAAAGTCCAGTTACTTTACTACTCTGTACTTCAGTGCCCTCAACTGTAAATGACTCTAAGAATAATACCTACCTCATAGGTTCATTGTGAAAATGAATGTGGTAATACGTATAATAATTGAGAATACCTCTTGGCAAGCTCAGTAAATGTTAGCAGCAATTGCAGCTGTTAAGGCAGTGGTTCTTTTCTCCAGGGCCTAGCACAGTGCCTGATTAAACAAGTCCAACTTAAAGGTTAGATAACGTGAACGTCAATTATTAAAGAGAATGGAAACCACTTGTGAGGAAGCCAGAAGGGCATAAAAAGCTGTAATACCCTTTTATCAAAAGTGAAGATGGATGGGGCAAAATCTCCCAGAGTTTTATCCTGGGTCATTGATTTGTTTCCCCATGAGTTGTGTGGCCCAGAAAATAATTCACACTAATAAAGATTGAAAGTAGTTTTCAGCCTTTAAGTTGAATTAAATGAATTTAATGTCATTAAAAATGCCCATACTCCAAATTTGGTTAAGCATCAATTATCGTAATAAGAAATCTGCATCTAGTAAAATGGATAGTGCTGACACATGTTAATTATTATGGAAAATAATTGAGCTCTTTAAAAATTTTACTATGCTATTAAGCATGTATGGCCTCTGAAAATTTGAGCTATTATGAGTTTATCCAAATGAATCAAACAATGTAAAACAAAGTAAAAATTTTCTTTGAGTTCTCGTAAGACAAAAGGCAAACACAAGTTATTATTGTGAAGGGTCCATAAAATAAACTTGGTTTGAACTCCAGATGTTCAGATAGAAATGTTCCAGAGTCTCAGCAGCTCCAGTCTGTGTTGGAGTGACCACAGTAAAATAAAACAATGAAGAGCTAGCTTTTTTTTTTTTTTTTTTTTTGGTCCACAAGATGATGGTGCATCACTTCTCAACAGTGCAATAGAAGTTAGGAGTTTTGAAATGCATGCCTCTAATCTATATGCATTCTAATTCTTGACAGCGGTCTTGATTTATGCCAATGTAGTGGCAAATGTTAATTTAAGTCATCAAGTTGTTTATCATAAAGAATTGAAGAATTGCTATTGCTGCCCATAAACGCTTCTCATCTGGGAACTCAGATTCTCAAGAAAGTCACCAGGGGATTAAAAAGATATAAGTGGCTTGTGAAAGTGACTGCAAATTACAAGCTATATGGGGGTCGGATACCTGATTCTTCTCTTGAGTTCTTTCCCTGGATGTCTCTCACTGAGCCAGTGCTTTTCTAAGTGTGATCCTGAATTCTGCATGAGAATCATTTGGAATGCCTATTAAAACAGATTCCTAGGTAATGCTAAACTCACTGATGGGGAGAATTTCAGTTTGATTTAGCTAAATTGGGACTGGGAAATGAAATATTTTTAAGCAAATAGCATCAAAGTTGATATAAGGGAAAATAGGAGAAAATTTTTGTACTTTCTGTAATTATTTTCATATTTTTATTTTGAATTGAATACAGGTAATAGGAAATTCCTAATCTTGGAAGATAGTGATCATTCTACTCTCAGTGACTATTCTTTTCTCCCTACTGAAATAGAAAGCCTTCCCTGCTTGAATGTGTCTAAACAACTAAGTCCTCTGGTTTCCTCCTAGCCCATTCTCTCTTGAGGTTGACCTTGCTCATCAACACCTCTAATTTCTAGCAGGCTTGTACAAATTAACATCCAAGATAGGTTCCACTTCTAGCACTCTTGAAATCACAATACTACCTCCCAAGTGTCCAGGAAAGACCATTGACATGATCTGAAGATCCCTATCCATGGATCCTACCCAGTAGTTCAGAAGTCAGGGTTGAGAATACAAACTTTAGCTTCCTGCTACATAGTATTCTAATGGGGTTATGCCGTTTATTCTCCAGGAATAGATTTTGATGAGGGTATTCGAAGTGTCCTGTAGCATCCCTAGAAATGAATTAACAGTAGCTTACACTCATGGATAGCATACTGTTTACACTGTTTATTATAATACCAAACAGAACATATAACTCAGGGTATTTATTGTTGTCTCTATTGCTTGTCGTTTTCATTTATAATCATTGATAAGTCTCAATCTAAGCTTCAGTGTTCCTTGGGAGCAATGCCTATCTGGGGTTGATGGTAGGAGGGAAGGCTGAGAGCTACCAGCTCTCTTCAGCATTTCTATCAACCCATGGGTGTGACTTGATTATTATTGCCTCTGACACATTAGAGCATCATTAACATAAAAGTCCTCTCTTAAACGCATTAAACTGAACTCAATTAACAAAATTGATTACCAGCCTAACTGTAGGGATTTTTGCAGCTTTAGGGAAACTGACAAACATCTTGCCCTTTTAGATCCTACAGTTATATTCACAAGGCACAGTCAATAAACCTTTTGTTAGCTCTAAATTTATCGTCTTTAACGATGACAAAAATCTCTCTGACTGGATGAACTGACTGCTGATAAAAGGCTAATTGTGGAAATGGTTTTTAGTCGTGGTATTGACAAATAGAACTGAGTCCTTGAAGGATAAATTTGGCCATGAATTAATGGAATCTATCTTTGACGTTAATTTGTACAAGCCCTAATAGATCTTTGATTTATAGCATCTCATTTTCTGAAGTAGAAATCATGACTAGAAAAATGTATCAATCTAGATATATAAACCTCATGGTCCTTTGAACTGTAACCCTCAAAATGAATAATATTCTGATTCATAAATAACATGAATAACATGTGCATTCAGTTTAGCATTTAAGAACTCTATTAACCTTGGTTTCTAAGATATTCCACTTTTTCCCTTGATATCTCTGTTTTAGAAATTCTAAAACCTGAAGCCATTTGCCAAAGTCCTATCTAGCTCTCAAATTTGGTGTTGTTCTCTCTCATATATTTTACTGTAGGTCTGTTGTGTTTTCTATGTGGTAACGTTGACCAAAGATCAAAGTTTACTGTGAAAACTTTGAAAGAGAGGCAAATAATGTCTCAGCTGAGATTAAAAAAGATCTCTTTTCATTTAAATTAGGCAATATCCTCATTGTATTTCAAGGTCTGTGTGTGGAAAATGTGTGTTATCCAGAAAGGAATGCTTATTTAACAGGTATGTGTTTTGGTGGTTTTGTTTTTAATTTTTTGAGAATGTTGGTGTATATATAAGTATAGTTGATATATTATAAATAAATCTTAGTTGAATGACTGATCTCAGTGCTGTTTTTAATGCAAAAGTATTTATTGTTCTTGGAGAAGAATCAGAAAAGAAGCTGGAATGACATTTTTCACTGGAGGCCAGGAAGAGGAGATTCCCTATCAGTGCCATCCAAGGGGCAGGGTTTGTTTCTTGGTACCTACTAGATTGCTCCATGAAAGAGTGAGGTATGGTATGTAAGTGACTCAGAGTCCTGGTAGGAAACAGGTGGATGTGGGTAAAGATAAGGAAACCAGTAAGTCACACTGAGGGACCAGGGACTAGCAGCAGCTGGGACCTGTTAGCACCTCGAGGTCTCAAAAGGAAGGAGCAAGAATAAATAATCCATCTCTCTCTCTCTTCGCATCCTCATTCTCTCCTGCCAGCACCCCCCCCCCATTGTTTTAACCAAGCAGGAAGCCAGAATGCAAGGAGCCCATGTGATGTAATCATAAGGGTGAAGCTCTTGGGGCACTGATGCTGTTGGTGGGGTTGAGGGCAGGGAGGTGAAATTCAGTTTACATGTACAAGGCTCAGAACAAAAGAAACAAGCAAAACCCAAAACAGAAAAGCTGTGTAAAGTTGGACAGTCTAAGGAAACTGAATTCTTTAGGTGAGGGCTAGAAATAACAATTTCAGTGCAGAAAAGATCAAGAGATCACAAGTTCTTAATTAAAACAACTGTTGGCTCAAACCTTTGATTCTGTGATTGCCTTACCAGCCCCTTTTAACTTCCATCAGAAGTTTTTAGTCATCAAAGTGAGCCTTTATCATGTAATCACTTTTTAAATATTCTTTATGTAAAGATTCTAGATTTATGAAATTTACGAAGTGTGGCCAATCAGCTCTCTAAAAAATATCTCTTTTATCAAAATTAATTCATGTTTGACTCATGTCTTAGATCAGGATTTCTGTAACACATATTCTTGTAATTTGTATTTACCAAAACCATGGGGTTCTTTTCACTTTCCAAGTATAAAATTATAATGTAAATTTTCAAAGAATACATGTGGACTGGGAGGACATACAACAGCCCCTTAGGATGGGGAGGGAACCTGCTGTGTCTTCAACCCTCCTCCTCAACTACTGCCCTAAAATATGGATAGAATCCAATTTGATAGAGGCAAACTCTCAGACCTAAAGTGATGATTTTCACAAGATTGATAAAGGCTTTGCTCATTGTTATCAAGTCTTTTGTTCAAAAATGTGTTTTCCTGCAGGTAAAAAAACATATGAGTAATCAGTTAAGAAGAAAAGGTCTGCCCAGCCATGCAATAATTATGTTCTCCGTAAGCAATGGATGTTGACACCTTAGAAAGGTTTGGGATGGTTACATTTCCAATCCCCAAAGGGTTCAATTTATTGGAGCCCAAAGCAAAGGCACATGTAAGAACTATCTGTCTATTTATCACTCAGACCTGAGGCTACTCCGTTTCATCCCACTTGCTGTGGTAGGATTAAACCAGCAGGATGGAAATACGCCACTCCCCATCAGCACTCTAACTTCATTTGTAGGCTTCTAAAAATGTCACTGAACATTTCTGAATGTGAGAGTGGAACTTTTCAAGAGCTGTGATGAGCTCTGTGATATCAACGACTCTGTCCATCATGTTCGAATATGTAAAACACCTTTTGGACTCACACCAGAAGTTAGGAACTCTCTGGATCATACAGAACAGAAATCCTTACATTTTTTTTTTTTTGCTTTTGTTATCCTATCACTAAAAAAAAGTTTTGAACATGTACTGCCCCAAATGTGTATTAATTTATTCATAATTTATATATATGCACTACTGCAAATAATATGGAGAATATAAAATATATGTTAAGAAGATATTCAAATGAGGTGTTGAGGTGAAGGTAAAATATACATTTTAATCACTCTTAAATATTTTGCTATTAAAAAATCAACATTTTAAAAGATAAAGTGATCAAGGATGCTGATTTATTTTTGAACATCTTCGTTTAACATTTCATTGAGTAAAAATGTGAAGATCTGGTTGTAAGTTCAGCTTATTTCTTTATTTGGTTTTAATCATTGCCATTGGAAGAAAAAAAGAACTGTAGAAACATATGTGAAGAGGCAAATGGACAAAGTATGGCACCAACTTGCCTACTAGATCATGAAATACTATTTTTCAATCCCATCTATGGAAGGGATTTTGTTGATATTCGTCTGGAAAGTTTCCATCTTCTCCTTTTAGTCTGTCAACTGTTCTTACAAACCAAATGGAAGATGTCGCCTTTTTATTATATTTAACAAGTGAGTGCACAATCCACTGAAATGCTTCATGTGGAAGAATTTTAAGCAGGTTAGACAAATCCATTTTCAAGTTTTCAAAGACTGCAGTTTTTATCTATGCATATTTGCATAATTTTCAATAAAATAACCACATAATTGTTGTTATGTGTAAACATCTGTTTCCCTACATTCCGACCACAATCCAAGTTTATTTTGACAGACTTTGTTACTTTCCCACTCTTTGCTGTATCTCCTTCATCCTGAAAAGACAACTCTTTTGGTTCACTGTCACCAGCTAGCCAACAGCCCCTTTGTCAGACAAAAGATTTTCATAGCGGCTCTACTTTATTTTAATCATTTTGTTTCAAAAACAACCACATTGCTGATATGCTAAAGTATTTCAATTACCCTGGAAGCCTCATATTGTTCTAGTCAAAGCGTCTCCTCCATTGTTGTGTTTTTTGCTATATTTGATGCAGTAACATAGGATTCTAAGAATTGTCATTTTATAATAGGTTCTGCTATCTTGTAGGGCTAGACAATCATAGCGTTTTTCTTGTTGAGAGTGTTCTTTTATAGTATTATGTAAAATTTAGAATTCTCATTGTCGAATTTTTTTTTAAAATGGACTATTGAAAAGGCTTTATTGGATGGCATTAAATTTGTAAATTAATTTGGAGAAAACTAAAATTATCATATTTAGTCTACCCATTAAAAAGAAGCCTCATTTATTTCGAAGCCTCCTAAAATTCTCCAACAAGATTCTTCTAAACATGATGTGATTTTAAATTTAATTGTTCTGGATTCTCTTGGCTTTTCAAGTACTATGTAAGTTTCCAAGCTTGACTAAGCAGTTCTAAATCTTTAAATGCTCCTGACAGTGTTGTGGGAATTGACTGACAGTGGCCTGTGGAATTGATTAGTGAAGGTTAAATTCTTCTGAACCCACAGTATGCATATTCATGAAGGCAAAAAGCATGCAATTCACTATGTTATGTGAGCTGAAAACACATGAAGTGCAGTTATGTGTATTCATATAAAATTTAACTCATTTCTAGTGAAGAGATTTGGTTTGGCTCTTTTGATCCCAAAGGACAGAGGCTTGCTCAAAAATGGGAGTTGAGTGCAAAAATATGTATATCATAAGAGAGATGGAATCCCATGGACATATGAGAATGCAAATGTGGAGTGGCTGAGCTGCCTAACCTTGGGGGAAACGGCAGCAGGAGGCAGTAGTTCGAGATGCAGGGAAGGTTTAGGGTCCTGATTAGTGAGGGTTCCTGGATCTTCTATCCTGACATTACACCACAGAGTGGTCTCTCTCCAAGTTTAGTAACTTCTCTTCCAACTCCCCTCTTCATTCCGACAAAGATTGTTTCTGTTTTCTCAGGTAGCACATATAAATCTTATTCCTAAACTCATGTGTGTCATCATATTACATTCCTGCTGGTTGGCAATTCAAATGTAATCATGTTGAATATTCACAAGTTCTGGGAATCTTACACAGAGAAGAAATTTGAGCAGGGCTTTATGGTTTCAACCCATGTTACCTGCTCCTAAGATACCGTGATCAAAGTCTGTGTGATCCCCTGAAGTTCACTGACTGCCATTTCTTAGGCTCAGTCTTGGTGCCTTGCCAGGCATGCCACCAAGCTGTTTTTCCTAAAGTTGCTGCCACCTCACAGGTGTATTCTACCCTCGCTTCATCAGCCAAGCTGCTCAGACTTTCAGGAAACAAAAGTAGGAAAGAGTTATAAGCAGTCAGCTTTTGCTTTGAACCCTGGTAAATACATCACCCCTAAGGCAAGAGTCTGCAAAAGACCTGTCTTCCTTATTAGACCTGGGAGTGGAAAAAACCCAGTGAGAACAATGCCAAAACAATTTTTTTTCAATATATTCCTTTGCCATACCCATTATCATCATTTTGACTTGATGGAAACCTATCATGGGGTCTAATCTGCCCCATGACCTCTCTCAGATGTAACCTATCAACTTTAACAATCCATACTTGGCCTTCTTTTTTTCTTCCAACTTAAATTCTTGTTCTGAGGAACTGGTTTACATAGATGAGCACTTTTGGTCAAAGCCTTCTATGTTAGGCCCCCTCCCAGACCACAGTAAGTAAGGCTTATGAATTGTGTGCCCAAGCCCAAATCCAGTCAGGAATGTGGGAAGATGGTGGAGAGTAGACCATGGGGTTCCTGTATCTGCCACGTCACCAACGATAAGAGAAGTTTTCTTTGGAAGTGTCTGTGGTGTTTGTCCAATGTGACATGCTTAATCATGAATGACACAGGGAATGAGGGTGGACAAAATCCTTTTGACGTGTGGAACTTTAGGGTATTTATTAATAAATACTATTTTAAGCACTATTGACAGACTAGATACATGAGCTTTGGGTATATAACAAACATCCCCCAAATTCAGTGTCGTAAAACCATCATCATGTCTTAGCCCTTATTTAGCTAGCTGATCTAGGCTGGGCCAGGCAGCTCTGCTACACTTAGTTTCTCAGCGAGGTGCAGGCTCTGGTCAGACCCACGTGTTCATTCTAGAGACCAGGCTGAAAGGGCAGCACCTACCTTGTGAAGGCCTTCTTGTGACGATGGTGGGCGATAAGAACAGATACCCAAACACATGAACACGTTTTACTTGTCACCGCTGGGCTCCCTCATGGGGCATGCTTAGGGCAATAAGATGTTGGCAGAGTCAAGGGGTGGAGAAACATGCACTGCGTATAGTGGGGAAGTGTGGAAAGGAATGTGGCATCTGATGGCAAATCATGATCTAGGGAGCAAATCAAGACTAAGCCAGTCTACCACACAGACCAGTGCTGCCAAGATAAAAGAATATATTGATCCTTGGTCCTCTCCTGTAATCATAGCTGGTCACCTCTGAAAGCTAACACCAGCAATGCCCTCAAGCATAACTCACACACAAAAATGTTTATACACCGTAAGTAGTCATACCAATTTGTGATCCAGTCTTAACTACCCAGGTAGCCTACATACCATCATCCTCCCAGATTCTTTAACCTCCACACCAAAGGTAATGGCTTCTAAACTTGGATTTTCCTTCTAGAATCCTTCCACTCAGCACATATTTTGAAAAGGACTTTGCTGGCTTTAATGAGAGCATCAAAGACTGGAATGACTTTAGGTTTTCACACAGGGTGCTTTCTACTAGTCAAAGGAATTCTTCGTGATGCATAGGGTGTATCAGTGTTTTATTTCTGCTGAGAAAGAAGGGCTCCAGGAGTTCAAGGAAAGCCCTTTCCTTTTGTTATGGTGAGTTAGGCAGCAGGATTTCTGTCATTCCTTTTGAAATGAAATCTGTCAGAAACAGGAAGATTGCTCACTTTATCTTGATGGACACATTTTCCATTTCAATTAATATACTCTGTATTTTTGGGTCATAGACTTCTGACCTATCAATGTGTTTTTTAGGGAAGGTTGTGGACAGAGGATGGAGGTTTGAATAACTTATCAGTTGTATACTGCTAGTCTGAGCATCATAATTCACTGACGCATGTTCAGCAGGTAAAAAAAAAGTGTTGCTTTTTCAGCTCATTAAAAAAGGACTCAAGCTTTTTTAAAAAAAAAAGATCTTGCAAGTACAGAGCCAAAAACTGCTTGCCGTGATACAGAGGGACAAATTGATGTTTCATGGGGAACATGCTGGTAGGGATGCATTCTTACTAGAAAAGGGATGGGGGTTGATTATTTTTAGATAATTTATTCCAAAAATATAACCTGTTGAGAAAGAAGATGAGAATGCCATTGGAAGCTTATCCTCAAGATGCAAGCAAAATAAAAGTAATCAAAAAATCATTAGCAAAGATGACAATACTAGAGCAAGCAGTGACCACAAAGTACACATTTGGTTGTGTTTCAGATCTTATTTGGGTAGGGGGAAAAAAATGAAGAAATACAGGCCCATGTAAGGTTCTGTTGACACAGAGAATGGCAGCCTCTGAATTAGAAAGGGCCAATGCATGTATCACCCCTAATTACAGAACATCATCAGTCATTCTTATTTTCTTCAAGACTCAGGCTTGCTCGTGGCATTGTGTTCAGTGGTCACTTAATGGTCTAGAAACACAGTTAAGAAAAACATATTAACAGCAACTCCGTCACCAGAGCACCTGGATTTTCTTCTACCTTCTCTTATTCTTTTGTGTTCTGGTACAGTGTTGCCTTGTGTATATCAATCTATATTTGTATTTATTGTGTCATTGCACTTGATAGGATTTTTCAAATTGAAAGCCTCAGAGCTTACATAGGATTTGTGAGGCATTTTAGTAAGAAAGTTGGGCTACAATATTTTAAATGTTGTTGAGTTCATTTTCATATTTTAAGACTGAATGAGTTCATAATGTCTGAAACAGACTCCTTTCTACTCATTAATCTCCAGAGATGAAAATAACAATCAATACTTTAACTTTTATTTTAAGTTCAAGGGTACATGTGCAGGTTCGTTACACAGGAAAACTTATGTCATGAGGGTTTGTTGCACAGATGATTTCATCACCCAGGTGTTAAGCCTAGTACCGATTAGTTACTTTTCCTGATCCTCTCCCTTGTCCCACTCACCACCCTCAAGTAGGCCCCAGTGTGTGTTGTTCCCTCTATGTGTCCATGTGCTCTTACCATCTAGCTCCTACTTATAAGTGTGAACATTCCAGCCAGTGCTTTCTGATGTGCTTACTACGTGCTTACATTTTGCTGAGTGCCTTATGTTTATTCATTCAGTGTTCACAACTATCTTATGAACTTGTTATGATCATTTTTACCATTTTACAGATGAGAAAACTAAACTACAGAATGATGGAGTAATTTGTGCAGGTCACATCACTAGGAAGTTGGGAGTCAGGACTTGAATGCAGGCAGTCTGGCTCCAAAGTCTCTCACCAATCGATCATATCAGTTCTCATACTGTAACTGGTATAATAAAAAATAAAAAAAAAACATTTATTTGTTTCTTGTGTAAACTAGAAAGTGTCACCTACTTGAAGAGAAAAATATCTTCTGTAATGTGGATACGTCAGGAAGTGAGATTTGCATTAGGCAACATACTCATAGGTTCATCCTCACTGGGAACGTCTAGTGTGTGCCAGAAAATGGTTCCACAGCAGAAGTCCCACCGCTGGTCCATCAGGGTGGCTTCCAAAGATACTAAAAGCCCAACAATTTCTGCAGCTACTTCCACTCTCACCCTGGTCCAAGCCACCACCCTCAGGGATTGGTGTCATGGCCCCCGAAATGCTTCTACCAGTACCGTGTCCTGTCATCAGCAGGGCAGCTGGATCACATGGCTGCTTGTTCCACTCAGAACAAAAGACTCTATCCAAGAGCCTGTGTGATCTGCGCCCTTCCTATACATCACTTCTTTACCCCTCACCACCCTGCCTCCAACCCCACATCCTTACCTGAGCCACAAGCCTTCAGATTGTTCCTGGGCAGGCTCACATCAGGCAAGTTATGCCTCAGGACCTTTGTGCTTCCTGGTCCCTCTGTTGGAAGTGCTCCCCCTGAAATGTTACCGGACCCGTGCTGATCACTGCAGCACCATCACCCACCACTGCACCCACTCAGCCCTCTATCCTTCCTCCCTGCATTATTTTTCTCCTTAGTGTTTGTAATGACTTGCTCTTCCATCTATTTTACGAATGTATTAGTTTCTTCTTTGTCTCTGAACACTAGCGTGAACACTTTCTTTTTTCTCTGCTTTCTTTCCTGGTGTAATCCCAGAACTGAGAATCTAGTGGGCATTTTACAAATTGACTAAATGAACAAATGAGTGCATTGTGGAGTTGTTTTACAGAATTAAATGAACTAGCATATGAAAAGTATTTAGAACAAATAATGCTTAGCATGAAATTAATGTTTAATAAATGTCAGGTATCAATAAAAGAATAACATAATAGTTATTGAATGAATGATGCATTCGATACTATTACTTGTTCCTGTGGTGGGAGGAGAGTAATCAAGCTACAGATGTTTTAAATATTTTAATGTACATTTACAGTGTGTGCTAGAGGAGATAATCAGGGACATTGTTTGTGTTCTCTTTTCCTATTGTCTGGAGGGCATACTGTACTACTCTTCTCTAGGCAAGTGGGTGGTTCTCAAACTTCGCTGGACTTGGGAATCACCTGGAGATTTTTAAAAAACTGATCCTGTTTCCCATCCCAGATATTCTGATATAGTCAGTCTGGAGTGTAACTCAGGCATTAGGAGTTTTGAAATGCTCCCTGAGTCATTCTAATGTGCTGCAAAGTTTGGGAATCACTGCCTTAAGCTTTTCACAGAGCTAGCAACAGCAGAAGGAAAAGCCTTCCTCAGTCCCTCTCTATGCTTGGAATCGAGAGTTGTGCCAACCTCGGTTCTAAAACACATGCAGCCATTAGCAAGTCACCTAGCTTTAGTAAACTTTACCTTCCTTAATTTTATATCTGCTGTGGGAAATGGCAAAAACCCAGAATCCAGGGCCAGGCTCCACAATTTTAAATTTTCCTCTTCCCTCCCTTTCTTCCTTTCTTCTTTCTTTCCCTTCTGTCATCTGAAGATAAAAGGACAGAATCGTTTTCAAATGTGGCTCAAAAATGGCATGCTCTGAGATGGTGATGGTGCTTTCTTACAGAGGAGATCAGAGAAATAAAGTGTCCACCATGCCTAGGTGACATCATTCTCCCCCAGACATGCCGAGCTGTACCTATTTCAGGCCCAGGAGGGATCAATCTCTGAAGGTCAACTTCCCACCCATTGGGGCCCACTGTGGGAGTATCAGAGGTCTTCCTGGTGTCCTGGGTTTAATCCCTGGCCTCCCCACTTCTTCCCTGTGTCTTAGTGCCTCCCAGCCTGGGGTCTTGTCTGAGGCTCTTACCCTGGTCACTGGGGCTCACTCTGCATTGGTTTTGCTGGCCTACTCAGGGTCTGAAATTCTGTCCTCTGACATCCAGGCCTCTCCATCTGATCTCCTACCCACCTGAGTTCTACCCACCTCTCTTCATCCATCCCAAGAATATACCATATCATGGTAGCCATGTCTAATTTCTGGGTTCAGAAAAGCACCTGAACCCACCCTATAATGCCACCAATCTCAGCCAGGACTTTTCTATTAATAGAATGATGGTGGGACATTGGGGATATCACACTAGTGCAGCCAGCATCATGGGTGTGTGACCCACGCGTTGACATAGGACCCTGGGCTGGGTTTAATGTTCTGCTGTCTTGAAGTTAGTCATGTTTGAATGAAAGGCTCCACATTTTCATTTTGCACTGTTCCTGCAAATTATCTAGTGTGCGCCACACTTCAAATCAGAAGACGTGGTATGGATTGTACCTGGCTTACACCCGAGAAGAGCGTGACCTCAGCCAAGTTATTTTTCTTTCTTGGCATTTGCAAAGAAGGAATGTGAGTGGGGTAAAACTGCCTCCATCATAGGGGAATTTTAAGAATGAAATAAGGTAACAGATGAGTGTCAGCACATGGTGCATAACATGTTAGTTCTCAATGAACACTTCTCTTTTTCCTGTCGTTCCACCTCCCAAGCAGCTAAGTTGAAAAGACACTTCCTTTCTGTTTAAAATGCATTTATATGTTTATTTTCCTAGATAGTGATATATACCTAAAGGACAGATCTTGGAAGGTTTTCATTGACCTTACCTAATTCTTATTAATTACACAGAAAGACAACAGGATTCCTTCTTTGCTATCTTTCTTTATTACATTGAACAATATGTTGTCCAGATGGCATGTAGAGTAGCATCTTCCAAGTCATTTTTAAATGTTCTTCTTTTACTTATTGAAGAAGATTGCATATAGAGAAAATTGAATCAAACCCATGTCATTGAAATAATCTTAGCTTACATTACATTAAGGAGATTTCTATTGTTCAGACTAATAACTCTTCCACGAAAGAAGGCTGCCTTGGACAATGTGCATGAGTGAAGATTAAGAGTCATGGGAGTGGATCTTTGACCATGGGCCCTTAGTGACAGTAAAACAGTATTTTCATCTTAGCTTTGCTATTGGTAAAATACACAAAATAGTACTAGTTCTGCCCTCTCATTCTCAATTTGTGGATCAAATTAGGTATCTGTGGAAGCATTCTGAAAATTTTTGAATGCTATACAATTTTCAAGTTGGGATTATTGATACGACTTCTGAAGTTTAGGTGTTAATGAAAAGATTCATTTGAATCACTTGAAAATCTTTCCATAAAACAAATGCCAAGAGCTAAGTTCTCAACTTCTTTGGAAAGGGAGATGCATTTGGCAACAGGATAACGTGTCACCACCAAAATAATCCCCAATTTTACTGGGGCCAGAAGCCATAGGTATTACCTTCTAAATGTCTAAAACCCTCTGAGGCTGTTTCTCAACGTATCAGTTATAACTTGATAGCTTTTCACAAATCTCTTTTTCTCTACTTATTAATTTAAGTATTAATAGAGAATCTACTGTGTGCCAGATATTGTTCTAGGTACCTGAAATAAATCAGTGAATAAAACCAAGTTCCTTGCCCTCATACAATATATGCTACAGTGTAGAAAGCAAAACAATAAAAATAATCATAAGATTAAGTGTACAGTTTACCCTTGAACAAGATTAAGTATACAGTTGACCCTTGCATGTGGGGCTTAGGGGTGCCAACCCCACATGCAGTCAGAAATCCACATATAACTTTGGATGTCCTCAAAGCTCAATTACTGATAGCGTACTATTGACCAGAAGTCTTACCAATAACATAACAGTTGATTAACACATATTTTGTATATCATATACATTATACTCATGTGCTGTATTCTTACAATAAAGTTAGAGAAAAGAAAATGTTATTAAGAAACTCATAAGGAAGAGAAAATGTATTTATTAATCATTATGTAGAAATAGATCATCATAAAGGTCCCCATCCTCATCGTCTTCACATTGAATATGTTAAGTAGGAGGAGGTGGAAGAGGGGATGGTCTTGCTGTCTTAGGGGTGGCAGAGGAGGAAGAAAATCCGTGTGTAAGTGGACCCGTGCAGGTGAAACCTGTGTTGTTCAAGAGCCAACTGTATTCTACAGCACGTTAGCACATGATTAGTGCTATGGGGAAAAAATAAGTAGAAGAGTGTAAAGGGGATCGGGCATGCTGGGGAGCAGGGTTGCATTTCTGAAATGTATGGCCAGGATAGTCCTCTTAAAGAAGATCACATGTGAGCAAGAGGTTGAGAGAGGTGAGGCTGGAACATACGCATATCTGCAGGATAGGCATTCCAGGTTGGAGGAACAGCCAATGCTAAAGCCCCATGCAAAAGTGGCCCAGTGAGTAGGCCATGAAAGAAGCATGATTATGGGTCTCCCCAGATCTTTCTCACTCTTTACCGAAAGACAGGTTTTGAAATTAAAGAGAATATGATTGCCAGGCCAATGCGTAAGACATACATTGATGCCTTGTTTCTCTTGTATGTGCTTTCTCCACAGTCACATGACACAGGCAATCCCTTTTGACGACCCTCGGTTAGAGAGCTGCCAAATCATCCCTCCGGCTCCTCGGAAGGTGGAGATGAGAAGGGACCCCGTGCTGGGGTTTGGTTTTGTGGCAGGGAGTGAAAAGCCAGTGGTCGTTCGCTCAGTAACACCAGGTAAGTACCCAATCCCAGTCTTGGTTTCCTGGGACTGTCTGCCACATCCTGCCAGAATGACTACTATTCAGTCTCATAAGAGTCCAGGCTGTAAAAGTTGGATATGTTTTTTCAAAACTTGGATAGGCCAGAGGGATAAAAATGCCTCATCAAACTAGGTTTTAAACTGCCAAATCCATCATTATCACCTGACTCAAGAAAATACTGAGCCATCATCTATAATCATGGAAATGACCCACTTCTTAATTTATGAATGCAGACAATAAGAGGCAGGCACGGTACTGTATTACAGTAAGCCCATGATGAACTGCTTAGTTAAAAAAAAAAACAAAAAACAAAAAAACAGGAAGTGGTTACAGTAGGATTGAGTCGTTGGGGTAGTTGTATTATTTTACAAGTATGCATTCCCCCCCCCTTCTCATTAGAGGCAGAATAAAGGGAAATCCATACTCCATTGCTGTTGGGCTGGACCAGGTGATTGACATTGGCCAATGGCATATTAGCAAAGATGACATAAGCAAAGGCTTGAGACATGCTTTTGCTGTTGATCTTGTTTCCTGAGCTTCGGCCATGGCTATAAGAAGGGAGTGTTTAGCTGGGCACGGTGGCTTATGTCTGTAATCCCAGTACTTTGGGAGACCAAGGCTGGTGGATCACTTGAGGCCAGAAATTCGAGACCAGACTGGCCAACATGGCGAAATCCCATCTCTACTAAAAAGACAAAAAATTAGCCAAGCATGGTGGCACATGCCTGCCATCCCAGCTACTTGGGAGGCTGAGGCATGAGAATCACTTGAACCCAGGAAGGGGAGGTTGCAGTGAGCTGAGATTGCACTACTGTACTCCAGCCTGGGCAACAGAGTGAGATCCTGTCTCAAAAAGAGAGAGAGAGAGAGAGAGAGTTTTCTCCAGGTAGCTGTGACCTCTTCCATCTGAGTCCCATAATGAACACATGAGGCAACAGGCCCGCAGTGGGGAGCCAAGTACAGCCTCATCTGCAGTTTGGTACAGAGCTGTACAGCTAAGCCAGGCTGAAATCATCCAGTCTGCGGTTACCCTGAAGACCCATAACCATGAGAAGAAATGATCATTGGACACCTATTGAGCTTTGGGGTGATTTGTTATACAACAAATGCTGACTAATACAGTACATGTCAAATCTTTAAAATTCTACAACATTAGATATTAATGTACTTTCCCTTGATCACTCACATTAGAGTATACAGATGTTCCACTGTCAACACAGCTGAATACAATGGACTATGATACAATCAGCTGAAGTGGGCTGTCTTTGCCTTTGCAGAAACAATGTGCTTTTATTATTTATTTATTATATATGTATTTATATGCTTACTGTAATGGATTCATATTGGATTTATTTTCAGAAAAAAAGGAAATTATCTTCCATGTCCTATCTTTCCAGGATTTTGCAAATCAGTAACAGAGTTCAGCAGTAAAGTACTACACTTAGGAGCACAGACTCTGCCATCAGATTGCCTGAGTCTGACTCCTACCTCTGCCCCTTTTTAGACTTTTTAGCTTCCATGTGAAATTCCCTGCATTTCAGTTTGATGTAACTTCTCTACATCCTCTGTATAATGGGGATCAGAGTAGTATCTACCTTGTAGGGCTATGGAGAGGATACAATATATTAGAAGAGTGCTGAGTACATCCTGGTCTTTCCGTAGATGTTTATTTTTCTTGTTATCATTATTTAACTCTAAAAGGTTTGGCCAGTTGAGTCTCTCAATTAAGGGAAACAAAAGCCAACTAGCGTCTGGTATAGATGTTTAAATTTGATTTAATTTTTTATTTTTCATTATTTTGACATAATATGCCCCAGGGCAAGCAGCCCAAATAATTAACCACTTTAGACTTGTGTTATCTGCTAAAGTTTTTTATTTCATTAAATATAGGTCATATTTTAGGTCTCTGTGTAGGACTGTTGAGCTTGACACAATTGAGAATTCTCAAAACAGATTTGTTGCTTCTTTTGTTAACATGCTTTGTAAAACAAAAATAGAAACAATGTAGATAGTATAGAAGAGAAAGTAAAAAAAAAATAACAAACCTGAATTCCTACTACCAAGAGATAGCCATTATTGATGTAGACAGAGATAATGTGTATAGTAGAGATAATTCCATGCATACACAAGCACACATATGTATTACATATCAGATAATATATTTTATACATACATAAAACATATATGTAGATGCGTGTGTGTGTATGTACACACATTTTTCCTAAATGGAATAATATTTGGCATGCTGTTTTATAATATTGGGATACTCTAATACCTCTGATTATGAGATTATCCAAAGTATGTGTCTTCCCAGAAGCTGAATGGAGATTCAGAGTCTTATTTTTCTTTTTTTTTTGTATCATCTCACTGTTCCTACAACCTCTCTCCTTCTTTGCCCTCAGGTCTCCTTAGCGTCAAAGACACTAATACCTACTGTTATACAATTTTGAGAAGAGCAGAAAGAAAGTAAAAACAAAGGTCAAAGAGTACTATTTCCAATTATTTTTATGAGTGAAATTGCTGGTCATACAAGCTGTGTCTTTCATAAAAATGACTCTACAGAAGTACCAAGTGATTTCAGTGCGTGACTAGATCTTCTATAGTAGGCAATCCAGACTTCAAAGTGAAGGCCATGAGACGGTTCTCTTGAAGTGTGCCACTCTTTTGTATTTTGGATTGGACAGTGTGTTTCTTGTCCAGAATTCCTGATTAAAGTTGCTTGATTAGACAAGAATAGTTTCATTTGATCAAAATGCATAGGTCAAATGTAAGAGTGTGTTAATCTGAGAGTGGCTTTCTTATTAGAATAGTTAACATTCATCCTTCAGTTACTTTGAAAATTTTTCTGTATTTGACCAGCATTTGATTTCTAACCACTTGTTTGACTAAATTTGAGTGATTGCTTGCACATCATTTAATACTTACAGTAAGTTTCCCAAGTGTTTTTTCTGAATTCCTTATGTGTGCAAACACTGAATCCCACATCTGTAAAATGAATATTTTCTATCACTAATATGAGGACAAGTTAAGGTTCCCCTACTCTCTTACTTCACAGAAGGAAGACGAATTTATGCTACAGCTTAAGTGACATATATGCCTAGTGTCTGGGTGGTTAGAAAACAACTGAATTACTTTCAGTTCCATGTTCTGGTTATGAAGTGCTCATTTCAATTACTAAATGAAGTAATAGCAATAATATTTGAAAGATAACGTTTCAGCTGCACCTATCACCCGGTGTCAGACCTGTGGAAATATAGTTAAAATTATAGTACCATATGCTACCATATCAATATTTGGGAGGTAATTGCACATGTCTAGAGCTCAATCCAGGTAATTGTTTTTAGGTCTTACTTGAATACAGATGTATGCTTCACACAGATGTGATTTTAAGTTTATGTGTCAAGAGACCTGGCAGTGACTAGGTTCTGAATTACAGGAGCAAGTTCAAAGGAGACTCTGGCCATTCTAAACTTGCAAGTGTCCAAGCTAAGATCTAGACCTACCTTCAAGTCAAATCTTTAACCTGTGTGAATCTCAATTATCTTATTATATGGAAGGGATTATAGTATTCTGTGAAGTTACTAGGCCAAGAATTTAACCCATTGCCTTGTGCTTTCGAGAAATGCATTATCTCACCCTGCACCTCTGCAGGGTAACAAGATCCCCAGGTGATTCACCATAAAGTGTGAGAAGCGCTGCTAGACTGAGTCTCAACCTTGCTTGTAAAGTTTTAGAAAAATGTGGATGCCTGGGTCCCACCCCAAAAGATTCTTATTTAATTGGTCAGGGTACAGCCTCAGAAATGTCCAAAGAACACCCAAGTGTGGCTGTGTTTCGGTTTTGCTGATAGCACCATTTGCTCACAGTGAATCATGATCAGGGGAGGAGGCTTAAGATGGGTCGCCAATATTTTTCTTACCTGTGCTTCATTCTCCTTTGTCTCCAGGTGGCCCCTCGGAAGGCAAGCTGATCCCGGGAGATCAGATTGTAATGATTAATGATGAACCGGTCAGCGCTGCACCCAGAGAGCGGGTCATCGATCTGGTCAGGTGGGTGAGTCATTCACCTGTGTCCTGTCTGCCTTGAAGGCTGCTGCACAGTTCTGAGATCTGAACTAGCAGGGGAAGAGCCTCCTGTGGGACAGTTTAGGACAGAAACACAAGCCAACACATTCACATCATTGAAAATGCTGCTGACACTGACCTGTAGTATAAAAACACATGCTCCATAAACACAAAATACGTCATTGTCCACTCTCTGTTAACACTGAGGGTACATATGCTTCAGTTGAAAATTTTTATGACTCCTATATCCAAAGTTTGCATTTTATTCCTTCCAGAATTACTAACACATTGATTTTTCGTAATCAGGGAGATCAAAATGCAATACCTGAATTCACCATAAGTGATGAGTAATTTTATATACATAATCCCATGGATATACAAACATACAGTTCACTGATACTTCATATTCGACTAAGTGCTTCATTACTGAATTTTGAGATTATCTAATGTGGCGATAGGATGATTAGGTCAAGGCTAAGAGTTTATAAAACACACTTGGTTTATTGGTTTGGTTTTATTGTAGATATAAGTAGTTTGTTATGTGATATTCTTAATGGGGCACCAGAAAATGTATTTTGTGTTAAAAATATTGGTCAGGAACCCCCCTAGAAGCCCACTGGAGTTATACTTCCTTACTGAATTTACAGAAAAAGAGATCTTTACAAGTTTTTCAAATGAAGAAGCTGGGCCTATCATATGAATGTATTCATTCATGCTATGGGAGTGTTAAGGAATAAGGAGACATGACATTTGTCTTTTATAAACTGATATTTTCAACCAAGATTGAAGCCAAAGCTGAGGTTATCAGAACACTTTTCACTGAAGAGGGGATTTCCTAACATTTATGCCCAGTCATTACAAAAAGTATTAGGTTGGTGCAAAAGTAAGTGCGATTTTTGCTGTTCCAATCGTAAAAACAGCAGTTACTTTTGTACCAACCTAATCCGTCTGTACTTTGGGAAAGAGATTAAGTGGAGTATTTCTGGGGTCTTTCAGAGGAAGTTTTTTCTCAAGCCTAGTTCAGCTTTTGCTTCACAAAGAGGTTCTGGAGGGTCAAGAACTCTTGGAAAAACTGGGAGAGGGGCAAAAAGAGAAATAGAGAAGGCACTCACTTTTAGTATAAGCAGTCATCGCAGTTTTAGCATTTAAAAGGCCCATATCCCAGGAAAACCCCCTGTCCTGGAATGGTTGGTCACTGCTATGGTCTAAATGTTAGTGTCCCCCCAAAATTTGTATGTTAGAACCTAATACCCAATGTGATTTGTATTAAGAAATGGGGCCTTTAGATAAGTGATTAAGTCATTAGGTCTCTGCCGTCATGAATGGGATTAGTATCCTTATAAAAGGTTGAAGAGAATTGCCTTGGTCCTTCTCCCATGTAAAGACACAGTGACAAAATGCCATCTTTGAGTAATGGGGCCTTTACCAAACACCAAATCTTCTGGAAGATCTTGGACTTCACTTCCTCCAGAACTGTGAGAAATAAATTTCAATTATTTGTGAATTACCCAGTGTAAGGTATTTTGTTATAGCAGCTCTAACAGACTAAGACAGTCACTCTATTTCAGACTGGGCTTAATGGTCACTCTGCTTCATCTGGGCTTAGTTCCCAGTTGACTAGAAAAGTCATACCTTTACTTCTGGGGCATCCAGATCTCCAAAGAATGGTCTTACACAGGAGCAGACACTGAGACTTGTGTCATATTCACTGCATCAGGAACAAGATCTGGGAATGTCTCCAATCTTTCTATGGACAAGGGGAGCCAGAACAGGGAAAGATTCTGTATGTAAGAGCCCTTGGGGGGGAGCAGCAGTGTTCATTTGGAATAACTTCTCTCTTGAGATATGTGTGGGTGTCAGCAGGGGCACACCTCATCTAGGCAGGCTCTGAACCTGCTATTAGCTTGCATCCTGGAGTGCCATGTTTGGGCTTGATGGCAGAAGTTGCGTGGACATTTTGTTGTCCCCTAGGTATGCACCTCTGTGATTAGTACTATTGATTTCTGTGCTTGGAGGATGATAGAAGAAATAAAATGTCTATGTTTAGGTTGGCTGTGATTTAATTGCCTGCTGCAGGACAGTGACAGAGAAAAACCTATCTGAAAGTGTGATCATTTCCTAGCAATTCTTCCAGGGATATGTAAAAAGATTATTTACAAAGAAGATGTTTTCTTTCTGGTTTAATGCTTGTAGAAGAAAATGGCATATCTGTAAACAAAGCGATCTCTCTAGAACTTTACATATAATAAAAAGAGCCAGTTAAAAGAGAGGATGGCAAACAGCTCCAAGTTCAAATCCAGCCTGCCACATGTTTTTGCAAAGTCCCTGAGCTAAGAAAGGTAGGGTTTTTTTTTAACCATTTTTTTTTAGGTTAATTTTTTTTTATTATTTTTTTTCCCATTTATTAATTTTATTGCATTTTAGGTTTTGGGGTACATGTGAAGAACATGCAAAATTGTTGCATAGGAACACACATGGCAGTGTGATTTGCTGCCTTCTTCCCCATCACCTACATCTGACATTTCTTCCCTTGCTATCTCTCCCCAGCTTCCCACCCCCCACCCTCCCTCCCCTATTTCCCCACAACTGACCCCAGTGTGTAGTGCTCCCCTCCCTGTGTCCATGTGTTCTCATTGTGTATGAGTACTGCTACAGCAGACCTAAAAGTACCTGCCCAGCAGCTCTGAATGAACAACAACAGAGCTTGCAGCTCACCGTTTGAGCTCCTATAAAGAAGAGACCGTCTCCTCAAGCAGCTCCCTGACCCCTATATATCGAAAAAGACACCTCATAAAAGAGAGATCAGATTGACACTAGGCGGGTATCCTTCTGGGACAAAGATAGCAGAAGAAGAAAACTGGTAACAACCCTTGCTGTTCAGCAGCTGCTGCAGGTGAACCCCAGGCAAGCAGGGCCTGGAGTGAACCTCAGCAGACCTACAGCAGAGGGGCCAGACTGTCAGAAGGAAAACCAAGAAACAGAAATAACCTCATCATCAACAAACAGAACGTCAATCTGAAAGATTTGAGACCCAATCTGAAAGCCAACAACCGCAAAGTCGACAGGTGGATAAATCCTTAAAGATGGGAAGAAACCAGCGAAAAAAGGATGAAAACACCTGAAACCAGAACACCTCTCCTCCTAAAAGGGATCACAACTCCTCACCAGCAAGGGAACAAGGTTGGAGGGAGAACGAGTGTTTTAACCATTTTTTAAAAGTTGAAAAATATATTTTGTGAGACATGGAAATCATATACAATTCAGATTTTAGTATCTATAAATATTTTGGTGGGTATAGCCATGATTGCTCATTTACATTTGATCTATGTCTGCTTTCCTGCTACAACAGCAGAGTTGAGTAGTTGCAACAGAAACTATCTGACTCACAACCTTTTCACTCTTATTAAACCACAGTGTTAAAATAATGTATGTCTCACTAATGAAAATGATCACACATTAGAAAATATTCCTATAGACCGGGCGCAGTGGCTCAAGCCTGTAATCCCAGCACTTTGGGAGGCCGAGGCGGGTGGATCATGAGGTCAAGAGATCGAGACCATCCTGGTCAACACGGTGAAACCCCGTCTCTACTAAAAATACAAAAAATCAGCTGGGCATGGTGGCGCGTGCCTGTAATCCCAGCTACTCAGGAGGCTGAGGCAGGAGAATTGCCTGAACCCAGGAGGCGGAGGTTGCGGTGAGCCGAGATCGCGCCATTGCACTCCAGCCTGGGTAACAAGAGCGAAACTCCGTCTCAAAAAAAAAAAAAAAAAAAAAAAAATCCCATTTTCTGAGCCACTAAGGAAATTGGGAAAAACACTCATCATTTTGATAACACTGTAAATTTCTCTCTTTAAAAATTGGCATCCATTTACTGGCTTTAGTGGTGTAGTCTTGTTTTGTTCCTTTTACCCCATCACAGCATGTGTTCATGGATCATTTTTTGTTCCCAGATACATTTGTTTCTTGGCGGATTATTTTTCTTATCATTGGGTTACTCTATTATAGAAAAGTATTCTTTTCTTGTGAAAATGAAAAAATTTCGCAGAAACCAATTTACTACTATACTAACGACATTTTGGTTTTTCATGTAGTCTCGAAAAGCTATAATTGCTGCACTGAAATTAGATGAGTTCTGTTCACTTCATAGTCTTCTAAGTTGTTAACTCTAGCTCAGACTTTATAGTGTTTGAGGAACAAAATCTTTGAAGAATCCATGCCCTTTACAAATTACCATATCTTTCTTCTTTAAAAGTATCTAAGAATGACTTTCTTTTCACAATTAGACTAATTACCTTGAAGCACTCTCCAAAATTTTATTTTTAAGAAGTAAGGAGTATTACTTCCCATAGAATCATTATGAATTGTGCCCTGCCTTCCCACTCCCAAGGCTGGCTGGCCCAATTAAATTCATTTGACTTCCACAAAGAAGTATTGAGGATTAACAGACATCATGTAAGGCACTGAGCATATATAGATACATAGGCATAATTCTTGCCCTTGAGGAGAAGACTTCTATCTAATTAATTTCCCTATATTTATGACAGGACAAGGTTGTTGACGAGGGTAGTATTTGGTAGGAATGTTTGGTGGAGATGGATGGTGTGTTAAAGGATGTTATTGATGGTAGTAAAGAGTAACCATCAACGCGAAGTGAAAGAGCAGGTTTATGCATGAGAAGGGAGTTGTAAAATAGATCTTTTCTTTGACCCTGAAAACCCCAGAACTTCCTGATGAACACTCACTTTCCAACCTGCAGATATTTAAAAAATCCATTGCCTAGATGGCTGTCCTGAATCACAACCTCAAAATTTGGTCCTTCAAGGCAGCAACATAAATCTACTAGCTGCTGTTAGACTAAGTGCAGGAAACTTTTTGGATTAGAGATGCAATTGGGAACCTGGTAAATGCCATATACCTTTCACTCCATCCAGAAAAACTCACATGTATACAAAGTTCTGCATACAATATTAGAATGTTTTTTGATCCCCTAAACTTAGTCCCAGTTTTAGAGCCGGTGTAGCAGACTCTGAGAAAGCTGTCTGCCTTCCTCCCCCTTCCTCAGCACCAGATGCTAACATTGAAGAGTCAAGCACATAAACAACTTGATCTTATCCTTTTCTATCAGGGCAGTTGAAGTGGAAAATTGCCCATCCCATAATAAGAAGGTACAGTGGTCAAACTGGAGACTAATTCCCCATTGTCCCAACATCTGTAACAGGGCAGCTAACTATCCTTCCCTCTGCCTTCTGCCACTACTTATGTTGATTATTCCTGCTGATCTAATTGATGAGCAGTGTTATAGCTATGGCTATTTATCTACAGAGGGTTGCTCACATCTGCCAGACATGTCACCCTTCTGTCACTAATATCCTGGGAATTGGAGAGCTTTCCTGGGTAACAATAGTGTTCTTTCAATAAGAAAGTAACTGTAATAAGAAATAAGAATAAATGCTAGGGGAGCGACATTAATAAGGTGGCAAAATGAGGTTCCCCATAGGTATCCCCCACAGCAACTATAATCTGGCAGCCACCTATGGACAAAAGTGGCTTTGTGGGAGCTTTGAGATCCAAGTTGGTCACTAAACCCTGGTGCAGCCCAAGACCAAGGAGGGCCATTTTGAGAAGGCAGACCCACCGAGGCCTTGGTGGCAGACTCACTGACTATGATCCCAAATACAGACCCAGAAACAACCACATCCCCCTGTGGAGTTGGCTGCAGTCCTATTTGGCCTTGGTCCTACAAGGGGCCTACAAAGAGTCATACCTACTTGGGCCTTGGGTAACAGATCTGCTGACCTTGGCCCCAGTTGTAGACCCTGAAGTAGCTTGTGACCAAGCTCCAGCCTCTCTCAGCCATTGCCTGGGAGCAGTCCCACCTGTCCAGGGACCTGCTGGGAAACAGGCCAGTTCATACCCCCAGAGGTAGGCCTGTACCTTTTGAAACATCCCTGTAATTCAGCTCCAGCCTCTCTCAGCCATAATCTAGGAGCAGTCATGCCCACCCAGAAACCCTCTGGGATGCATATTCATTTGTGTCCCCTCAGGCAGGCCTACTGATCTCTATCTGAATGTGGACCCTCAAGTGGCCCTATAACCTGGGTCTAGCTCCTCTCAGCCATGGTCAGGGAGTGGCCCTGCCTGTCCAGGGCTCCAGAAGGAGACAGGTTCCTCTGTTCCCTAGAGGCAGACTTGCCAACCTTGATGCAACTGCAGATCCCAAAACGGCCCTGAAACTCAATTTCAGCCACTCTCATCTGCTGTTCAGGAGCAGTCCTGCCTCCCTGACCCCACCCAGGGATCTGCTGAGTCATATGCCCATTTGTGCCATCACAGACAGGCCTGCCAGCCTTGGTCCAACTACAGATCTTAAAGTAGCACTGTGATCCAGCTCCAGCCCTTGCACAGCCACAGTCCTTCCCACCCAGGAAACCATGAAGAAGCATGTCCATCTGTGTCCCCAGAAGCAGGCCTGTGGATCTTGATCTTGACTGTGGACCCTGAAGTAGCCCTATGACTCATTTCCAGCCCCTCTCAGCCACAGTCTAGGACCAATTCTTCTTACTCAGAAACCCACCCAGTGGTCCAGCAGTAACTGTCCCAAGGATCTGGTGGAAGCCACAATGATCTGTGTACCTAGTAACAGGCCCATGATCTGTGGAAACTTGTCCTAGCACCAGCCCAATTAATGAGGAACCTAGAAGTATTCCAGTCCACTCAGGGAGGAGATAGGATCCATGCTCTCCCAAGGCTTTCCCATTGCAAGACCCCATTATAGATCTAGCGGTAGTCACATGATCTACCTCTACAGTAATGGCAGAGGCAATCTCATCAGTCAACAAGAGAAGGTCTTTACCTGCTGAAACCAGCCTATAAAGACTGGAAGAGGGCCAGTTATGGTTACTCACATCTGTAATTCCAGTACTTTGGGAGGCCAAGGCAGGTGGATCGCTTCAGATCAGGAGTTTGAGACCTGCCTGGTCAACATGGTGACACTCAGTCTCTACTAAAAAAAAAAAAAAAAAAAAAAAATGAGCCTGCTGTGGTGGTGTGAACCTGTAGTCCCAGCTACTCTGGAGGCTGAGGTGGGATGATCACTTGAACCCAGGAGGCAGAGGTTGCAATGAGCTGAGATCACACCACTGCACTCCAGCCTGGGCACCAGAGCAAGACTCCATCTTTAAAACAAACACACACGACTGAAAGAGATGTTTGCCCCCTCAAATGCACAGATACCAATTCAAGGCTATATGAATCATGAAGAATCAAGCAAACACGACACCCCAAAAGGAAACTATTAAGGCTTCAGTAAACAGCCTCTAAGATATATAATTTGAGATACATAAATTGCATGAAAAATAATTCAAAATAATCACCTCGATGAAGCTCAGTGGGATATAAGAGAACGCAGACCACTAGGCAAAAACAAACAAACAAAAAAAATACATACACAAAATAAAATGTTTAATAAAGAAATAAAGGCCAGGCATGGTGACTCGCGCTTGTAATTCCAGCACTTTGGGAGGCCAAGGCGGGCAGCGGCTTCAGCTCAGGAGTTAAAAACCAGCCTGGGCAACATGGCAAAACCCCATCTCTACAAAAAAAAATACAAAAATTAGTCAGGCATGGTGGCCTGTACCTGTAGTCCCAGCAACTTGGGAGGCTGAGGTGGGAGGATGATTTCAAGCCAGGAGGCAGAGGTTGCAGTGAGCCAAGATCACACCACTGTACTGTAGCCTGGGCAACAGAGCCAGACCTTATTTCAAAAAAAAATAAAAGAAAAAAGGAAAGGAAAAGAGAGGAGAGGAGAGGGGAGGGGAGGAGAGGGGAGAACCATTAAAAAGGACCAAATGGAAATCCTAGAGCTAGAGCATACAGTGACAAAACTGAACATTTTAATAGCTTCAACAGAAAACTCAATTATGCAACAGAATCAGTGAATGTGAAGATAGGCTATTTGAAATTACCCATTTAGAGGAACAGAAAGTAAAAAAATCAAAAAGAGTAAAGGAAGCATACAAGACCTATGAGATACCATTAATTGAATGAATATATGCATTATGGGAATATTAGAAGGAGAAAAGGAAAAAAGGGAAGAAAGCTTATTTAAAGAAATAATAGCTGAAATGTCCCAAATCTTGAAGGGATATGGACATCCAGATTTATACAAATCAAAGGATCTCAAGGAGAATCAATTCAGACTGCTCTAAGCCACATTATAACTAAATTGCCAAAAGCCAAACACAGACATAGAATATTGAAAGCAACAAGATAAAAGCTACTTGTCACATACAAGAAAACTCTTATAAAACTATCAGTGGATTGCTCATCAGAAACCTTGCAGGCCAGGAGTGGATGATATATTCAAAATGCTGAGAAGAACTGCCAACAAAGAATACTTAGCCAAGGGCAGTGGTACCTACCTGTAGTCTCAGCTGTTTGGGAGGCTCAGGCTAGAGGATTGCTTGAGCCCAGGAGTTTGAGAACAGCCTGGGCAATACAGTGAAATCCCATCTCAGAAAAAGCTGTCCTTCAGAAATAAAAGAGAGAGAAAGATATTCCTAGATAAACACAAGCTGAAGGAGTTCATTGCCACTATTTCTGCCTTAGAAGAAATGCCACAGGGAGTTCTTCAAGTTGAAATGAAAGGATGCTACGTAACTACCTGAAAACATATGAGAGTATAAATTTCACTGATAAAGGAACTGCATAGTTAAATTCAGAGTACTCTAATACTGCAATGGTAGTGTATAAATCACTTTTAACTACAGTATGAAAGTTAAAAGACAAAAGTATTAAAAAATAACTACAGCTACAACTTGTTAATGAAAATACAGTATGTGAAGTATTACATCAATAACATATAATTTGGAAGGAGGGGAAATTAAAAGTGTGGAGTTTTGTATACAATTGAAATTAGGTTATTATCAGCTTAAAATTAACTGTTATAACCATAAGGTGTTTTATGTAAGCCTCTTGGTAACCACAAAGAAAAAACTATTAGTAGATACACAAAAGATAAAGAGAAAGGAATCAAAGTATATATTTAAAAATATTAACAAATCACAGGGGTACACAGGAAGAGAGGATGAAAGTGACAAAGGCACTACAAAACAGCCTGAAAACAATTAACAAAATAACAATAGTCAAACAATAGTTAGTTTGTTCAATAGATAGTTTGATAATACTCAAACCTTTCTATAATGGGAACTGTAGAAGGAGAAGAAAGACAAAAGGGGCCAGAAAGCATATCTTTAAAAATAATTCCTGACAAATGAGATTACATCAAGCTAACATCATCTGCACAGCAAAGGATACAGTCAACAAGATAAAAGGACAGCTCATAGGATGGAACAAAATATTTGCAAACTATTCATCTGACAAGGTATTAATAATAATAATATATAAGGAGCTCAAATAGCTGAATAGGAAAAGAAGAATAGTCCAATTAAAAGTGGGCAAAAGATCTGAATAGACATTCCTCAAAAGAAGACATAAAAATGACCAACAGGTATATAAAAAATGCTCAACATCACTAATCACCAGAGAAATGCAAATCAGAATCACAATGAGATATCATCTCACTGCAGTTAAAATGGCTTTTATTAAAAGACAGGCAATAACAGATGCTGGAGAGGACGTTGAGAAAGGGAGGCCTCATACTATCAGTGTTGGTGGCTATGTAAACTAGTACAGCTACTAGGAAATACAATATGGAGGTTCCTAAAAAATACTACTAGATATATATTCAAAATAAAGGAAATCAATATATCAAAGAGATATCTATACTCTCATGTTTACTGCAGCACTATTCACAATAGCCAAAGTATGAAATCAACCTAAGTGTTCATCAATGGATGAATGGATAAAGAAAATGAATGTAGTATATATACACAGTGAAATATTATTCAGCAATAAAAAAGAAATCCTTTATTTGCAGCAACATGTATGGAACTCCAGGTCATTAGGTTAAGTGAAATAAGCCAGACACAGAAAGACAAATATTGCATGTTTTTATTCATATGTGGCAGCTTAAAAATTGGATCTCAGAAAGATAGAGAGTAGTTGATAGTTGCCAGTGGCTGAGAAGGATGCAGTGGAGGGAGGGATAGAGAGATTAACAAATGGGCACAAAAATACAATTAGATGAATAAACAAGACCTAGTGTTTTATAGATCAGTAGAGTGACTACAGTTAATAGTAATATATTGTATATTTCAAAATAGCTAGAAGAGAATTATTCAAGTGTTTCCAATATAAAGAAAAGTTAAATGTTTAAGATGATAGATATCCCAATTACCCTAATTTGATCTTACTCATTATATGAATATATCAAGATATTACATGCACCCCCAAAATATATACATCTATTATGTATCAATAAAAAAAGCTTATTAAAAAATTATAATAGTGGAAAACTTTTCCATTGTGGGGATAGATAGCAACACTTAGTTACAGGAAGCATATAGATTTCTAAATCAAATTTAATCCAAAGGCTGGACATGGTGACTCACACCTGTAATCCCAGCATTTTGGGAGGCCAAAGTGGGAGGATCACTTGAGGCCAAGAGTTTAAGACGAGCCTGATCAACATAGTGAGACCTTGTCACTACAAAAAAAAAAAAAAAATTAAATTAGCTGGGTGTGGTGATACACACCTGTAGTTCCAACTACTGGAGAGGCTGAGGCAGGAGAATCAGGTGAACCCAGGAGCTGAGGCTGCAGCGAGCTATGATGGCACCACTGCACTGCAGCCTGGGTTACAGAGAGAGATCCTATCTCAAAAATCAAATCAAATCAATCCAAAGAGGAGTACACCAAGACATATATTAATCAAGCTACTGAAAATCAAAGATAAAGAAAACATTTTGAAAGCAGCAAGAAACTAGAAACACATCATATTAAAAGGAGTGCCAATACCACTGTCAGCGATTTCTCAGCAGAAACCCTACAAATCAGGACCTAGTGGTCGAAAGCGGGTCAAGTCTAATGATGTGGCACATTAAGTTTTCCCTACTTCGTGTGCCCAGCAAATGACAGAGCTATAATTAGACTTTAGAACCTGAGTCTTACCTTCTATGCCCAGTAGACACACTCCATTTTTGGAATATACACAGGTAGTGTGTCTCCTCTCCCAGGATTGCTAAGCAGTTGCCTTGATTTTAGTAGGGAATTCTCAGGAGTAACTGCTTATTGCATTTGGTGGGAGATTGGCAAAATGATTCAGAGCAAAATAGACCATTTAGAAGGGATCCATGTAAAAATTAGATCTTAGCACACTTGTCTTTTTATCAGCCCCTCCTCATCAGAATTATAATTGAAAGTCAAATCAGATCATGTTCCAGGGGCACTCTGTCTGCGGAAGAATACATTAGAAAGATCGCCTTCCTGTCTAATGTTAGCTGAACTTAGGTGCACCATGATGCTGCTTAGTAAAATAACAAAGCAGAGCCAGGTGCAGTGGCTCACACCCATAATCCCAGCACTTTGGGAGGCCAATGGGGTTGGAACACGAGGTAGGGAGTTCGATACCAGCCTGAACAACATAGTGAAACCCTGTTTCTACTATAAATACAAAGATTAGCAGGGCATGGTGGCACGTGCCTATAGTCCCAGCTACTCGGGAGGCTGAGGCAGGAGAATCACTTGAACCTGGGAAGCAGAAGTTGCTGTAAGCTGAGATTGCACCATTGCACTCCAGCTTGGGCGACAGAGTGAGACTTTCTCTCAAAAAAAAAAATGATATCTACCAAGCATCTGACACATAAAATATGCACAGTGATGTATAATATAATAAGGCCTTATTATATTAAGACCAGCAAGCAACTCCAGAAACAGCTCTGTGGTGTGCTGACACTACAAATTGTAATCTCACCTTATATCATCTACATGCAGTGTACATGTTTTCTGGTAATTGCAAATTATAGAGTCTGAGGAGAAAGAGGCTGGTGATCCTAGAAAATGGAAAGCGTGAGAAAACATTATAACAAGGCTAAAGTTAAAAAAGGGATTTGGGAGCATAGTTCATAAAAGCTATAATTATATGTAATGATGGAAATTAATAAGAAAAATGGCTTCACCCAAATTATCTTAATGTCCTTAGATTTTGTTAATGACAATCTCCCACTCACTTATTAAGTCTGTTCACTACTGTAGATGCTTTTATACAACTCATGTTTGGAAAATGAATGTTAAAGATTAAAGAATCAGAATAAATTTCAAATTAGGGCTTGTTTTCAATGATCTCATATGGTTGTCACTACTGAATGTCTTAACATCTTATATTAAGAAAAAAATGGAAGGAGGTAATTATTGAACCAATGCCATGTTCTGTTCATCCTTTGGAACTACAAATTTGCAAAATATTTTTCTCTAAGTACGTGAAAAGACAAAAAGAAGTCATCTTGGCGAGGCTGTACATTTTCCTTGTGGTCAGATCATGCCCAGAACCAAAGTATAAGCCTTATTCCCTAGAGAGAATGGAGAGTTATGGGAGCTTACAGCGAAATCTATTTTTACAGATAACACAGTGGGTAGGTGTGGTGGGCAAGAATCTCAGGCCACATACTCAGATGTGAGAGAAATGTAACATTATTTATATATTATCTATAATAATCTAATATTTATTTCAAATCCCCATTTCAGTGTATGTTCAATTCATCCTGTTTTCCCTAGTGCTGAGTCGACCTTTAGAGGGGTTGTTTTAATGAGAAGAGGTATTGGGAAATGTGAAGTGTATCCACTCCTTGGTCACATCGTCTGTCCTACCAGAGCTTGCTGAGATATATTTGTACCCACCTGTTCTGTCTTTGACTAGTCACCTAGAAAGGAAGCCAGCGTGCACCCCTTGTTCACCATTGTCAACTCTCCCTTAGCCATTTCTCTGTCATCTTGCATGCACTTGCCACTCCTGAGCCATTTTGGGACGTAGGATAATCTCTGGAGTTGATTTCCTCCAGAATCGTGTCACCTGCCCAGGGTTCTGACCAGGAATGAAGGCACAGGTTGCTGTGCTCTTTAATTCTTCAAGGCTATCTGGGGGTTCCCAATTGGTTCTTCCTGGAGAATCAGCTTCTGAAAAGATGGGGAGCATGCCTGTCCTTTCACAGGCAACTATGAGTCTGGGCCCTTTGCTTGTTCTGTGGTTCACCTCGTTTTCCCCCGTTCTTAGACTAATTCCCATTCAAGGGAGGAGTAAGCTTTACTCCAGTTTATGTAATACCCATCTGTATTAGTCCATGTTCATGCTGCTAATAAAGACATACCCAAGACTGGGTAATTTATAAAGAAAAAGATGTTTAATGGACTCACAGTTACACGTGGCTGGGGAGGCCTCACAATCATGGCAGAAGACAGAAGGTGAAAGGCATGTCTTACATAGCAGCACACAAGAGAGAATGAGAGCAAAGCAAAAAGGGAAACCTCTTATAAAACCATCAGATCTCATGAGACTTATTTACTGCCACAAGAACAGTACAGGGGAAACTGCCCTCGAGATTCAATTGTTTTCCAGCAGGTCCCTCCCACAATACATGGGAATTATGGGAGCTACAATTCAAGATGAGATTTGGGTAGGGACACAGCCAAACCATATCAGCATCCTAGCTTACAGTTTTTACACTTAAGTTTCTAAAACCTAGATATTTATTTACTTTCTTCTGTAACAACCCTTTCCTGGAGTAATGAGTCTTATATGATCCAGCTGACCAAACAGTCAAAGAAATAGAGCTGCTATAGCAGAGTAAAGGAATGAAGGATATGGGGGTGGGAGGGAAACTTTGGTGACTATTTCAAAATATTGTCCTGCTACCCAATGAAAAGACATGTGGGGTAGAAGTCAGAAAAATCTGAGTTCAGGTTCTACCTCTGTAATGTATTAGCTGTTTGTGACTTGCACAAGAAACTTAATTTATATAATCCTGTTTCCTCACCTATAACATGAAGACCTATCTTACACAATTGTTGGAAGAATTAGATAAAACACGGTAAGTAAAGCTCTTAGCAGAGTAAGGGCATATAGTCAGCTCTTAATAAATTTGAATCATCATTGTCCTTATCAAGATTATTATCAGCAGCATCACGATAGCTGAATTATCATAAGCAAATTGCTTAAGTCTCAGGGTCTTTAGTCTCCTAGTATATAAATGTGACTAAGAATTTGTACTTCTAAGCCTTTGTCTCAGCATTGAATGAGATGATGTACATGAAGCACTTTGTCACCCGTAATAAGTTAGGTCATTGTGTCAGATGCTGTCATTACTGCTCTGGAAATTGCAGGGTAGGGGATTGGAGCACAAGCCTGGGTATCCAATCAAAACCAAAGAGAGGAACGTGGGTAGAAATTCAAGACTTTCAGGATGAAGATAACTTGAAAAGCGATCAAAAAGCCCTGAGAATCAGGGTTTGTAAACGTTACCTAGATTCACCCTTGGGGCACTGAAACTGAGAGTTTGGCAGTGAACTTGACTTTGGGGACACGTAGGTGTGCGGCAGTGTGACAACACAGTGACAGGAACAAGAGTGATTTCAGTGTTGTATCATATATGGGTGAAGGAGATGTGAAGAGATTCAGGGACCATTGGCATGTGCCCTATTTGGGTTGAGGTTAGGTTAGGAATGACTTAAATCACGTATGAACAAACTTTTCTCTAAAAAGGACCAGATAGTAAATATTTTATGCTTTGCGGGCCATAAGGTCTCTGTCACAACTTAATTCTGCCATTGTAGTGCAAAAACAGCCATAGATGATATTAATATATAGACAAATGATTGTGGCTGTATTCCAATAAAATGTTACTTACAAAAATGGGGATGCGGAGAGGGCAAATTTAGCCCACAGGCCTTGTTTGTTGCCCTTTGACCTGAACCAATGAAGCTTAAAGAGACCAACCTGAAGATAAGAGTATATAGAGGCAGATAAATGAAGCAGAGGCTTTTAGCTAGAACTAATAATGACAATAAAGCAAATATTATGAACTCTCTGGCCACCTAAAATCTTTTTTGGAAAGTGGACAGAGAGGAAAAATAATAAGCAAACAAACAAATGATAAACACCACAGACATCTGTGATGGCTTCCATGACCCTTTGTAATCTACCCCCTAGGGTGGCTTGTACCTATATTTTTACTCACTGGAAGGGATGTACACCTTCATTATAATCTATATAACACAATGTTATCACTGTTTGCAAACTTGTCTTTCTCTGTCATAATTCTGTATGTTTCCTAATGATCATGGCCAATATTAGGGTAGCTCTGTCTTGTAACAAACCCAAAACTATATAGAGTGCCCGTCACAATAGGAGTTTGTCAATCACATGAAGTCCATAATGGGTCCTCCCGATTGGTAGACAGCTCTCCTTCAGAGGGTAATCCAGAGAACCAGCCCAGACCTTCTTCATTTTGTGACTCTTCTATCTTCAACACAGAGCTCCCAGTTTGTTCTTGTCAAACTGGCAGAAGGGGTAGATGATACAAGGATACATGGAAGGGTTTTACAAAAGAGGTGTACAACACTTTTCCTCCCCTTCCTTTGGCAAGAAACCAGCCATATGGGTGAGCCTAGCTGCCCAGGTAGCTAAGCATTGTGGAGCTGTGTACCCCGGCAGTGCAGGGAGCAGTTTAGCTGAGCACATTGTCAGTCTCTGCACAGATTCGGTTTTATTAATTATGTTAGCCTCCATGCCTTCCACTGTACTCACAATAGAATTAGAAAGAAAGAATTGTTTGCCGAAAGAACCATAAAAGTAAATTTAACACTACCCATGTTTAAAAAGATTACTATAATTTATTTGTTATTCTTGTAATGAAATCTAAATTAGTTGATAGACTTTTCAACACTGTACCTGCAGAAGGTTCATTGCTCATTTCCTGCTTTTTCATATGCATTGGTTTTAGCCTTGACCTCATATTTTTCAAACACCTCCATCACTTCATCAGTGTTAAGTATATTTTCTCCATCTGCCTCATTTTTACTAACCTTTAAGTTCTCAACCCCTTTATGTCACCTTAGACTCCATTCATGAAATGAAGTATTTGCTAAATTGTTCAAATTACTATTCTGGAATTAACCTGCATTTAACCTTCCCCCATGCTGCCTAATCCAGTGTCAGATCATATACCCAGCATAATCAGAGCCACATTTATCCCCATCAACCTCTAATTTCACATTAAACTCAATAACCTATATTTCCTCTGGGAAAATGCAGTGTTTACTGCCCTTTGGTGTGGGGTTGTATTTATGCATTATGTGCATGATTTATATGTGAACTTGCAGATTAACAGCCTCCTGTCTCCTGACTGAATCCACATCCAAGCTATGTAGTTTCCTTGCATCCGATTCCTGTACTGTACTTAAGATGCAGAGATGTGGTGGCTTGAAATAGACATGCATCTGAAAGAGACAAGATCATGGCCTTACACCAGGGATTTCCCAACCTGAACCTGTGGCACCTTTAGGGTCCTCATCCCCCAAATGGTTGGGAGGTAGGACTATAGGCACTCCATGAGAGACCATTCATTATTGTACAGGTCTGTCCTTCAATGGAAGGACATTTAACATCTCTGATTCCATCCACTAATCCTGGTGGTGATCCCCAATCATTGGGGTATGCCTCCACTCTGTTGAGAACCATTGGAGATGATCACTATAAAAGCTTTATAGCTTAAACATACTATGATCAGTAGAAGATGCATCTCACTGTTTTCTTGAGGATAGAATTTTCAAATTCCTGTAGATGAATGGTTCCCCAATGGTGGGAATGTTCCAAAATGGCAGCACATTTATGAAATTGTTGAGAAGAGAGGAGATCTACTCTCTCCCTACCAGGAATCCCGATAATGTGCTAGCAGAGACTACCATCTTCATAAATGAGATACTAAGGCAGTAGGGTTTAGTAATAAATGGGATCTTCAAAAGAGTCTTGGCTTGTATGTCTATAGGATAAGGCAGAAAAGGATTCCTTGAAAAAGCAAGATACAAACAAAAAATGGATTTTGTACTCCCTTGCCACCCTTTTGCTAGTGTGTTTTTTCATAAACTCAGAAGCTGCTGAAAGAGGCACTTGAACCAAATTTTTTCTTAAAAGATAAAAGGAAGCAGCCACCATTTATTAAGCCCTCCTCTGGAAAGTATACACCAAATCCTCACACATCTCTGTGAGGGGGGTAATTGGACTGATTTGTGGTTGAGGAAACAGGATTAGACAAGTGCTGACTGTGTACCGGACTCTACTAGTGAGCTCTATAATTTGCTGAAGGTCAGTTGAGCAATACTTGATGAGGCCAGGAGGTAAATCCAGTGTCTATCTGTATACGTACGTTCTCTTACACCATGCTGCCACTCAGGGTGAAAGGAAGTGAATAGAGGAAAAACAAGGTGAGTTTTAGGAAAGAAACTAGTCTCATCTCTTTTCCCAGATGTAGCTCAGGGAAAGAGAGGCCCTAGATGTGATATTAAAGGTCCAAGTTGACTTTCAGAAGTCCCCTTCCAGGAACCCTTAGACAATGTGTGGCTAATCTGCAGTAGCTGGTGTGGATTAACCACCAGAGGACCCTCCTGAATGGTGACAGCTGAGTAGCAGTCTCTAAAACGTTGTATGACCTAGGCGAGGGGGAAAAAGTCCCAAGACATAACTAAGAATACATTTCCTATCATCCTGTTGGGCAGGGGCTCAGAATAGAGATAGATTCTTTAGAAAAATTAAGAAATGAGATATTTCTTACTACTAGTGTTATGGGTAAACATTTTGTACACACAACATTGTTTTGTTTTTTAACGTTAGACAAAATACAGAAGCCTGGAAAGCAGTAACCTTTTTTTCACTCTGAAATTCATTTTGATTCCACATACAGACATAGGAGCTCATGTCTATCAAATCGGGCTTATTCCAATGACACTTCATTTTTATTTCAGCATCCTCTCTTATTCACATTCGATGGAGTTTAAATTAGTCTTTATTATGGGTACCAAGTTATTTACCACCATGTAGTAGACATTAAAAAGCAGTTAATAAACCACTTGATAACAACTTAAAAGATAAAATATACATTCATTTCTTCTATGTGGTACATATGTTAGAGAGGTATAAAAAATTTATAAAGCTTCTCATTAGACAGAAACAATTGTAGTATATTATTATTCCAAATAAGATTTCACTTTCACATCAACATCTTTGCTCTTTAAAAAAATTCTGAGTATTTCACACTTAAACAACTAAGACAAAATTTGTTACCAATTCTGGGTCAAAAGATTTGTTATTTTTCCCCCATGTAAGAAATTATCACTGTTAAACATTCTTCTTTATCTTTTAGCTCCTTACTGTTCTATTTATATTTTTATGAACAAAATAGTCTATATGTCTGTGTCTAATAAATGGGATAGCTTTGTGGGCTGAGGGGCATTCTTGGATTTTTATAAGAAACACGTCAGAGCTGAATTGATCACATGCTCTGAAACTCTCCCCCAGGGTGTTTTCATTTATATTTAATGTTAAATGAAGGATATTAGAAGTGGAACAGACTGTTTGTCATTGAATGCAATCAGCAGTATCAGCTCACTTTGAATTCCAGAAATGCCATTTGGAATGTTCTTTTTGGTAGAACACTTCAGGGTATCTGGGTAACATGGAGCTTGATCATTTCAAAACTGAATAACCAACCGCAATAACAAAGGAAACCACTCGGGATTTATAATAAAAAGTACCAAATTTGGAGAGAGCTTCTAAAAGTGTGAAAAAAATTTTTAAAACCACACATTTCTTGCCCATTGAACCCTACATGTATTATGTTTCTTAAGCACAGTGTGCTACTGGTTTCCATTATTTGGCAAAGTAATACATTATGTGGGAGGCCCTTAAAGGTAGCCTTCCCCTGTAATTTGTTTCCTTTACTCTATGAAGTCGATCTCTTTTTTTTTTTCTTTCTTTCTTTTTTAATAGACAGAGTCTTGCTCTGTCACCCAGGCTGGAGGGCAATGGCACGATCTCGACTTACTGCAGCCTCCGCCTCCAGGGCTCAAGCGATTCTTCTCCCTCATCCTCCTGAGTAGCTGGGATTACAGGTGCCCACCACCATGCCCAGCTCATTTTTGTGTTTTCAGTGGAGACAGGTTTTACCATGTTGGCCAAGCTGGTCTTGAGCTCCCGACCTTAGATAATCTGCCCGCCTTGGCCTCCCAAAGTGCTGGGATTACAGGCGTGAGCCACTGCGCCTGGCCAAAGTCCATCTCTTTGGGCTCTCAAATATATAGTATGTCTTAAAAGTAGCATAGCTGTAACTAGTAAGAACCTTTCAGGTAAAAGAAACACAGTGCCAAATGGCTTAAGGGACAAAGCTAATTTCCTGGTTGGCAGAACTCAAAAGAGTGTGGGGTGGAGCTGGTGAGGCACAAGGGGAGTGGGGTGTTGAGGCCTGATGGTATCAGGAATTCTTTGCTGTCTCTGCCAACTTTCTTCCTGTGTTGGCTTTCTCAGGAGAGCTTTATCCAAGTAGCAGTAAGATTTTACAGAAACTCTAGGTTTGCATGCTGCCAGCCTGACAACCCGAGGGTGTGAAAGGCCACCATTTCCCAATGAGTCTAACTGGACTTCCTAAGCAGAGCTTACACTGGCCCAGTATGGTGACTGTCTACCTTCAAATGAGTCACTGCCACCCAGGGGGTGAAATATGCTAGGAGAAGCCAGGTCTCAGTCATATTCCTGCCCCTGAGAAAAGGAGATAGGGTGAGCCCCATCTGGATTTTCAGCAGCTGAGAGTGGGAAAGGTTAGCTCTGCAAGGGAAATTGGGTAGCCATTAATAAATGAATAGACTGAAGCCTAATCAAGCAGAGGAAACAACTGCCACACCAGCTGGTCATACTTGGCTACAGGTTGTTTTAGAGAAATTTCATTATGGAAAGTTGTAAACAGAATTATAAGTTAGAGAAGAGCATATATATAGTCAACGCATGTTCCCATCACCCAACTTCGGTAGTCATCAACTCATGACCACACATACTCCACATGCCAAGATACTTTCTCACCCTTAAATGACATTGAAACAAATCCCAGACATTACATTATTTTATCTATAATTTAGTATGTATCTCTACAGGATAAGCATTCTTTACAAAATATAAAAATCCACAATGCCATTATCATGCCTTATAAATTAACAATATTTTCTTAATAGTATCAAATATCCAGTCAGTATTCAATTGTCCATGGTGTCATAAAATAATTTCTCATTATAGCATATTTGAATCAAGATGCAAATGAAGTCCATGTACTGTGATTTGTGGATATGTCTTTTAAGGCCTTTTAATCTATAGTTTTTCCTTTCATATCTTTTTAATTATCTTTGAAAATATTTATTTATAGTTTTTTTTAAGTTTTTTGTCCTGTAGAGATTTACAGAGCCTGGATTTTGCTGATTGCATCTCCGGGTGTCATTTAACGTGATCTTCTGTCATTCTGTATTTCCTATGAGAATTTATTTCACTTCCAGAGTGGAGGAAGCTGTGCACTTTCATCCTCTAGAGATGTACTCTTTCTGTGATGTAAGCAGCTATTGATAATCTTTGCCAAGATTTATTAATTTATTAATGATTCAAAAGGGTGATGCTCTAACTCCATAATTTCTTCTTCAATTATTAGCTGAATAGCATTATAAAGAAAAACTATTTGGCTACCTCAAGGAATAGTTTATATGAAAGACAACAAATAACTTGATCCTGTCTCTTTATTTACCAGTTTTCAAACCAATGAGTTGTTTCACTGGCATTCCCACTAGGGAAACAAATAGTATTTTTTTTAAGTATCATTTTCATAAACTCATGGATTTAAGTATATCGGATATATTTATATCCATTAATGTTATTATTCTCATTGAAGCTCAACTCATCTTATCTTTGGTAGTGGGCGCCTATTCAAGTGAGATATCAAGTCCTCTCAAACCTAATAGTCTTAGTTTCTTGGCTTTCTGATATGACAAAATTCTCAAGGTTTAACTTGTGTATTTGCTGTTCCAAATCTGGAATTAGTAATTTCTCCAAGGAGCCATGATTCCTTTTAGTGGGAAATGAGATGTAGTAATCTGAATGCTAGTGTACTCATTGATAAGGACAGAAGTAAGAAATGTGTGTACATTTTTAAATCATAAAATACATCATGAGCTCATATTGATATGTCCAATTCAAATGCAGGACGAAAGGTTTCTATGTAACCTCATCTATCTTAAATCTTCATCCCTTCTTTCTCAAGCTGTAAATCCCAATGCTCAGTGACATCACTATAATCCTTCAACTTTATCCCACACTGCATGTGCAACAGCTTCAGAACAACACTACCACAAATAACATTTGAAGATATTTTTATTGCAGTTCCATTTTTCTCTATGGAATATCCAACCAATATATTCAAATGACTGTGTTAAAATCGCCTGAGGCCGGCTGTAGTGGCTCATGCTTTTAATCTCAACACTTAAGGAGGCTGAAGTGGAAGGATCACTTGAGGCCAGGAGTTCAAGCAGCCTGGGCAACAAAATGAGATCCAGTCTTCACAAAACATTTTTTACTTTCCTTTAAAAATTAGCCAGGTGTGACGGTGTGCCTGTAGTCCTAGCTACTTGGGAGGCTGAGGCAGGAGGATTGTTTGAGCCCAGGAGTTGGAGGCCACAGTGAGTTCTGACTGTACCACTGCACTCTAGCTTGGGTGACAGAGTGAGACTCTGTCTCTTAAAAAAAAATCACTTGAGATAGTTCCCCTATGTAACACTCTGCCACTAACTGAATTAACAGATGCATTTATTTCATTTTATATATAATTCTTAGAGATGGCTCTTTTATTTAATTATGTTTTAAAATTAAGTTTAACTATAATCATGCCATCAACTGGATATGCAGATTCTGCATTTCATTTTAGATGCAATTTTTAGAAATTGCTTTTTAGAATTTAGAGTTTTATAATTATGAATACTATTTACATGATATCTAAGTCAAATCTATAAAATGTATATTAAAAGAAGTACGCATTCTTTGTTCACTCCATCCTATTTCCGCCCCTATAGATAACACTTATTTTATATTTTATTTTATGGTCCATTCTTTTATTGTTTAATGTGAGCACATACTCTGATCCCTCTCCGTTCTTAGAAACAGTATTATACTAGACACACTTTTATTCATTTTGCCTTTTTCATATAACTGTGTATCTTAGCATTCATTAAATCATGTTTTCTCAAACACACAAGTGAAAAAAAGGTGAGTAGGTATATGTGTGTAACATTTAGAAACTAGATGTATATTTTTGGTTTGTTTTTGTTTTTGTTTTTTGAGACAAGGTCTCCACTCTGTCGCCCAGGCTAGAGTGCAGTGCTGTGCCTGGGCTCAAGAGATCCTCGCACCTCAACCTTCTGAGTAGCTGGAACTACAGGCATGCCGCATCATGCCCAGCTAAATTTTTTTTTGTAGAGATGGGGTCTTGCCATGTTGCCCAGGCTGGCCTCAAACTCCTGGACTCAGGCGGTCTGCCCACCTTAGCCTCCCAAAGTACTGGGCTTATAGATATAAGCCACCACACCTGACCTGGAAGACATATATTTTTATTCTAGTGGTTGTCATTAGATCAATGCCTTTATATAATAGTTTAGTCCACCTACCCACCACACCTGCTCACCTTTTGTTCCTTGGCTATTGTCTATTGGTCTCCCTCTATGAACATTGTTGAAATTAGCTAAGTAACCTCTTCTTAGCTCTTTTTGCTCTTTCCTTGAACACTTGACTTTAACTAGTTTCTTTCTACTGCCAATTAGTATTAATGCCTATAAGGCAAGCAGCTACCTAACTCTGCTGTTCATAACCTAATAGTCTTAGTTTCTTGGCTTTCTTATATGACAAAATAGATCATATTTTGTCCACTTTCCCTCCCACCACTTTCCCTCCCACCACTGCATTGTCAGAATAGAGCCAATATGGGTGCTACCCGTCTCCCAGATAGCATCAGAGTCATGGCTAATACAGGTAAATATGTGTTTCATCCTCACCACTCTACTTCCATGGTTCCCACACTGGTTATTACGACTGTCTGCAGCTTGTTCTCTTGTAGATTCCCAGGATAAGGAATATCCCACTTCTTGTGAGGACCTGTAGGCAATTCCAGGGTTCTTCTGGTCTCCAAGTCATCAGAAGCCCCTTTCCCTTGCCTCCATTTCCTTCCACATGGATACGGTTGGTGGTTTGTCTCTACCAGCTCATATTCTGGCATTCATGGGAATAGCTCACCACTTATTTTTGCTGGTGATGTTGTCCATGGGGCTTTGGCTTTAACATCTGAGTTGCTTTCTCTCTTTTTATGGGAGAACTCAAGGAGATTCAAAAATGATTTTGCCAGCTTTACATAATCCTCCAGTGGCTGCAGAATTTATCAAAAAGTTTTGAGTGAAGAATTATTTATAAACATTCAAATATCTCTTGTGGTCATGCAGCACTTTAATTTGACTAATTAAACTCGAATTAATCCTGAAGTCCTGGTAGACAGATACAGAAAAATGGTGATTTTTACAGAATTAGGTAAAATTTTATTTTTTAATAAAGAAAATTAATCATCTGTTATAGAAATATAAAATTTTGTTCTGCTGAAAACAAAACTTTTTTCCCTTGAAAGTGAATACATGATACATATGTAGTTTGCTGTGTACATTGTAAACATTGAAAATTTTATACTTATTGACATGAAAAAAGCCTAATTTTTAAAAGTACCTATTTATAAAGTAGTCTGGATATATTTGATCTATTTAAGGTGTTGTTTTGCCAGTATAATTTTCATACTATATGTTCTTCCATGATTAATACATGTGAGTATATACTAATTCACAAATAGTAGACTCACAAATGCTTCAGAAAATAGTAGACTCACAGAATAGGTCTTCTTTCTTCTATAAATGAGGGTGAAGAGGCTCAAAGAGGTGTAGTATTTTCCCAGAGTTAGACAGCCAGTAAATAGCGGAGCCCAGAGTCAAATACAGAAACCAGGTGGGACAATGGACTGGGAACCATTGTACTAGACCACATGAAAGGGATTCTCACCATTACCAAAAAGTCTAAGTGTAAGACTTAGACTTTTCCTTTGTTTAAAAGGTAGTAAGGTGGCTGGGCGCAGTGGCTCATGCCTGTAATCCTAGCACTTTGGGAGGCCAAAGCAGTCAGATATCTTGAGCTCAGGAGTTCGAGACCAGTCTGGGCAACATAGCAAAATCCCATCACTACTAAAAATACAAAAATTAGTCAGGTGTGGTGGCTCACACCTGTAATCCCAGCTACTCAGGAGGCTAAGGCACGAGAATCGCTTGAACCTAGGAGGTGGAGGTTGCAGTGAGCCGAAATTGCACCACTGCACTACAACAGGCTGGGTGACAGAGCAAGACACTGTCTCAAAAAAAAAAAAAAAAAGGTAATAAGGAGTGAAAGGGGAAGGAGAAGGTAGTCAAAAGGCTTATATACTCTAAACATTGCAATTCAATAGATTTAAAATTTTTTCTTCCAAGTTTTATAAGCTATAATTCAGAGAGGCACCAGGGTGGTATCTGCCCACCTCTAGATTGAAAAAGAAATGGGGAATCAAGGCTATTTTAGGCATCTGTCAAGCTGTAATTACCTCTTTGCTCAGAAAAACCTTTATGTAACACTAATGCAGATTGGCATTTCTTTGGTTTAAAAGAACATTTCCAGTCATTCTTTTAATAGAATGATCTTTATTATGATGGTTATTTCAATATGTTTTCGTAGAGGGAAAATGTTCCCAGTAAGGCCTTGACATAGAGATTATACTTTTAATCTGGTCTGTTTCTTATTTACTTACAAGCTCTAATACTTCTTAGAGTTTTCTTCCCCTACCCTTTGTAGTTCAGAAATTGTTGAATGGCTTTTATTTAAGCTTTTCAAGTCAGCTGGAGTTGTTTACCAATAAGTCTATGTATACCTTCCACAAAAAGTTTACACAAAGTATGACCATTAAAAGGTGGGATTGAGCCAGACATGGTGGCGTGGACCTCTAATCCTAGCTGCTCCGGGAGGCCAAGGTGGGAGGATCACTTGACCCCAGGAATTCAAGGCCAGATTGGGCAACATAGTGAGACCCTATCTCTAATATTTGTTTTTTAAATGTGGGATTGAAATGACAATTTATAGAAAGAAAACCAATTTTTCATCATTAGGCACTTGTTCATTGTCTTAGAATGGGCTCCCAGAAGTTGACCCTGAAATGAGGGTCTATGTGTAAATGACTTAATAGGGAGAGTTCTCAGGAAAGATAAATAGAGGGGTGGGAAGTGGGACCTGGAAGAAAGGGAAGGCAAACATAGATGAGGTGTCAGGCAAAGCCCCAGGAGGGTGATTTTGGCTCAGTCCACAGGGAAGTTCCAGATACTTTTTAAAGCCACACCTTAAGTTGTCCCGTCAGAGGCAGAGGGATAGAATGTTTATATGCCTCTCCCACCAGAGGATAGTCAATGGTTAAGCACTGCCTCCTGGGCTCACGTGCCCCTTCCCCTCCACGCTCTCAGGCGGTTCAGACTCAGTAAGCTGAGGGTAGTTCAAAGAGCCAAGAACAGGTGCTGGATGTTGAGAATGAAAGGACCCAGCATCAACTGCTGACTGCCTCTGGTGCTTCATTTCTCCTGCTTCCATCAGCACACCCTAGAGTTCCCAAGGACATCTTAAGCAGACAAAGGTGTGTAAGAAGTTCAAGTTCTGTTGTGTTTTCTAGAAACTTACCAAATCCAAAATTGGAGACTACATATATCTAAGTGCAATGTTTTATCCTAGCCCAACATTCCACATTTATTAATGATTGTCTCTAGAGAAAGGACTTGGCAGTGAATTAATTTAACTAGAAAAAGATCGTTGCTCTAAAAGAAAATTATGCTTTTCTAATCTTTAACTCGGATTATAAATATGCAACCAAAGTAGCCAGAATGTTCTTACTGGAGTGATGGATCACCAGCCACTGAAATGCCATTTGAAAGAATGGATGGTGTTTTAAAGCAATTATCCTATTCATTAAGACTGTATCTGTGCAGAGGAGAACGAAGTACAATGGAAATGTTTGAGTCCCAGGCACTTCCTTGGGTACTTGGCGTATTCAATCATTACATGAATCCTGTAAGGCAAGTAAGTATTATTTTTCCTGTTTTAGAAGTGAAGAACTAAAGCTCATAGAGAAAAAAATGTATTCATTTAATAAGTATTTAGTAGGCATCCACTGTGTATTAGGCATGATGCAAGGCGCTGGTTATGGGATGACAAACAAAATGAACCCGGTCCCTTCCCTCCTTGAGCATACAGCCTAGTAAGCAAGAGGTGAAACAAGCAAATACATAGGTTACAAATGGTGGTAAGTGTCAGAAAGGAAAAGAACAGGACACTGTAAGGCATAATGACAGCACAGGAGTAGAAGACTCATAGAAATCCTCAATGAGGAAGTGACATTTAAGTTGAGACCCGGACAATGGGAAAAGCTAACCAGGCAAAGAGTGGGAGGAGAGAAAGAACTTAGAGTGCTTTGGGAAGTGAAACAAGAATGATATCGCAGTTCCTGGCCAGCCAATAGGAAAGTGGTATGAAAATGCTAGAGAAAGGAGCAGGAGCGAGGTGATTGAGGGTCTTCTAGGTGGGAAATTTGGGCCCACAGGCCAAATCTGGCCTACTACCTGTTTGTGTAAATCAAGTTTTATTGAAACATAGCCACCACTGGGCATGGTGGATCACACCTGTAATCCCAAAACTTTGGAAGGCGAATGTGGGTGAATTACTTGAGCCCAGGAGTTTAAGACGAGCCTGGGCAAGATGGGGAAACCCCATCTCTACAAAAAATACAAAAAATTAGCCAAGTGTGATGGTATATGCATTTAGTCCCAGCTACTTGTTAGGCTGAAGTAGGAGAATCACCTGAGGTCCAGAAATCTAGACTGCAGTGAGTTGTGATGGTGCCATTTAACTCTAGCCTGAGCGACAGTGTGAGACCCTGTCTCAAAAAAAAAAAAAAAAGAAAAGAAAAGAAAAAGAAGAAAACACACATTCTCTATGGGCCCTTTTGCTCTGTGACTACAGAGTAGAGTAGTTGCAGCCAACCATCTGTTCCACAAAGCCAAAAATATTTACTATCTACCTCTTTACAGAAAAAGTGTGCTGACCCCTGGTCTACACCTTGGAAAGAAGTCTGGATTTTACTCTAAGAAAGAGAAGGAGCCATTGGAGGGTTTTAGGAAATAGATTCAAATAATCCAATTTTGTTTTGAGATGGAATCTTGCTCTATTGCCCAGACTGAAGTACAGTGACATGATCTCGGCTCCCTGCAACCTCCAACTCCTGGGTTCTAGCGATCCTCCTTCCTCACCCTCCTGGGTAGCTCAGATCACACCTGGCTAACTTTTTTGTGTTTTTAGTAGAAGCTGGGTTTCACCATGTTGGCCAGGCTGGCCCAAACTCCTGACCTCAAGTGAGCCTCCTGCCTCAGCCTCCCAAAGTGTTGGGATTACAGGCGTGAGCCACCATGCTAAGCAAATCATCCAATTTATATTTTTAAAATATCATCCTGAAGAGGGCCAGGCCCCAGATATAATGTATAAGTTCTCAGCAGTATTCAATGCCATGAGAGTAGATGAAATCACTTAAAATGAGATTAGAAAAGAGTGTGAATGGAGGAGAGTTTGGAGGACTGAGTTCTCAGGTGCTCTAACGTTAAAAGATTAAGAGAAAGAGGAGGGATTAGGAAAGGAGGCTGAGGAGGGATGGCCAATGAGGTAGGAGGAAGGAAGGTAGTAATACTTCCCAGAAGCCAAGTGGATAAAGCATTTCAAGGACGACGTGAGTAGTTCTATCAGATGCTGCTAAGAGGTCAGGTAAGATGAGAAATGGGAAATGGCTATTAAATTTAGCAACATGAAAATCATTAATACTTTGAAAAGAGTGGTTTTGAAGTGGCGCATGTGAAAGCCTAATTCAAGAGAAAATTGGAGGAGATACGTTTTCTCCTAAATGTAAGCAAAAAAATGGGGTAGTAGCTGAGTGGACCAGTCTTGACCTGGTCTGAGCCTACACATGTTGAGGGAATCATGGTTTTTCCTGTCTTACAACACATTTATTCAATAAAATCGTTACTAAATGTCTACTAGGTGATATAATCCCCAGCCCTCCCTCTAAGAGTGATGGTTTTGTGCTCAGCAGGCCACCTGGTAGTGGTGGAGGTAATTGGCCCTCTGAAATGTGGCTGTCTTCTGACTTCATGACCCTCTGAATTCACACTCTCAAAGTAAGTTTGTAGCTGGAGTTCCTTCAATCATAAGCATAACTTTAAAATACGAGTCTTGCATGTAATTTGCTTGACTGATATTTGGCTTAGGTTTAGTTGAAGTACATGTTTAAAATATCCAATGACTTTACATGATTTGATCTCCAATACTTAATGATTTTGTGGAATATTAACTTCACAAAATGTTTTGTGAAAAACAAAATCAGAATAGTAAGTGAAATATGTCTCATTGTCTCTTCCACCTTCTGAATTTCCTCATACTCATTTATATTAGTGAAAATGCTAAATTCAGAGTGTTTAATGTCCATGAATGCATTCTGTTTCTCAAGCAAGTGATAACAAGAACTAAACCCTTGAATAGGTTAAAATACTTTACAATGCAGTTTTAGAATAAAATGATTAGGCTGATGAGGGTTATAAAGGGTTTCCTTTGGACATAAATAATTAAAAATTTAGTCATTATATACTTGAGGTACATGGAACTCTTGATTGAATAATCCTGGTATGCTTTCACTAGTTGTTACACATGATTAAACTTTTCACCTGTCACATACGTATCTTACTGTCTCTAGGCCAGGAGTCCCCAACTGTTTTGGCATCAGGGACCATTTTTATGGAAGACAGTTTTTCCACGGACAGCAGTGGGGGGATGGTTTCCGGATGAAACTGTTCCACCTCACATCATCAGGCATTAGATTCTCACAAGGAGCATGCAACTTAGATCCCTCGCACATACAGTTCACGATAGGGTTTGTGCCCCTATGAGAATCTAGTATAGCTGCTCATTACATTAGATCTGACAGGAGGTGGAGCTCAGGCAGTAAATGCTTGTTTGCCTGTTCACTGCTTGCCTTTTGATATGTAGCCCAGGTGGGGACCCCTGCTCTAGGCTTTCTGATGCAAATGGTTTTCTTTATATAGCTACTCTTATATTTTTAATTGATGGTTTTTCTATTACATCTTCTTATAGATTACAATCTATAACAACTTAGATTGTTATAAACAAAAGCATTTTCTCATTGAGATATAATTCCCATACTATAAAAGTCACCCTATAAAAGTGTATAATTCAGTGGCTTTTAGTGTATTTGTGCAACCATCAACCATATCTGCTTCCAGAACATCGTCATCCTCAAAAGAAACCCTGCGAGAAGCATTATTGTTACAACTTAATTTTATATCTACATAGATTGGCATTCTCTCCCCAAAAGTAACCTCAATCCTGATTTTACAGTAAGCACTTCTTACAATGTTATCACCCAGATATGCATTTCTGTACACCATAATCCCTGTGGCCCCCTCTCCATCCACCCTTTTGAGTCTGTCTTTCTAAGTGCCTCTTTCTCTTCCTAACAGTTTATTTGTTGAAGAACCTGTAGGGTTTTCCACTTTGGAAATTTCTTGATTCTGTATTCATGCTATAATTAAGAAAAGTATTTTTCAATATAGGAAAGTAATCAGGATTCTACTTTAAATATCCAAAATAAAATTTGTTTGTGTGTGTGTGTGTGTGTGTGTGTGTGTGTGTGTGTGTGTGTGTGTATTTGTTTTTACCCTGGCACGCTATGTGGAAAATGGAATCTAGGAGACAAGAGTGGCAGTAAGAAGCCATTAGAAGTTTTTGAAAGAGTCCAGATGGGAAATAACAGCTAGAGGACTGGACAAGAGCAGTGGTTTTGGTGTTAGAGAAAATCTATGTGTAGAGCAAAGATCGGTAGGATTTCGCGTCGTATTTGATTTGGAGACTCAGACGGGGAGAAATGAAGTATAACTTCCAAATTTCTAGCTTGAGCCCTGGGTGGATGACAGTGCCAGTCAATGAGATGAGTCAACTAGAAGTAGCAGAAATAACGTGGGTGAGTAAATAAGTTTCAGTTGCTCAGAGCTCTCCATTATTAAATCCTAGGCCTGCATTGGAGACCAGGTCTTCATGCTTTTCCAGTGAACAGCATGGTCTCCTGTTGGAATCATCACATGAGCTTACTGTCAATTGACACAAAACCACCAACACTGCATTTTTTCACTGCCATTACTTGGAGCAGTTCTGTAATAAGGCCACAAAGAAATGGTCGAAGTGATTTTAGGTCGATACACTTGTAACTTTGCAGCCTTGTCTTTACATTTTATAGACTTTATATATAATTAGCATTATGCATAGGCATGAGCTAATTTCGAGCTCATCTTTTTTTTTTTTTTTGTTTTTTGAGATGGAGTCTCGCTCTGATACCCAGGCTAGAGTACAGTGGCATGATCTCAGCTCACCGCAACTTCCAACTTCTCTCAAGTAGCTTGGACTACAGGCATGTGCCACTACGCCCGGCTTATTTTTTTTTATTTTTAGTGGAGACAGAGTTTCACTGTATTGCCCAGGCTGCAAGCTCATCTTTAAAATAAAAAATATTTTAGACCATTGATTAAAATCTTTCACATGTAAATTAAATATGTATCTGCATTGGCTATGCAGAGAGCATCTTTGGGGACATACAATACAGGGCTTAAAATAGTTGGGCTCTGTCACCATAGCATTCATTTTGTCTCTGGCAGCTGTGAGGCACCCACTCAGCAACATTTCTGAGGTCCTAATTTGAAATGAGGAAATTCTAGAACTGTGCTTAACCCTAGACTTGGAACGGTGTGTCTCTGAAGGAAGATCTCACATATCTGTGGTTCACCTTCCCGTCTAGGTAGCTAAGAAGGCAGAAAAAAAGCTTCTCCTGATGGCCCCACTACTCCGCCCAGGCTGAATGGAATGTCAAGCTCTAGGCCACCCCCACACAAGTCTCCTTAAGAAACAGACCCAGCCCAGGTTGGAATCTGGCATAACTTGGAAGCTAAAAAATGACACATTTAGCCACATTTCAAATTCAAATTGAAAGTACCACTCACATTTACTCAGTTTCTGGAGATAAGCATGGAAGGCTTTTATTTCCCCTTCTTTAAGTGAATAGCAATTCATTTACATGGAGAAACTGCATGTGAATAACAGCAAAGCACATCAAGAGTGAGTTATTAACTATGCAAACTGACTGCTTAACCTGTTCTGTTCAGACTTCCCCTAACAGTTTTATTGAGCATATGCTTAAAAACATATTTAGATGATACATTGCATGAGTTTCAAAGAGACCATTAAGGTCTCATTTGGGCAGGGAAAAATGCATTTTTTAAAGAACCATTAATGTGTGTTTCTATAATTGTGTCTTATGGTGTTTTTAATATTGCTGCCGTTTATCAAATATGAAAAATCAGACTTTACAATATTATCAAAATAATATTCATACAGTAGTAGTCTCCTACCCATTAAATATTACCTGCTAATCCCTTACCATTGTTTCTAACGTATTATGATTCATTCAGATCTCATTATGTCTTATTGCATGCTGCTTTTCATGCATAGTATCTAATATTATGCATCAGGTAGTTTTTTAAACTCTTACTCTTTAACTCAACTTTTATTTGCCCTTTCTTATCCCCTTACTTCCCTATAGGACATTTTCCTCTCTTACCTAGTTGAAGATTAATCTTCCTTGGACATTAAAGAAACTCAAGAAAAAACGTACTTAGTTTAAGAGACAAAAATTTGCTTATATTTTTAAGTAGATTTTTGCATGCATTTTGGTTCGTACCCTTTTTAATTCTGAAACTTTGAACTCTGGCTCTGGACATGAGATTAAGCTTCCATTTAATGGCAGGAGTGAAAAATACAGGAACATTAAAAATAGAAATCACTATCTCCACCATCCCTGTTCTTCATAGCCTTGAAAGTAGAAAGAGTAAAAGGCAAATGTAGTGTTAAACTCCAACCTGTTATTATTTTAGAGGATAGATAAGGAATTAGTCTAAGCTATGCTCTAGGGTTCTGTAGGAAGGAAGCTCTTCCACTACTTCTGTTTTTCTTGCTTTTCCTTTCTTTTTAACCCCAATGGATATATACTTTTGAAAAGTAATCTTTATATAATTTTTCATGTAGTAATTTAATAGCTTTTGTGAGTGAAACATTTTTCTTTTTTATACAGTCAACCCAAATGCAGACAATAAGCCCTATTAATATAAAACAGAAAGGTCTCACAATTCAGTTGCAGGGTTAGTGTGACCCAAGTTCGTCTTCAAAGCAGTATTTCCCAATAGACAGGAAAACAAGATTTCTTTCTGCTTTGCTGTGGATAAAATATCACTATTGATCAATTTATAAATAATTTTTCTAGGTTGAAGCTAAATTCAAACATGGGAGGCACACTTCAGAAATTTAGTATAAATCCCCTAACCTCTTTCCCTCAATAAAAATTGTATCATGGTTCACTGAAAATCTGTCAACTTTCTGAGAGGATTGGAACTGCTAGGTTTTCTGAGATTTGGGGTGTCATTTCAAAATAGCTGTGTTTGAACTATGTACCTATTCTTCCTTAACCTAATTTTTACCTGTGGTAAGAAGGTATATTCCATCCTGTAGCTGTTTATAAACGGTTTCTACAAATGTCATCTTTGAATTGAAGCTTCTTCAGGGATGTTATCTCTATTCCTTGCATGTTAAAAATAGCATTTCTCTGTTTACATTTGTCTCCTCTTCCCCTCTATGTATATGAAAGTTACCAACTGGAAAAATAGTTTACGGTCTTTACCACTGTCTTATTGTTAATATTCAAATACATGTTCAATCCTAGTAGAGCTCTGTCTTGTTCCAATTCTGATACATGTAAATTGGGAGGCAGTGGCTATGACCATTAACCCCTAGGAACACCTGGGAGCCCCAGCTCCTTCTGGCTCCAGGGTAACATTATACATAGGCTCCCCTTAGTTAATTCTACCTGAATCTCACCTTCTTATTCTTGAACCACTCAAAACGTGAGGCCTCAGGGCACAGATTTCCTCTGGTACCTGCTTCTCTGTGACACCCAGTTATTCCTTCTCCATGATTTAATGCATTCCCTATGACTAATTGGTCTTAGTTTTGGTTCCTTCACAAACCAACTCTGAGACAAGGATTTGTGTGTGTATAGTTGATCTGGGAGGTGATCCCAGGAAATACCAGTTAGATGCTAGCAATGTGAGACCAAGAAGGAAGACGGTCAATAAAATGTAAGTTAACAAACCAATTGCCACTGTGGCAACTGGAGCTTCATCTTCTTTGGGAACTCCAGGATCAGTGTAGAACACATGCCTTGGAATTATTCAGTTGAGTGGTGAGGGAGTTGAGATATTTATACTCTAATTCTTGTCAGGTACTAAATGAGGACTTCTCTGTGGGGCCATTCTCCAGAACTTCTAGCTGACTGTGTGCGGTCAGGGTGGACTTTAGCAGGCAGAGAGAGCCCGTAGGCAGGTGGAAATAATAAAGGCTCCTAAATTGTCTGCTGTAATTCCTAACCGTTTCTACTGCACCCTCTTGAACACTCACTCTATTGCAAATGTAATGACCTTAACATTTAACCTCTTTACCATTTTCCAAGCCCTTGCCCTTCTTTTGTGACCATGTTGAAAGGAGGCTCAGTCCTTCTCATGCCACTTAAATCACAGGGTCAAGGGGTAGTATTGGCATTCTCCTGGCTTCCCATGATTAATTTCTAAGCCATTATTCTTTCACCCTAGTGCAAACTTGCTCCTTTTTTTTTAACTACTTATGCCCTCCAACAATATGACTTCAGACTTTCTCTGAATTTCATGTTATTCCTTACTTGTATTGAAGACTTTGACACCTTCCAAGTACCCTACCACACTCCAGATAAAAATCAGCATTCAAATATCCACATGGATGAACTTACCTTTTTAGTTTTTCTATCTCCTCAACTTTAGGTGCCTTCTCGACCATTCCCTTTCAGCCAAGCACTCCCAATCGCCACATCCCCATCCTGTTTGACCTGCATAACTGAACCTCCTCTGACACCATAAATTCACAATATCCCAACTTTGTAATTATTCTATTACTAAAGAGTGGTTCTCACTAGAATTATTCTCATCAATGCTGTCCTTCCCAACTCCTTCCAGTCTTCCTTCATAGACTTCTCTCTCCCAAAAGCCACTGACCACTCATCTTGTGTCTTAATTATACTTGGTGGTATACTTTTCCTTAAGCAGACCCCATGCATTCCTACCTGTAGTCCTCTTTTTACCTACAATGCCCCTGGAAACTGCATTCCTTTCCAGTGCTTACCCATTCATCAAGTTCCAGCTCAAACACAGCTTTTTCAGTGGTTCTTCACCAATTTCCCTGCTATATCTCACACGTTGGGGTCACTCTCTTCTTGTTCTGTATTTCCAAGATATTTGTAGTAGCTCTGCTTTGCAACTGCCAAATTCTAGCCTGCCAGGTGAAGTCAGTAAATTATTTAGCCTTTCTATGCCTCAGTGTAATCAACTACCAAATAGAGAAAGTGATAGTTACCTGGTAATGTCATTGTGGAGATTAAAAGAAACAATGTGTGAACATGCTTCAGAACCCAAAGATGGACATAACATGTGTCTTTATTGGGCAGCTGTAAGGAACCAATAGAGCAAAGCAAAACCTTTTATGGGAAATTTGAATACTGATAATGACTTTACTGTGGATAGAAGGAAAGGACGTTGGTGCACATAGCCTGGGTTGGATTCCTGACTCTAGTTCAAATGAGTTGTATGGCCTTGAACAAGATGGTTACTCCCATTGAAGAGAGCCTCATGTAAAAAGTGGAAATAATAAAACCTACCTTGAAGAGTTATTGATGACTAATGAATGCAAGTGGGCATAGTTCTGATAACTTGAAGTGAAATGGCTCCCAGTATTCCCTTATTATCTCTCACTCAGGCCAGTACGGGTGGAGCACACACCCTGGGCAAGAGGCAGTGTTATGTGACCTACCGAGGTCTGAGAGACAGTGACTGTCAGCCCCATAAGATGAGATTCCATCCTGGGAGACTGCACTGCTGACTTGGACAAGTGTCAAGATCCTGCTTTACGAATGATAGGCTCAGACAGAAGCTCTGGGGACATGTAGCATGCATGTGTGAGGACAGAGAGAGGAGCAGTTCTTTACGTGTCCTTGAAGTGAGTCAACTCCATGTCTGAGCTAGCCTCTCCTCCTTATCTTCTGGAATGCTCTCCCTCAGAGCTCTGAAGACAACAATTAGTGATAATAATTACTGATTACTAATAATTTTTATTGATTTAATAACAATAGCAGACACAACCATTTATGAAGACATGGTTCAGGGCTGTGTGTGCCACATCTCATGTGCTACCCCCCTACTTTATCCTGCCCCTCCTGACCCAGATGCTATCCCAGGGTTGAACCTGCAACTCAGTCTGCAGCAAGGACCCTACTACTATAGCACTATAGCATGAGTGGATAAATTTGGTAAATGAGAAGATACGAGGATTTCTTCTAGCACCTGAATTCAAAGTATTTTAATTTCTGGAGCCTCTGTATCTTCATCTCTAAGTGGGAATAATAATACCTAAGTCCTAACATAATCGGAAGAGTTCTTGATAAGCATACAGTAGATGTGAAGTAAATGATTGCTTATACTGGTGATTTCTCTGATAACGTCCTTGTTGACCCCCATAGATCCCGACCATCCTTTATTCCTCTCTGTATTGAAACCTTGTGCAGAGTAGTCTTCTGATGAAAATAGTCTAAGCCATGTGACCTCAGGTAGCCAAGCAACCTGTTTATCTCTTCTCCTGATTTATTCTCTCTCTTCTTTAAAGAGAGACCATCTTTCCACCCATCTGCCCCTACAGAGCAGTTTGTAGACATTGAAGGGTTGCCATGGACACCAGTAGACCTGGAGGCACATGGGCAAATCTGGGAAGACTTCAAAGGGTTGATCACTGGACAGTGTTCTGAGGAAAGAGGTTGAGGTGCCATTTGTTGAAGAAAAGGTAGCAGGAAGTTCTAGATGAATGACATTGCACAAAACACAGGAAGTGATATGCGGGACTCATCAACTTGAAGCCTAAGCACGTTGGGTCTCTAGAGGAAACCCATGTAATTTTAGGTCCAGTTCAGTTTCCACATCTTCAGTATGCAAACAGAAAGCAGGAGAGTGTGAGGGACTTGTCTACACTTACTTCTAGCCATCTATGGCATCCTTTGTTCTGCTCCTTGAGTCTCAGGTCATTCCATAGAATGGTGGCCCCAGACAGGCAGGGATTATTTTCTCTTTTATTCACTGGTCTATCCACAGAGTCTAAAACCATCTTCCATGCATAGTAGGCACTCATCAAATATCTGTTTAATGAATTCCAGTGGTCTTTGAAGTTGAAGTGTACATGAAGATAAGAGGAAGTGAGTGGAGAGCTACTGGAGGTGTTTCCTACTAGGGAAAATGATTGGAAATCTTACTTGAAACTGAGTTGCATTTGGAAATCATCACAGTATTTCGAGAAGGGAAGTGATGTGATCAACATGAATACCTCACCAAGATGGGTCAGCTTTCTTCCAAATAGACCAGAAGAAAGGAGACAGGAGGCACTCCACTTCTTGCTAAAACATTATTTTCCCCATATATGGTTATTGAATGAATGAATTTGAAAAACAATTTATGTATCGGTGTCATTGAAAACCGTAAGCTTCTTATCTCACCTGACAAAGTCGAACATATCCATAGAGTGGAAGATAAGAATTAACTTCTCTCACTATTAAATTGTAACAAGTTGCCATTCAGCCTGGCCTTCTGAAATGTTCAGTTGAAAATAACAGTTGCAGGTACTGGCCTTTGCAGGCTAACTCCCTTAGAGCATGCAGCATCAATGCTTGCCCTTGGGAATAGACATTTACAATTGCCAGGGAAAGTATTCTCTGTTGTGTGCTAAAAACACAGAACACAATGATGGAAATGATAGCAATAAGTATGCCAACAAGATGGACATGATTCTCTTAGCAAAATGCACAGGAGCCATGCTAATCTTCTCTGTATCATTCCAATTTTAGTATTTGTGCTGCCGAAGCGAGCACCAAAATGTATATAAAATCTAGATACTTCACGGACAAGGGCATGAGCAGAAAACATTCTCACAAATGCTCCACATCCTACGTAGCTGCGTGTCTGGGCAGTTTATTGAAGCAAATGTAATGGCCAAGAAGTACTTTAAATGAGCTATTTCTTGCATCCTTAAATGATTTTCTCTCCCTTTTCTCCTTCAATCCCTGCTCTCATCCACCCACTAGGATTTTTTTTTTTTTTTGCAATCTTCAAGGAAAAATAATAAAAAGAACTGGAATTTACATAATACCTTCCTTCTAAGACACTAAAAGCAGTTCACCCATCTATAATTTATCCTTACAACAATCCTCTGTACAGGCCTGTTATTATTATTATTATTAACATTATTTCAATTTTGCAGTCACATTGCTTGCTGCTGAGAAATTTAGCTAACACCTCATTTCTTGAACAATTTTAGCCTCTCAGCACATCTATAAAAAGGGCTTCAACTGCCACCTCCCATTTGTGATTGTGCCATGTATTCCATTACAGTCTCTGACCCTCTGTTTAATTTTCGTTTAAAAATATATTAAATTCCTTTATTGTGAGAGCACTGCAGGACTGCTGAACAGAAGGTGAAGTGAGCATTGAAAGAGAACAGAATCAAACATAAATATCTTCCAAACCAAAAAGGAAATGGAAAGTAACTGTCAAGGCAAATTGATTTGAATTTCGTAAGAATGTGATTTTTTTTAAAAATTTGACTCAGAATATGAACTATTCTTTCTAACAGCATCAACTTGGCAGATGACACTACCTGTCTCTTTCTAATCTCTTGCAGTCTTTCAAATTCCAAATTTGTATTGGCTTCAAAATTTTTAAATCTCAAGAATGTTTCCAGCTCACTGAATTTCTCTAGTCATCTCACATTTCCCATATCAACAGGGCCTCCCATGGGAATGACCCTGAAAAGGCATGAGCCATTTGCAAATGGTCTCTTTTATTTGCCCCAGCAATCATTTTCTTCCTTTGCCCACTACCTAATTTACTTTTAACATAAACAGGTTTCATTCAGCAGACTAGATGTTGAATCTTCCCCAACTTCTTCTCTTATTCATTTATAGTTTTATATGAAAGTTCCATTCTTCTCTCCATATAATACCTGCCCTGCTATTAGATAGGACTGTATCAGTCAGCTGTTGCTTCATAACAAATAATCACAAGATCTCAGTGGCTTACTGAATACATTCTTTTTTGCATTGTGGTAAAATATATACAACATAGAGTTTTCCATTTTAACAATTTTAAATGTATAATTCAGTGCCATTAATTATATTCACAGTATTATGCAACCATCACCTTTATCTATTTTTAAAACTTTTTCAGTGCTCCAAACAGAAACTCTGTATCCATTGAGCAATAACTCCCCATTTCCCCTTTTCCAAGCCCCCAGTAAACTCTAATCTACTTTCCAACTCTGTGAATCTGCCTATCCTAGATGTTTCATACAAGTAGATTCAATATTTTGATATTTCTCCTTTTGTGTCTGGAAATAAGTGTTTCTTTCTCATGCATCTGCAAACTGGATGGGATAGCTCTGCTGATCTTGACTGGGCTTGCCAGGAAACTACAGATTAGTTTCAGATCTATTTCATATTTCTCTCCTCCTCCTTGGAACAGAGGGCTGCACAAGGCAATACGGAGCAGGAGAGAGCAAGCAGGAACAGGCGACAAGGCATCTAAAAGATTAGGCTCTGAACTGGTACACTGTCATTTCCACAGCTTCCATTGGCCAAAGGAAGTCATTGGCCAAGCCCAAAGTCTAAAGTCAGGCAAGTAAACTTCAGCTCTAGTGGGAGATTGAAAAGTTACATAAAAATGCATGAATACAGGGAAGGTTAAAGAGCTCAGACCATATCCTACTTGGTAAAATGTAAGTTCTGGAGTTGAATGGACCCCACTCTACCACTTTTTAGCCATGTAGCTTTATGAAAAGAGATTTAATCTTTCTGAACCTTGTTTCCTTATCAGTAAAATGGGGATAATAGTATTACCTATCTCACAGGCTGCTGTAATTATCATTGAAATACTCTAAATTTGCAGTAAAAAATATGCAAGCAATATTATTGTCATTCTTAAAACATAAAGAATAGAAAAAGCAACCAAAGCCAATGAAACTTTTTTATCTTTGCTTTTCACTGAGCAAAGGAAGTTATAGGTTAGTAGAGGATGCTGGAAACCATGAAAGTTCACAAAGGGAATTAGAATTGCAGACTAAGGCCTGTTGGTACTTGAACCCATAGTAATCATTTTGTCTATTGTTATTGTATTTTATTTTAGTAATATGACCTTTTATTTTATGTAAACCTAGCCCATGATCTCAGTGCATAAAGCAGTGGAGGGGTTCTGGTTGAAAAGACACAGGGGTATTCAGGGATCTGCCCACTGACAAGAATCCCTGTCTCAGAAGGGTTGCATGGAGCATAATTTGAAAATCACATTATTTTTTTAGATGGAGTTTTGCTCTTGCTGCCCAGGCTGGAGTGTAATGGCATAATCTCGGCTCACAGCAACCACCTCCCAAGTTCAAGCAATTCTACTGCCTCAGCCTCCCAAGTAGCTGGGATTACAGGCATGTGCCACCATGCCCAGCTAATTTTGTATTTTTGGTAGAGATGGGGATTCGCCATGTTGGTCAGGCTGGTCTCGAACTCCTGACCTCAGGTGATTCACCTGCCTTGGCCTCCCAAAGTGCTGGATTACAGGCATGAGTCACCGCACCCAGCCAAAAACCACTAATTTAATCCAAGCTTCCTCTTCTTCCAGATGACAAAAATGAAGCCCACTTGTGTAATATGATTTGCCCCCAAAATCACATAGTTAAGTGATGTCGGAGCGAAAAGGAAAATAAAACCTCTCTTCCTAACTCCCTTGCCCATACCATGCTGGCTTCTGTGAACTTTTAATGGCCTTGTTGATAACAGCAACCTCTTCTGCCTTTTATCTCCTCTCTTCTTTTACAGTTTGTCATTTGTTCAGATATATTACATTTATAGGCAGGTTGCACTCATTTAGCAGCCATGATTCTGCCCATTTAAAGAATGCAATGTGTTACTGGTAAAAGAAATATCCATCTCCATCAGCAAAAAAGGGGAAGAAGGAAATGAAAAAGTATATACAGAAGATATGTAAATAGACACAAGAAACATGTGAATATGTATATTCATTCTTCTATAAATGTACTCATATATATACACACATACACACTCATACATACACATACATACACACCATTTTGTGAATCTGACATATAATAGACAGTCCATGAGATGGAAGTCAAAGCTCTATCATGCAATAGCTGTAGGGCTTTAAAAAAATCATTCAGCATCCCTGAGTTCAGCATCCTCTAGGTAAAATGAGGCTAAGAATCGCTGCTTCACAGGGATGTTGCAAGCATGAATATGTATGAGAAACAGAAGTTTACCACCTTCAGAGTGTTACCAGGACTGCCAAAATGCCACCCTGGTACTTTCTAAGTTCTGTGCTTGTAGACTCATTTCTGAATTCTACAGAACAACTTACTGATTAAAGATACAGGCCTTGGAGTCAGAAAAGCTCAGATCCATGTGCTGATTCTGCCAGTTACTGAAATGTGAACTGAGAACATTGAATTGATCTATATGAACTCAGTTTTCTAATTTCCAAATAAGAATGACATTATCTTCTTTACTGGAATATTAAGAAGCTTGAATCACACAACACAGGTAATATGTGTAGTACATGGTATGGCATTTGGTAAGCATTCAGAACACATTAACCCTTAATCTTGTTTTTATATTGTTGTTGTTACTGCTCTTCAAAATTTCTCCCAGTTTTCTACCCACTCAGGCACAGGGAAATACATTTGGGGAAATATTGAAATAGCAGTACTTTAAATCCTTAGAAATCAAATTATTTTTTTAAATAAAATATTTATTTTAGGGAGAAACTATTAAAATCTTTTTTCCCCTAGAGAATGGCTACTGTGAGGATTGTTCAGTGTGGTTTCACGTCCCTGAATACCATCAATATCCCTGTGTGTATTCCAACAATTTAATTCAGCTGGCAGAACTGTACCCCTTTAAGGTAGAGATTATGCTAACATTTTAGAAGAGGGTCATCTTGTTTCTTTTTGGAAAAGTGCCTCCAGATGAGCATCTATGGCAGCATTGTCCAACATATCATGCTGTCGTGATAGAGTATGGTAGCTTCTAGCTGCATGTGGCTATTAAGCACTTAAAATGTGGCTAGTGTAACTGAGGGACTAGATTTAACTTTATTATGTTTAGTGAACTTAAATAGCCACAGGTCTGTAGACTTCTCTGCATGTTCTGGGCCAATGAGACTGCTGTTTGAAATTTTGATATTTAACTCATCAAAGAACACATGCTTGAAGATAAAGGCAAACAAAAAGACAATGGAAAGAAAGCTTTCATACTGGAAGCATGCCGAAGCAGCCCAAAATGAATGAGATGAAATTAATTACCACTTTCCTTTTCCAACTCATCATGTTGATTATGGACTATTACTAACTACACACCAGGGCTTTGGGACTCGCAATAATTTTCATACAATTTGTGCTACTTAGTTTGAGTTGAATGTGGCATGCTTATACCTTCTTAGCACCCCTTACTCAACTGACAAAGCTTTAACTACTTTTTACATTACTTTAAGACATTCTTCTCCAATTCCTTCTTTGTGAAACATAAATTGATTGCTTATTCAACATGATGTCTTTCAGCTGTAAGAGGATTTATCTTCATATCCACACAAGAACATGTGTTTATAGACTGCAACTTACTACAGCAGCTAACAGTAGAAGGAACTCAGTCAGACACGAAGAATAGTAAAAGAGCAAGGTAAAGGAAGACTAATTGAGTTCGTAGAATTAGAGATGCACATGTAATAGGATTGTCAATGAATGACAAAGCCAAATAAAACAGGGTCAGTGGTTGAACACATGTATACCCTTTGATCTACCAATTCCACTCCTAACTATACACCAAAGAGAAATAGATACATATTTAATATATTCACCAAAAGGTATATGCAACACTGTTCATAAATAGCAGCACTATTATTTAACAACCCCAAATTGTACTACTCAAATGTCTATCAATGGTAGAATTGATAAATGAATTGTGTTACCTCTACACAATGGCTACTACACATCAATGAGAATAAATGGTCTCTGACTGCACATCACAATTTGGATTAATCTCAAATACAATTCTGAGTGAAAGAAGAAACAAATGGTTTTCACTTTACAATTATATTCATATAATGTTCCAAATGAGGTCATACTGTTCTGTGGTGTTAAAAATCAGAATTGTGGTTATCCTTGGGAAGTATATTTGGAAGGGAGCATAGGAGGTTTCTGGGATACTGGTAATGTTCTGATTTCTCATTTGGACCCTGATTACAATTATCTATTGGTACATAACAAATTACTTCAAAACTTAGGAGCTTAAATCAATAAACATTTATTATCTCACCTTTCCTGTGGATCAGGAAACTGTGTACAGCTTAGCTGGGTGCCTCTGGCTCAAGGCGTCTCACAGAGGTGCAGTCAAGTTGTTGTCTGGGGCTGTGGTCTCAACTGAGGCTCAACTGAAAAGGGATCGGCTTCCAAGGTCACTCAAGTGTTTCTTGACAGGATTCAGTTTCCAAGGTCACTCATGTGTTTCTTGACAGGATTGAGTTTCTCACACTCTTGTGTTTCTTGACAGGATTCAGTTTCTCACAGGCTGTTGGAATGAGGGCCTCAGTTTCTTAATGACTTTTGGCTAGGACCTCCCTTGGTTCTTTGCTGTATGGGCCTCTCCAAAGGGCAGCTTATGTCGTATTTGGTTTCCTTCAGAGCAAGTGAGCAAGAGTGTGAGAGAGACTGAGCCTACAATATGGAAGCCATAGTTGTTGTTTTTTTAAACATAACCTTGGACATGACATTTTACCACTTCTGTCATATTTCCTTTATTAGAAATGAATCAGTAAATCCAGCCCACACACAAGGGAAGGGAATTATACTCAGTCTGAGCATCAGAAGGTGGAGATCCCTTAGGATCATCTGAGTGGCTGCCTACTATATCTGTGTTCAGTGTGTAAATTTCAATGAGCTGTACACTCAAGTACACTCATGTACTTTTCTGTATATTCATTATACTTAAAAAGTGTGATTGAGTAATTAATTAACAGAATCTCTGGATCTCACAAAAAAGACCTGTGGCCTTCAGATAGACTTTACTAGACTGAAGGTTCTTAAATTTAAAGTCTAGCCTCCAGAAACAGAAGACTTTTTTCCAACCCACCTCTGCCAAATTGGGCTTACTACAACATAACTAGGTCTTTGCTCCTCTACCCTGTACATTATCACAGTACACACACCTGTGTTCACCACTTTCCCTGAAAACCCATGAACCCCGAAAGACAGAGGAGTTCTTTCCAGTTGTACAAGCATTGGGCCTGGTGCTTCTTGTGTCATAAAAAGGGAAAGTGGTTCTGTCATGATGGGGTCAAGTCTTGGGCTTCCTGCAACAAATCCCACAGTCAAATTCAGAGAAGAAAAACCTCTGAGATGGTGAAGAATGGAAGTCGTATTATTTAAAGTCAGCCTCTAGTAATGACACACATTTGAAAAGGAAAAAGCATAAAGATTCCTTGGGCAAGCATCAGAACAATTGCTGTGGGCCAAAATTCATAAATATGCTATACACTGTCCCTGATTTTAGGGTTGGCCTGTTTCTAGTCACTGCTTATCTTTACTCTTAGGGAAATGTTCCCAGGACTGTGGACATGCATAGAGGCAGGAAAGAAGGGAATAAACGAAGGAAGCCTTACTTACTCTAGGTGATGAGGATAAAATAGCAATCCTGGAAAGGCTTGAGAAATGTTAATAAAGGAGCTGCCAGTTAAAATGCCCTCTATTATTTCTAACTATAAAAGAAGTCCTTGGCTTCTTCTGAATAACCACCATGTCATTTGTTCTAAACCATGGCTGGATTGCCCATCAACAGAGCACACAACATGGTGACCTGCCCTCGCTTGATGTCTGTTTTGTTCATCCATGGCAAAGTATTTAAGAAAAACATCCCCCTCAATTTTTTTCTGTTTTAGTACTTTTGGTGCTTTCAGTTTACTATGTCAGTTTCTTCCAACAGTATTTATAAGAAGCGCTCTTCAGAACCGAGGTTCATTTAGAGGGCCATTGAAGAGTCTGCTGCTTAATGACTCCTCATGATTATTGATAGCAGCCACCTATTGCCTGCATTGCTGCCTTAGCCCTTCACTGGGCCCACACTTCCACCTTGCCCTCCTGCAATCCATTCTCAGCTTAGTGGCCAGAGTGACCTTTTAAAAACATGTATTTTGTCATTCCTCTGCTCCAAACTCACAGGTAAAGCCAGACTTTTGCAATAGCCCATCAGGCCCCAAATGATCTAGATTCTGGCCTTCTCTCTGACTTTTCTTCCTAGAATCCCTCCTTACTCTTTTGCAGAGTTGCTGGGCTCCTGGCTCTAATTCAAACCTCCCTGGCAGGCTCTACCTTAGGGCCTTTGCCTGTAGCCCACTGTGCTCAGGAGGTTCCTCCCCTTGACAGCTGCTTAGCCAACTACCTTACCTCCTACTCACTGTTGGTAACTTGTCACATCTTAATGACATTTAACTTGTGCACCCTATTCAAAATGGCATGGTGGCCTACCTCCCAATACTCATAAATGTCCACATTGGCATCTTCAGCATGCTACATTGTATATAAGGTGATCTTTGTTATTTACTTTTCATTGAATGTCTTCCTTCTTTAGAAGGTGAGCTCTGCCAGGTTAGATGTTTTATTGCCGGTTTTATTTATTGCTGTAGCTCCAGATTCCTCAGTCTCAGCACTACTGACATTTTGTGCTGAGTAATTCTTTGTTGTGGAGGCGGTCCTGTGTGTTGTAGGATGTTTTGCATCAACTATGGGTTCTACTCATTAGCACTTCTCCTAGCTGTGACATCCATAAATGTCTTCAGACATTGCCAAATGCCCCCTATGGAGTAAAATCACTCTTCACTGAGGATCACTGATGTAGCTCAAATGCCTGGTCCTAGATACTCAATAAATATTTATTGAAGGAATGAATGCAGGCAGAGCTATATAGCATCAAAGAAGTGTGTAAAATAATTTAACTATTACCTTATGAAAGGCTGCTGCCTTTTATAAATTTTACATAGAATTACTATTTTCATCCATTAGTCAAATAAGCATTTCAAAGGCCAGAGACAACATTGTTTCAGCAAAAAAATGAATTAAATGGACAAACAATTAGGTCAAACCACAACCAGATACATATGCAAATAAACTCTCTTAGCCGTAGTTTCCAAATTCAAAGTGCCAAACCTGAAATTTTATTGCAAAGGTTTACAAAATACAATAAAATAGTTTGAAATGATGCAATTTCATCCAAACGTTAATTCTGATAATCATTATATCAATGATGTAGATTTAACCATAATGACCTAATATTCATCACAAAGAAAATCACAGCCTAAGCCTTAAATGCATTCAGTAAAATGTGAATTAAACTTGGCAGAGAATTCTGGTTTCTCCCTAGGTTTAAAATTCAAGTCATTGGTTATATGTAAGCGATTTAATTCTAAGCCTAAAATTACAATGTACTTTAATCCTTTCTCTGCAATTCAAATATTTACTTGACAATGCAATACCAGTTGTGCCTTCCAAATTAGTCCTTGTAGTGACGCATTTTTAGTCCAAGACAGTTGATTGGGTCTTCTTCTCCCCTAAATTTGTTTTTTTCCCCTCTACCCCATTCTCCACAAGTCCATAATTACTGTTGCAATTGGCAAATCCCACTCTCAGCAGTAAGAAAATATTTTTCCACACTTCAACATGTGTTTGTATAAGACAAGTTTTTTGGTTTAATGGAGGTCACAAATACACTGACGGAGTCATTAGCTTGGACATTTTGTCTTCCTCGATAATGGAGACATGTTAAATTTCAAAACCATTTGACTGTTTTAAATACCTGTTTCTTTAAAAGCATAGTTTTCAAATTCTTTATGGGAAAATGATGTTCTAGTTATCTATTACAACCTAATAAATATAATGGCTCAGTGTAATAATATAATAATTGATTATCTCTCATCTCATGGTTCTGTGGGTTGATTGAACTCATCCAGATGGTTCTCACTGGAGTCTTTCATGTAGCTGCAGTTAAACAGCAGCTGTGGCTGAAGCCATCTGAAGGCTTGATTGGGTAGACATCCAAGATGGCTTCTTTTGTCATATGTTGTTGCCTGGACTTGAACAGCTGACATAGTGAAGGCTGGCCAGGCATTTCTCCCTCTCTCCACATTACTTCTCCACATGGATGATTTCTATACAATATGGTGGTCACAGGGTTGTTGGACTTCTAACATGGTAGCTGGCTTTCCTCAAAGTGAGCATTCCAAGATATCCATGTGGATATTATAAGGCTTCTAGGATTCTTCTGACCAAGGCCCAGAAGTCATGTAGTGCTATCTCTACAATATTCTGTTAAAAGTGAGTCACAAGACTAGTCCAGATTCAAGAGAAGGAGACTAGACAGAAGTGTAAATATTAGAAGGTGTGGCTACTTGAAGGTCATCTTTGTATCCCTAATATCATAGACAAAAAAAGATGAGCAATACAATTATCCAGTTTTTGAGGATAAAGTCTTAAACATATTGCTTAATAAGGATCATTTTTTAAGTTCTTTTCACTCTCCCTTTGGCTACCAAGCTGGTAGTCTTTTTGATCAGCAGTATAACCTTTCACTCAAGGTTGAAAATGGTAGTGGGAGAAACAATGTCTGTAGAATTGGTAGAAGCCAAGTCCAATGCTCCTGGACAAGTGGACTCTTTAATTCATCTCCTCTGTGTTTCTGTTGCCCTGATGACTATGGTGGCTTCAGTATGCCCATTTTCTTCCATAGCATTCCCTGAACATGACTTAGAAATGACAGTCCCATTCCTCTTCTTTGCAAGTATCAGGGTAGAAGCAAGTTTCAGCAGCAATGAGCAGAGTGTAAATGCTTCATATAGTCCATGACAGATTACAATTAACTGTAATATGTTGACCTTTTCTGAATGCTTGGTCATTTGCTGGACATTTCCATTCTCTCCAGTTAATGGCTTCAGTGCCTGTTAGGAATTAATTCCGTGGATAATTATAATCTCTCTTCAGAGTGTTGCAGAGGTCAACGAGATACAGCAATAAACCCCCATTTCAAGTGCAGTCCTATGGCAACTTTTCTGAAAATGAAGGGCAGCACTCCTTCCTTCAGCTTTGCTGGCAATTGACTAGGCTAATGCTACTTTATGGCTTGTTATCAAATCTGAAAATTATTCGTGTTCTTTTTACATCTCCAGGTTTAGGTGGGAAGAGAAAATAAAAGGCAAGCAAGTGGCTTCATCACAAAATACCCTGGGATTGAGGAAAGGCACTTCTGAGCAAAGATCATTGGAAAAGCACTGTTAATCAGTTCTTATTTTTATAAACTGTGGCTGTCCACCAGCAGAGAGTTTAAGGACTGAGATGCACTAGCTTGCAGAAAAGAATTGTTTTCTTTTTCTTTTTCTTTTTTAGCTTTTGTTTTACTATTATACTTTAAGTTCTGCAATACATGTGCAGAACATGCAGGTTTGTTACATAGGTATACACGTGCCATGGTGTTATTCTGCACACATCAACCCATCATCTACATTAGGTATTTCTCCTAATGCTATCCTTCCCATAACCCCCTAATCCCTGTCAGGCCTCAGTGTGTGATGTTCCCTTCCCTGTGCCCATGTGTTCTCATTGTTTAACGCTACACTTATGACTGAGAATATGTAGTGTTTGGTTTTCTGTTCCTGTGTTAGTTGCTGAGAATGATGGTTTCCAGCTCCATCCATGTCCCTGCAAAGAACATGAACTCATCCTTTTCTATTGCTGCATGGTATTCCATGGTGTATATGTGCCACATTTTCTTTATCTAGTCTATCACTGATGCATAGTTGGGTTGGTTCTAAGTCTTTGCTATTGTAAACAGTGCTGCAGTATACATACATGTGCATGTATCTTTATAGTAGAATGATTTATAATCCTTTGGATAAATAGCCAGTAATGGCATTGCTGGCTCAAATGGTATTCTGGTTCTAGATCCCTGAGGAATTGCTATACTGTCTTCCACAATGGTTGAACTAATTTACACACCTACCAACAGTATAAAAGTGTTCCTACTTCCCCACATCTTCTCTAGCATCTTTTGTTTCCTGACTTTTTGAAGAAACAAAAAGTGTCAGACGGTATCTCATTGTGGTTTTGATTTGAGAAATCTCTAATGACCAGTGGTGATGAGCTTATCTTCATATGTTTGTTGGCGGAATAAATGTCTTCTTTTGAGAAGTGTCTGTTCATATCCTTCACTCACTTTTTGATGGGGTCGTTTGTTTTTTTCTTACACATTTGTTTAAGTTCCTTGCAGATTCTGGATATTAGCCTTTTATCAGGTGAATAGATTGTAAAATCTTTCTCCCATTCCGTAGGTTGCCTGTTCACTCTGATAGTTTCTGTTGCTGTGCAGAAGCTCTTTAGTTTAATTAGATCCCATTTGTCAATTTTGGCTTTTGTTGCCATTGCTTTTGGTGTTTTACTTATGAAGTCTTTGCCCATGCCTATGTCCTGAATGGTATTGCCTAGGTTTTCTTCCAGGGTTATGGTTTTAGGTCTTACATTTTAGTCTTTAATCCATCTTGAGTTAATTTTTGTATAAGGCATAAGAGAGGGGTCCAGTTTCAGTTCTCTGCATATGGCTAGCCAGTTTTCCCAACACCGTTTATTAAATAGGGAATCCTTTCCCCATTGCTTGTTTTTGTCAGGTTTGCCAAAGATCAGATGGTTTTAGAGATGTGGTGTTATTTCTGAGGTCTGTGTTCTGTTCCATTTGTCCATATATCTGTTTTGGTACCAGTACCATGCTGTTTTGGTTACTGTAGTCTTATAGTATAGTTTGAAGTCAGGCAGTGTGATGCCTCCAGCTTTGTTCTTTTTGCTTAGGATTGTCTTGGCTATATGGGCTCTTTTTTAGTTCCATATGAAATTTAAGGTAGTTTTTTTCTAATCCTGTGAAGAAAGTCAATGGTAGCTTGATAGGGATAGCATTGAATCTGTAAATCACTTTAGACAGTATTGCCATTTTCACAATATTGAGTCTTTCTACCCATGAGCATGAAATGTTTTACTATTTCTTTGTGTCCTCTCTTATTTCCTTGAGCAGTGGTTTGTAGTTCTCCTTTAGGAGGTCCTTCACACTCCTTGTAAGTTGTATTGCTAGGTATTTTATTCTCTTTGTAGCAATTGTGAATGGGTGTTCACTCATGATTCAGTTCTCTGTTTGTCTATTATTAGTGTATAGGAAAGCCTGTGATTTTTGCACATTGCTTTTGTATCCTGAGGCTTTGCTGAAGTTGCTTATCAGCTTAAGGAGATTTTTAGGCTGAGATGATGAGGTTTTCTAAATGTACAGTCATGTCATCTGCAAACAGAGATAGTTTGACTTCCTCTCCTCCTATTTGAATACACTTTATTTCTTTCTCTTGACTGATTGCCCTGGCCAGAACTTCCAATACTATGTTGAATAGGAATGGTAAGAGAGGGCATGCTTGTCTTGTGCCGGTTTTCAAAGGGAGTGTTTCCAGCTTTTGCCCATTCAGTATGATATTGGCTGTGGGTTTGTAATAAATAGCTCTTATTATTTTGACATACGTTCCATCAATACTTAATTTATTGAGAGTTTTTAGCATGAAGCAGTGTTGAAATTTAACAAAGGCCTTTTCTGCATCTATTGAGATAATCATGGGTTTTTGTCATTGGTTCTGTTTATGTGATGGATTACATTTATTTATTTGCATATGTTGAACCAGCCTTGCATCCCTGGGATGAAGCTGACTTGATCATGGTGGATAAACTTTTTGATGTGCTGCTGGATTCAGTTTGCCAGTATTTTATTGAGGATTTTTGCAACAATATTCACCAGGGATATTGGCCTGAAATTTTCTTTTTTTGTTGTTGTGTCTCTGCCATGTTTTGGTATCAGAATGATGCTAGCCTCATAAAATGAGTTAGGGAGGAGTCCCTCTTTTTCTATTGTTTAAAGTAGTTTCAGAAAGAATAGTACCAGCTCCTCTTTGCACCTCTGGTAGAATTCGGCTGTGAATCCATCTGGTCATGGGCTTTTTTTTGGCTGGTAGGCTATTAATTACTGCCTCAATTTCAGAACTTGTTGTTGGTCTATTCAGGGATTTGACTCCTTCCTTGTTTCATCTTAGGAGTGTGTATGTGTCCAGGAATTTATCCATTTCTTCTAGATTTTCTAGTTTATTTGTACAGAGGTGTTTATAGTCTTATCTGATGGTAGTTTGTATTTCTGTGAGATCAGTGGTGATATCCCCTTTATCTTTTTTTTTATTGTGTCTGTTTGATTTTTCTCTCTTTTCTTCTTTATTAGTCTGACTAGTGGTCTATCCATTTTGTTAATATTTGCAAAAAAGCAGCTCCTGGATTCATAGATTTTTTTGAAGAGTTTTTCATGTCTCTGTCTCCTTCAGTTCTGCTCTGAAACCCTATGAGCCAAAAGAGAGTTGGGGCCAATATTCAACATTTTTAAAAGAATTTTCAACCCGTAATTTTATATCCAGCCAAACTAAGCTTCATAAGCGAAGGAGAAATAAAATCCTTTACAGACAAGCAAATGCTGATAGATTTTGTCACCAGCAGGCCTGCTCTTGAAGGAAGCACTAAATATGGAAAGGAAAACCTGGTACCAGCCACAACAAAAACATACCAAATTGTAAAGACCGTTGACACTATGAAGAAACCACATCAACTAACAGGCAAGATAACCAGCTAGCATCATAATGACAGGATCAAATTCACACATAACAATATTAATCTTAAATGTAAACAGGCTAAATGCCCCAATTAAAAGACACAGAGTGGCAAATTGGATGAAAAGGCAAGACCTATTAGTGTGCTGTATTCAGGAGACCTATCTCACATGCAAAAACTCACATGGCTCAAAATAAAGGGATGGAGGAATATTTATGAAGGAAATAGAAAGCAAANAAAAAAAAAAAAAAAAAAAAAAAAAAAAAAAAAAAAAAAAAAAAGCAGGGTGTGCAGTCCTGGTCTCTGATAAAACAGACTTTAAACCAACAAAGATGAAAAGAAAAAAAGGGCATTACATAATGATAAAGGGATCAATGCAACAAGAAGAGCTAACTATCCTAAATATATATATGCACCCAATATAGGAGCACTCAGATTCATAAAGCAAGTTCTTAGAGACCTACAAAGAGACATAGACTCTCACACAATATGAGTTGGAGATTTTAACACCCCACTTTCAATATTAGACAGGTCAACAAGACAGAAAATTAACAAGGATATTCAGGACTTCAACTCAGCTCTGGACCAAGTGGACCCAATAGGTAGCTACAGAACTCTCCACCCCCAATCAACAGAATATACATTCTTCTCAGCACCACATTGTACTTATTCTAAAATTGACCACACAATTGGAAGTAAAACACTCCTCAGCAAATGCAAATGAATGGAAATCAGTCTCTCAGACCACAGTGCAATCAAATTAGAACTCAGGATTAAGAAACTCACTCAAAACCGCACAACTACATGGAAACTGAACAACCTGCTCCTGAATGACTACTGGGTAAATAAAGAAATTAAGGCAGAAATAAATAAATTCTTTGAAACAAATGAGAACAAAGACACAATGTACCAGAATCTTTGTGACACAGCTAAAGCAGTGTTTAGAGGGAAATTTATAGCACTAAATGCCCACAGGAGAAAGTGGGAAAGATCTAAAATTGCAACCCTAACATCACGATTAAAAGAACTAGAGAAACAAGAGCAAACAAATTCAAAACCTAGCAGTAGACAAGAAATAACTAAGAATTGTTTTCCCACCTCTTTGAAGAACCTTTAAGTACAGGAAGAAGAAAGAATCCTGTGTGTGTGTGTGTGTGTGTGTGTGTGTGTATACCTATGAAGTGAGAGTTCAACACCCTTTCACTGCACCTTAATGCCTGTCTTTCTAAATAAAAATACTGCACATCCATCTTTCAAGAAGTTACATTAGAATGTTATTTCACTGTTTATAAAATGCTTTCATATATAATCCCAAATTACCTCTTCATTTGCTTTTTAAAAGCCTAACATTGCAGCCTTCACAGATTGATTATTAACTTCAGCTTTTGAAGTTTAAAATAGTACAGTGAACTTGTTTGGACTTAATGTTTCTAAAGCAAGACTCTCAAATTCTGACATGAAATATCTTCCTATATATCTTTGTTATTTGATTTTTGTTTTGTTTGGTTTCCCCAATTTCTGAGGAAATCTCAATGCCCATGACTGTTAAATTAGTATCAGTGTCTCAGTTGATGAGAGATCTATTTAAGTTAGTCTAGAAAGAAAATACACACTAGCATATGCAAATATTATTATATATTGTAATTTTAAAATCATATAAATATTAATATAAAATGAGAAAGGCAGTGGAAGAAAGATGTCAAACTATGCTGCTCTAAAAAACAGAGAACACCAGCCTTAGCTTCATTGTTTAGCGAGATTGTAATACTGGAAAATCTACCTCATTGGAAGCTGGACTTCTTCCTCACTTAACAGGAGGTTGCTGCATCAGATGACATCCAATGAAGTCATAAAATGGGATAAAATGCCAAAGCATGGTCTAAAGCCATTGATGCTGGGTATCCCAAACATGTTTCAAGGGACTCTCCATCAAAAAAGGATAAGAAGAGACCATTGTCAAAGAAATGAAGAGAGAGAAATTGAAGGCAAGTTTGACAGGAGTGGTTTAGGGTAGGATAGACTGTATTCCCCTACAGAGATCAGCACTGTGATTTAGGGATGAAAATGATGTTTTTCACAATCTCAACTATTCAGAAAACATTGTCACAGCAATTTGAAATTACTCTTCAAAAGCAGAAAATTTATGTGGAATTTATTATGAAATAAGAGTTATCTAAATTTAGTTATAACTGGATTTTTAATGGTCTCTAGCTGTTTTAGGCCATCCCAGAAAGAAATTACTTTGATGGCTTGAATATCTCATATTCCACTCCTAATTCTAATCATTCTGTTGAGGCTATTTTTAAATGGTGTAGATTATTGTTTTGTTTTGTTTCTCCTAGGATTTTTGGGTTAGGAATTTTAAGGGATCCAAAACATTGTAGAGTTAATTTTTCTTGTTTGGCAGGTTGTAATTACAGAATTATAGACAAGAAAAAAAGAGAAGAGAAGCATGTCCCTAGTCCTGATGATAAATAACATATTGGAATATTTTATTTCAATTCAGACAACTTCATTTATTCATTAAATAGTAAAATTAAAGTCAATCTAGATTATGTTTCAGGTAATTTACAGAGCATTACTATAGATGTAAAGACGTTAAATAAAATCAATATATTTTGAAAAATAGTTCCCATTTTCAAATTGTGTGCTGAGCAGTGCTTCTTCCAGAATTTATTGACAGAAAAAATTCTGCATAAGGTTAAGTCATGAATGGAAACTACTTTTAAGATACATATGGATTACTAGGCTAGAAGTCTGTCTTTATTTTTGTGGCAGACAAAATATAAGATGGGCCCCAATGATCCCTGCCCCTTATATTCATAGATTTGTGTATTCCCCTCCCTTTTAGTTTGGGTGGGGCTTGTGACTTGCTTCTAACCACTAAAGTTGGTAAAGGTGATGGGATGTCACATCCATCATTATGTTACATAAGTTTGTAGCTTTCATCATGCCAGCAGACTCCCTCCCTTGTTGGCTATGATGAAGCAAGTTGCCTCATTGGCAAGATGAGGAGACCCACATGGCAAGGAACTGAGAGTGGCCTCAAGCCAACTACCCACAAGGAACTGAGACCCTTAGTATAACAGCCTAAAGGGGATTTTCATCATGCCAAAAACCACTGAAGTGAGCTTAGAAGTGAATCCTTCCCAATCAAGCTCTTATATGGGACCCCAGCCCTGGCCAAAACATTGCGGCCTCAAGAGAGGACATGAAAAAGATGACCAAGCTAAGCCATGCTCATATTTCTAACTCACATGAACTGTGAGATAATAAGTAATATTGATTTAAATCACTATCTTTGTGGGAATTTGTTATGCAGCACTAGATAACTGATAAAGCTAATGTCTGTGGTCGACAGAGTAATGATCCCCTGACAGATCTCCTCATTCTAATTTCCATAGTCTGTGAATTTCTTTTCAGATATGATTAAGTCAGAGATGAGTTGATTATCTTGGATTATCCAGGTGGGCCCAATATAATCACTAGGTCCTTATAAATGAAAGAGGAAGTGAAAGTCAAGGAGAGATTTGAAGATGCTACTGCTGGTTTTGAAGATGAAGGAAGGGACCATGAGCCAAGGAATACAGGCAGCCTCTAGAAATTGAAAACGGCCCCAGAATGAGTGCAGACCAGCTGACACCTTGATTTTAGCCCAGCAAAACTAATTAGAGACTTCTGACTTCCAGAAATTTAAGATAGTACGTTTACATCATGTTTAAGCCACTAAGTTTGTGGTAATTTGTTATAGCAGCAATAGGAAGTGAATACAGGGTCTATGCTTATTAGCATCAAGGATGACTAACAAGAGTCCTTCTCGAGGGCCTTGTCTGCTCCTAACAGCTACTGCGCTGAAGCTGTGCATATCAGCTTCCCTTTCCAGAAGTGAACAAATAAATTCAGTGCCACTGAGCATTGCTCTAGAGAAAATTAGCATTTGTCCCACAGCCTTATGGGCCTAGTCATTCTCCCACCTACCCTATCGCTTTACAGTTTTTTGTCTGACACTTATCCCTTATTCTCTTGTTTACTGTTTTATTGTTTCTTCTCAAGATTCTAAGCCTCCCTGTCTTAGTCAAAGGGTGTTTGGACTCAAAGAATATGATCTAATCAAGCCAATTTAAATAAAGAGAAAATGAGAATAAGTAGATCAAGCAGGTCTTGGAGGGTACAGTCATAAGTCAACTATGTTCTTTCCCCCATTGCCCATTTATAACAGCTCCCCAGGGCCAGTTCTTCCTTAGCCCTCAACAAAATCTCAGGCAGTTCCCATAAACATATTGATCAGGTTCAGAAAAGTTCTCTAGTCACTTGTATACTTGTAATCACAATTTGTAATCTGTAATTGCAACGTTTGTCATGTAACAGTCAAAACTCCCAACTCCACAAAATTGCTCCCTTGTGCCCACTTCAGGTGTGGGAAGCCTGCAGTGGGTTAAGGGGCATTGTCAATGTTTTCTCTACTGCCCCAGCATTCTGCCCTAGTGTTAGCTCCTTCCGGATTGAAATGAGGCCAAGATGGTGAGGTAAAAAGCAAGACATTTTTCACTTGATTGGCACCAGTGTAATCCAGCATTAGCTTCTTCTGTCCGTGGAAGATGATGGTGGTGGACTCTTTTCTTGTGGTTGCTTGCATGGATTCCTGGAAGATTTCTTTGCTGAGTTACTCCAGTTGCAGCCCCCTTGAGTCAGGCAGAAACCAAGGGCTGGCTATGCCTAATGTTCCTTGGCTTCTATATATTTCTGCAAAGGCCCCCTTATCCCTCAAAGTAGCTCGGTGGATCAGGACGTCCAAGGCCAGTGTTTCTACTGCATCTTCCGAGAGTCTCACACTTTGGGCCTGCCTCAGTGTAAGGGTAGTAATTGCACAAACGTAGCCTCTGCTCTTTGAGCACGTACTGCTTCTGATAGCCTCTCCCTGTTGCCTTTTTTTCAGTTTGTAATGAAGACACGAGTCAGATCCCAAGATGAGTCAGGGGTAAGGGTTCCAAACTCTGGTCTTCAACACCTTCTTTGAAAATCCTGCAGCACCCTTCTTTGGCATGTGGGAGTGATTGGCATATATTGGCATTGAGCCTCAGCTGATTCTGTCTCAGTCCATCTTAGCATTCTGGAACATATGAACACATATGGCTTCCATCTTTCTTTCTGCCTAGGCTTGAGTTAGGAATCCTAAGGGATCTGAAGTGCTATGGAGTTAATTCTTCTTTTCTGGCAGGTGATGATTATGTACTTAAGATGAAAGAAAACAAAAGTAAAGCTTTTTCTCAGAATGATGATAGATACCATGCTGAGATCGTTTATGTGAATGATTTTATTTCTAGCAAAATGGTGAACAACCAGCGCTCAGGAATGGTGGAAACCAGGCCTGTTCAGGGGATTACTGGCATCTGTATCTTGACTCTGGTGCTCAGTCATGAATGTGACTTGGCTCTCAACTTTTAGTCTCTGTGTCTCCTAGTTCTGATTATGGAGAGGGGAAATCTGATTGGTTCATTCCAACATTCAGGTCCAATGAGCTGGGTGCAGAGAATGAGTTCCCAGGGCACATTGCCTGCTCCTGAGGGCTCTGGGAGCAGACTTAGACAGGACAAGGCAGGTATGGCAGATAGTTCCACTAATATGGCTGCCACACTGACACATTCTTTGGTCAGTGAGGTTATAGAGCATTTCTGATCTGGTAAGTGTCTCTTGTTGCCTGTGAATGAGGGAAACTTGAACAAAAACTAAGAAATAGTGCTTTGCTTCTGTTTGTGTTGCTTTCCACATATTTGCTTCATATCTATTATCCTGGACATGGGCACCCAATTTGCCTCCAACACTTCACACCCACATGTTCTGCTGCAAGGAGCATCCTCTTCCCCCTCCCCTTAAAGGCTAGCAGTAGATTTTTTCTTTATGATATAAAACCAGAGTGGACTGGCTGAGTCATGGTGTTCATGACACTGAAGTTGACCTATTGAAGCTAAATTGCTCCTCCAAAGTGCTACACATGTGTATACTCCCACCAGCAATGCAGATCCTTCATCTTATCCAGTGAATTCTCATTTGATGGCACTATTGCTCTGTCTACTGCAGTCATTGGGCTTCCTGCCAGCCTGGGTGACAGGGAATTTGTGGGAGCAGATGGGTCACCATCAGCACTGTACTACCTTCCTGCACCATAGCACCATTATCCTAAATGTTCTGAGTCTTCCTGGAGTTTTATTTATCTTACTTCTTTCCCTGCCCTCTTGACTCCTCTCTTTCTCTACCCTACTTTCTACTATATGGTCCAGCCCAGCCAGAGTGAGTCAGCTGAGCCACAAATCAGTTAGTGCTAGAAATGTGATTTGCAGTGGCTTCTTCAAGGGAACAGGCTTGCAAAAGATCTTCCCCTTACTCATTTGGGCAATAAATCAGAAAAGCAGGTAATTAATTGCAACCTAAAGTAGAAAAAGTCAGCTCTTCTTTATCAAAATGGCAACTGACCTTTCTCCTAGTCATGATTTAAAAAGGAACAAAGAAGGGAAGAAAGAAAAACTATTATAATCCATAATATGATTTTTCCTCAAAGGTTTGAGTTACTTGGAGGGAATTAGATAAACCATTATGTTACATTGTTCTGCTTTTAGCCATGAAGTACAGCCTATTGTGAGTAATATTTCCCAACTGGTGCCTGTCTGAAATATTAATCATCCCAGGGTCCTAGTATTATGACCAGGGACTTACTAAGTCACACAGTATGGGAAATGATGTTTGCTGGGATGCTACTTCTTTATAAGAAACCTACAATAACATTTCTCTTTCAGGATGCTGATCCTGAGAGGTAATGATGTTCCATGAATTGATAAAGATTTTTTAAAATCTCTTCCTCTGACAGAAAACTACAGAGAAATTTTTAAGCAGCAAAGAAAAATTGGCTAAAGGACAATCAGAAGGGGAGAAACAATTCTGAGAGCAGCAAAAAATGTAGAGACTTAGTTGATGCTTCTAAAACTGTTGTTCCCTTTCTGGGTTTTATTTTAAGGTCCTGCTGTTTGGCAGCACAGATAATATTGCCCAACGTAAACTTGCTAGGAAGCGTTCAATTGTGCAGTTTGTTAAATTCAGGAAACACTTGATTTTGGCTTTTTGTGTGGTCTGAATGCCTGCATCTGAGCTATTTGATTTACTGTACCCTGGGAGTCCAGGGAACATTCACACTAATGTATCACACATTTTGTTTTGAAAGAAAACTCTTACTGGTTAGAGTCCGAGCTCAGTGCATATCATAAATATGTTTGTTTTTCTCTCTTACAGAAGCTGCAAAGAATCGATACTCCTGACTGTCATTCAGCCTTACCCTGTAAGTGTTTGGTGAATAAAAGTGCCACTTAATGTTCTCAGCCTTCTTGTTTCTTCTGCCTACTCCAGGAAAACCATGACGATGAACAACAGCAGAGAAAAACAGCATGCACTCACAATATGGGTTCAAAAATCTTGACTGTACTTTACACTCCGTGTTAGCAAAGTCATTCACTGAAGAGAAAAGGAAGTAAAACATTTTCTAAAGTTCTTGAAAGACAACCAGCTGTTCCAGTCCTATGCAACAGTCACATCTAGAAATGACACCAAACTCAAGACCTTATGGTTTCCAGCTTTAGAAACTCAAATTTCATGAGACTATCTAATTTTAGGAGGTCGATGCACAATTGTTATTCTTAACCCCATCTAAATAATTTGGTAGAGAACTGGATAGTTTAGCAAATCCTGCTTTAAGAGTAGATATTATATGATATATGGCTGTCAGAATTTGACTTCAGCCACCATGGTTAGGAGGGTGGAAAGTGATTTAAAAACTAGACAATTCTTGTGATTTTTTTTAAAAACAACTTTATCATGGTATAATCTGCCTACTACAAAATTCATCCATTTTCAATGTATAATTCAATGGTCTTCATAAAATGTACTGAGGTTTGCAACGATCACCCCATCCAATTTCAGAACATTTCCATCTCCTCAGTAAGATCCCTGTTTCTATTTACAATTAATCCCTGTTCCCACACTCAGTCCTAAGCAACTACTAATTTCCTTTATATTTCTATAGACTTGCCACTGCTTGTGAATTTCATACGTTGTCAGTTGAACTAAAAATTGCTGAGGCAAAGTTCTTCAGATTTTTCCCAAAATGGTTCCTGTCAGCCTGGCCTTCGTATGGAGTGGCAGTGATTCCAACCTACTTAAGCTCCTGTTTTCTTCCCCATAGAGTTGGAGCATTTCTACATCAATTAAAGGGCTCTGGTATTTGCTGATCTCCGTCTTCTGACCAAACTCTTCATTTCCCCTATCGCAGAATTTTTCCCCTAAATACTGTGGGCTAGGCATTTTAGACAGGAAATAGTAAGCATTCAGGATTCTGGTAAGACCACACATAGAACTAGCCAAGACAACAAGTTATGTCATCTAGGATGTAACTATGCATATTTATATTAAAAGCTCAGTTTAATATTGATTGTTACTGTTAACTCCATCTCTTTGACAGAATTTGCGCTTGTGCACGCGTGCAAACACACACACACACACACACACACATTGGGATTTCAAAGCTAAGGAGGCCCCAGGATGTTACAGAACTGCAACTTGAGATCTAGCTCCCAGCACTATAACTAACAAGTCAGCAGTGACTACTATAGCTGCTCACAACTTTGGTCTCCTCATCTGTCTGATTCTGAGATTCTTCCATGTGCTTCTATATAAAGTACAGCTGGGCTGTTTTTAGATTTTTTGATTAACCAAATTGTCATTATGACTTACTTCAAATCTACCCACATTTCTTGATTTATTTGCAGTGGACAAATTCATTTGGGTAAAGCTGATGTAAATGTCTATAATAAGCAATGAACAACTATAAATTGAGATTGAACAATTGTGAATTCCTGATGGAACTTCAAGCTTGCATTGTCCTTCCTGAATTTTCTTTCTGCTTTTATAACCTATTAGAAATGTAAGATCAGGACTTTTGCTCGTTTGTTTGTTTTTTGTGTGTTTCTTTGTTTTGCAATGTGGGATACTGTTTTACCTCATGCAGTAAACTTAGAAAAAGAAAGAAGTGTTTCACATATAAGTTTATGGTTGTGTCTTGTGGCTTTACTTGCTGTTTGCCATTTGAGTCTGTAGGACTTGTTACTCATTTTAATACTGATTACTATCAGTGAATCATGGCACTTCCTTTTAACGGATAATCTGGAATTTTCTGGGAGTTCTGGTGGCTCTTGTCGTTGTGCTACATTGAAAGGCAACACTTAGCCACAATATTTAGGAGCAAAGTGTTACATGTTGTTATAGCCAACAGCTCTACCTCTGCTCCAGTGTCACTTTCCCCCTGCCCAGTCACTGCAATAAATTCTCATCTTTGACTTTCCTTTGATCAGTGTTCTTTGAGAAATGACTCCAGTCCAACCACCTCCTTGGACTCGCTAAAGCCAAATTCTAAATGCTACCTCAGGGTTTTTCAAACTTGGTATTGTTGACATTTGAACTTGAGAGTTCTCTGTTGTGGGGACCTGTCCTGTGCATCGCAGGATGTTTAGCAGCATCCCTGGGCCTGTTCCTGCTAAATGCCAGTAGCACCCTCTCCCCAAGTTGTGACAAACCAGAATGTCTCCAAACATTACCAAATATCCCTTGGGAGCAGAATTACCCCCAGCTGAGAACCAGTGTCCCACCTAAAGCCTTCCCTTTACTGTTCAAATCCAAAGTTGCTTTTCTCTCCTCCAAGTTGTAGAAGTTGAAATAAAAGAATTAAAACCCCTAAGTTACATTAATAAATATATCAGACATGGAGAGGAGAGCAGATGGGAAAAGAAAAGACTGCAATCTTTTACTTATATTTTTCTGTTTGGATTTTACTACAAGCCAGTTGCTTTAAAAAAAAAAATTATTGAGTTTCATTTATTTGCTAAACATCTTCCCGGCAATCAGGATTGACAAACAGAAACAGATGACCCAGCAAACCAAAAGAAACTTCATAAGTTCTACTTTTATTACAAACAATAAAAATTAGCATTTTAATTTCTTTTGCAACTTGCTGGATGGCATTTTTTATGTTGTATTTCTTCTGCATAAAGTCCAATAAAGACAGAGAGCCAATGTTTATACCTTCTCGCCACATTTCACATGTGTCCAAGTCACCCCATCATGACCTACTCACAGAAATTGATTTCCAGTGAGGCCCAGGTTAAGGGGAAATGGGGTGAGAGTCTTAGAATCCCTGAAATTCTTTGGTAAGAAGTAATTCTTAATAGGTTACTGCCTCATTTTTTAAAATAAGTATTATGGTAGGCTTTCCCCAACACTTCCTTTTTCACTTTTTTCTTGGAAAAAAAGTACAAAGTGGAAGTACAGAAGGAAATACAGATGCAGAAAAATGTGTTGACAAACCTTTCCCCCAGAGACAACTAGTGTAAACATTTTGACCTATTTCCTTCCAGTCTTTTTTTCTATGCCTTAGTTGAGATCATACTGTACATATAATTTTATTCTGCCTCTTTTACTAAATATATCATAAACATTTCATATGTCATCAAAAACTCTTTATAAGTATTATTTAAATGGCTGCAAAACATTACAATGAACCAAGATTTCCTTAACCAACCCCCTATTAGGCCTTTCATATCATCTTTAATGTTTTACTGTTATAAAAAACTCTGCAAAGAAAATCTCTGTGCATAACTCTTAATCTGTAGTTAATGTTTCCCCAGGATGGAATGTTAGAGGGGGAGTTTCTGGATTACTCATGGGTTTTTCTTTGTTTGGCTCTGATACATCATCTTCTTTCCTTGTATTGTTTTCTCTTTTTTGTTGTTTTTTGGTTTTTTTTTTTTCACTTTGATTTCCCTGATTTATTTTGAAGAGCACTTTGTACCTACTTTTTTTTTAAAAAAATTTTATTATACTTTAAGTTCTGGGGTACATGTGCAGACCTGGCAGGATTGTTACATAGGTATACACATGCCATGGTGGTTTTCTGTCTCCACACCCCTGTCACCTACATCAGGTATTTCTTCTAATGTTATCCTTCCTCAACATCCCCACCCCCTGCTATCACTCTTCTAGCCCCCCACCCCCCAACAGACCCCAGTGTGTGATGTTCCCCTCCCTGTGTCCATGTGTTCTCATTGTTCAACACCCACTTATGAGTGAGAACATGCGGTGTTTGGTTTTCTGTTCTTGTGTCAGTTTGTTGAGAATGATGGTTTCCAGATTCATCTATATCCCTGCAAAGGACATTAACTCATCCTTTTTTATGGCTGCATAGTATTCCATGGTGTATATGTGCCACATTTTCTTTATCTAGTCTATCATTGATGGGCATTTGGGTTGGTTCCAACCAAGTCTTTTCTATTGTAAACAGTGCTGCAATGAACATACATGTGCATGTGTCTTTATAATAGAATGATTTCTAACCCTTTGGGTATATACCCAGTATTGGGATTGCTGGGTCAAATGGAATTTCTATTTCTAGATCCTTGAGGAATCACCACACTGTCTTCCACAATGGTTGCACTAATTTATACTCCCACCAACAGTGTAAAAGTGTTCCTATTTCTTCACATCTTTTCCAGCATCCGTTGTCTCCAGATTTTTTAATGATCACCATTATAACTGGCGTGAGATGGTATCTCAATGTGGTTTTCATTTGCATTTCTCTAATGACCAGTGATGATGAGCATTTTTTAATATGTTTGTTGGTCGCATAAATGTCTTCTTTAGAAAAATGCCTGTTCATATCCTTAGCCCACTTTTTGATGGGGTTGTTTGTTTTTTTCTGGTAAATTTGTTTTAGTTCTTTGTAGACTGTGGATATTAGCCCTTTGTCAGATGGGTAGCTTGCAAAAAATTTTTCCCATTCTGTTGGTTGCCAGTTCACTCTAATGATTGTTTCTTTTGCTGTGCAATGAACATACATGTGCATGTGTCTTTATAATAGAATGATTTATAGTTTAATTAGATCCCATTTGTCAATTTTGGCTTTTGTTGCCATTGCTTTTGGTGTTTTAGTCATGAAGTCCTTGCTTATGCCTTTGTCCTGAATGGTATTGACTATCTTTTCTTCTAGGGTTTTTATGGTGTTAGGTCTTATGTTTAAATCTTTAATCCATCTGGAGTTAATTTTTGTATAAGGTGTAAGGAATGGGTCCAGCTTCAGCTTTCTGCACATGGCTAGCCACTTTTCCTAACACCATTTATTAAACAGGGAATCCTTTCCCCGTTGCATGTTTTTGTCAGGTTTGTCAAAGATCAGATGGTTGTAGGTGTGTGGTCTTAATTCCCAGGCCTCTGTTCTGTTTCATTGGTCTATATCTCTGTTTTGGTATTAGTACCATGCTGTTTTGATTACTGTAGCCTTGTAGTATAGTTTGAAGTCAGGTAGCATGATGCCTCCAGCTTTGTTCTTTTTGCTTAGGATTGTCTTGGCTATGTGGTCTCTTTTTTGGTTCCATGTGAAGTTTAAGTTGGTTTTTTTCCAGTTCTATGAAGAAGGTCAATGATAGCTTGATGGGAATAGCATCGCATCTATAAATTACTTTGGGCAGTATGGCCATTTTCATGGTATTGATTCTTCCTAACCTAGAGCATGGAATGTTTTTCCATCTGTTTGTGTCCTCTCTTACTTCCTTGAGCAGTGGTTTGTAGTTCTCCTTGAAGAGGTCCTTCACATCCTATTTTAGTTGTATTTCTAGGTATTTTATTCCCTTTGTAGCAATTGTGAATTGGAGTTTGCTCATGATATGCCTCTCTGTTTGTCTTTTATTGGTGTATAGGAATGTTTGTGATTTTTGCACATTGATTTTTGTATCCTGAGACTTTGCTGAAGTGATTTTTGCACACTGATTTTGTATCCTGAGACTTTGCTGAAGTTGCTTATCATCTTAAGCAGATTTTGGGCTGAGAAGATGGGGTCTTCTAAATATACGATCATGTCGTCTGCAAATACAGACAATTTGACTTTCTCTTTTCCTAATTGAATATGCTTTATTTATTTTTCTTGCCTAATTGCTCTGGCTAATACTTCCAATGCTATGTTGAATGGGAATGGTGAGAGAGGGCACCCTTGTCTAGTGCCAGATTTCAAAGAGAATGTTTCCAATTTTTGCCCATTCAGGATGATACTGGCTGTGGGTTTGTTGTAAATAGCTTTTTTTATTTTGATATATGTTCCGTCAATACCTAGCTTATTGAGGGTTTTTAGCATAAAGGGCTGTTGAATTTTGTCGAAGGCCTTCTCTGCACCTATTGAGATGATCATGTGGTTTTTGTCTTTGGTTCTGTTTATGTGGTGGATCACGTTTATGAATTTCCGTATATTGAACCAGCCTTGCATCCCTGGGATGAAGCCTACTTGATTGTGATGGATAAGCTTTTTGACTTGCTGTTGCATTCAGTTTGTCAGTATTTTATTGATAATTTTTGCATTGATGTTCATCATGGATATTGGCCTGAAGTTTTATTTTTTAGTTGTGTCTCTGCCAGGTTTTGGTATCAGGATTGATGTTGGTCTCATAAAATGAGTTAGGGAAGATTTCCTCTCTTTCTATAGTTTGAAGTAGTTTCAGAAGGAATGGTACCAGCTCCTCTTTGTACCTCTGGTAGAATTCAGCTCTGAACCCATCTGGACCTGGACTTTTTTTGGTTTGTAGGCTATTAATTGCTGCCTCAACTTCAGCCCTTGTTAGTCTGTTCAGGGATTCAACTTCTTCCTGGTTTAGTGTTGGGAGTGTGTAAGTGTCCAGGAATTTATCCATTTCTTCTAAATTTACTGGTTTATGTGCATAGAGTTGTTTGTAGTAATCTCTGATGGTAGTTTATATTTCTGCGGAATTGGTGGTGATATCCCCTTTATCATTTTTTATTGCATCTATTCCATTCTTCTCTCTTTTCTTTTTTATTAGTCTGGCTAGCAGTCCATCTATTTTGTTAATCTTTTGAAAACCCAGCTCCTTGATTTATTGATTTTTGAAGGGTTTTTTGTGTGCCTGTCTCCTTCAGTTCTGCTCTGATCTTAGTTGTTTCTTGTCTTCTGCTAGCTTTTCAATTTGTTTGATATCTCTCCTCTAGTTCTTTTAATTTTGACAATAGGGTGTCGATTTTAGATCTTTCCTTACTTCTCATGTGGTCCTTTATTGCTATAAATTTCCCTCTAGACACTGTTTTAAATGTGTCCCAGAGATTCTGGTATGTTATGTGTTCATTCTCATTGGTTTTGAAGAACATCTTTATTTCTGCCTTAGTTCATTATTTATCTAGCAGTCATTCAGGAGCAGGTTGCTCAGTTTCCATATAGTTGTGCAGCTTGAGGTGTGTCTCCTAATCCTGAGTTCTAATTTAATTGCACTGTGGTCTGAGAGACTGGTTGTTATGATTTCTGTTCTTTTGCATTTGCTGAGGAGTGATTTACTTCCAATTATGTGGTCAATTTTAGAATAAGTGCAATGCGATACTGAGAAGAATGTATATTCTGTTGATTTGGGATGGAGAGTTCTGTAGATGTCTATTAGGTCCACTTGGTCCAGATCTGAGTTCAAGTTCTGTATATCCTTGTTAATTTTCTGTCTCATTGATCTGTCTAATATTGACAGTGGAGTGTTAAAGTCTCCCACTATTATTGTGTGGGAGTCTAAGTTTCTTTGTAGGTTGTTAAGAACTTGCTTTATGTATCTGGGTGCTCCTGTACTGGGTGCGTATATATTTAGGATCATTAGCTCTTTTTGTTGTATTTATCCCTTTACCACTATGTAATGCCCTTCTTTGTCTCTTTTGATCTTTGTTGGTTTAAAGTCAATTTTATCAGAGACTAGGATTTCAACCTCTGCTTTTTTTTGCCCTCAATTTTCTTGGTAAATCTCCCTCCATCCCTTTATTTTGAGTCTATGTGTGTCTTTGCATGTGAGATGGGTCTCCTAAATACAGCACACTGATGGTTCTTGACTTTTTATCCAATTTGCCAGTCTGTGTCTTTTGATTGGGGCATTTAGCCCATTTACATTTAAGGTTAATATTGTTATGTGTGAATTTGATCCTGCCATTTTGTCACTGGCTGGTTGTTTTGCCCGTTAGTTGATGCAGTTTCTTCATTACGTCCTTAGTCTTTACCATTTGATACGTTTTTGTGGTAGCTGGTACTGGTTGTTCCTTTCCATGTTTAGTGCTTCCATCAGGAGCTCTTGTAAGGCAGTCCTGGTGGTGATGAAATCTCTCAGCAGTTGCTTGTCCATAAATGATTTTATTTCTCCTTCACTTATGAAGCTTAAATTTGGCTGGATATGAAACTCTGGGTTGAAAGTACTTTTCTTTAAGTATGTTGAATATTGGCCCCCACTCTCTTCTGGCTTGTAGGGTTCCGCCGAGAGATCTGCTGTGAGTCTGATGGGCTTCCCTTTGTGGGTAACCCGACTTTGCTCTCTGGCTGCCCTTAGCAGTTTTTCCTTCATTTCAACCCCGGTGAAGCTGATGATTACGTGCCTTGGGTTTGCTCTTCTCGAGGAATATCTTTGTAGTATTCTCTGTATTTACTGGATTTGAATGTTAGCCTGCCTTGCTAGGTTGGGGAAGCTCTCCTGGGTAATATCTTGAAGAGTGTTTTCCAGCTTGAATTCATTCTCCCCCTCACATTCAGGTACACCACTCAAACACAGATTAGGTCTTTTTATATAATGCCATATGACTTGGAGGCTTTGTTCATTTCTTTGCACTCTTTTTCCTCTAATCTTGCCTTCTCATTTTATTTCATTGAGTTGATCTTCAATCTCTGATATCCTTTCTTCTGCTTGATTGATTCAGCTATTGAAACTTGTGTGTGCTTCATGAAATTCTCATGCTGTGTTTTTCAGCTCCATCAAGTTGTTTATGTTCTTCTCTAAGTCGGTTATTCTAGTTAGCATTTCGTCAAACCTTTTTTCAAGGTTCTGAGTTTCTTTGCATTGGTTTAGAACATGTTCCTTTAGCTCAGAGAAGTTTGTTACTACTCACTTTCTGAAGCCTGCTTCTGTCAGTTCATCAACTTATTCTCTATCCAGTTTTGTTCCCTTGCTGGTGAGGAGTTGTGAACTCTTGGAGGAGTAGAGGCGTTCTGGTTTTTGGCATTTGCATTCTTTTTGCGCTGGTTTCTTCCCATCTTCGTGTATTTATCTACCTTTGGTCTTTGAAGTTGGTGATACTTGGATGGGGCGTCTGAGTGGACGTCCTTTATGTTGATGTTGTAGCTATTTCTTTCTGTTTTTTAGTTTTCCTTCTGACAGTCAGGGTCCTCTGCTGTAGGACTGCTGGAGGTCCACTCCAGAGCCTGCTTGCCTGGGAATCAACTGCAGGAGCTGTAGAATAGCAAGGATTGCTGCCTGTTTCTTCCTCTGTTAGCTTTGTCAGCCACAGCTCTCCTGTATGAGATGACTCTTTGGCTATACAGAGGTCAGGGAGCCCTTTGAGGAGGCAGTCTGTCCCTTATCAGAGCTCAAGTGCTGTGCTGGGTGCTCTGTTGCTGCTTTCAGAGCTGCTGGGCAGGGACATTTAAGTCTGCTGCAGTGGAACTCACAACCGCCCCTTTTCCACACCCAGGAAGGTGTGGCTTTGTTTATAAGTCCCTGACAGGCTGCTGCCTTTTTTCAGAGATGCCCTGCCCAGCAAGGAGGGAGTCTAGTCACAGTCTGCCTGTAGCTGTCTCAGTAATAGCAGACGCCCCTCCCCCGATAGAGCTCAACAGTCCAGGGTCAAGCTCAAACTGCTGTGCTGGCTGTCAAAATCCCAAACCAGTTTGGATTCAGTTTGCTGGTCACCATGGTGGTGGGACCCATGGAGCCAGATCACCTGGCTCCCCACCTTCAGCCCCCTTTCTCTCAGGGGTAAGGGTGACTCTGTCTCACAGACGCTCCAAGTGCTGATCAAAACGGCTGCTGAATCGGCTGCCCAGATTTGCCCTGGAAACCCGTGGTGCCTGTCAGCAGATGGGAATCTTTGGGTCTGTGGGCTGCAAAGACCACGGAAGAAGCTCAGCATCCGAACTGGAGCTCTGGAGTGGCTGGAAACGTCCCCAGTGGCCTCTGTTGGGTAATAGGGAGGACCTTCTGGCCCGTTGCACTTCCCGAGTGAAGCAGCATCCCACCCTGCCTCAGATTGCCCTCCTTGGGCTATACCCACTGTCCAACCAGTCCCATTGAGATGAGCCTGAGACCTCGGTTGGAAATGAGGAGATCACTCACCTTCTACATTGCTCTTGCTGGGAACTGTGCTCCAGAGCTGTTCCTATTTGGCCATCTTGGCGGAAGTCCCTGGAATACCTCCTTGTACTGTTATCCTTTTTTATTATAGATCTTTCATTGGCCAGCTCCTTCCTTTTTTCCTTTGGCTCTGCTTTACATAGCATCCAAGTCTAGAATTCCCAAGCCAATCTTACCTGAGAAAGAGAGTATTTAAGAGTTTTTATAACTTCTCGTCATACAACCCCAACTCAGTGGGACTTGGGCTAAGTCATTCTCTCAGATCTGGTGTCCCCTGAGTTACCATAATTCACATTCCTTTAGGTTTCTTCTAGTCCAAAGAGCTGAGGGACATGCTTTCCTCCCTCCCACTTCCTAACTACATTTTATGTGTTCCACACAGCTGAGAGAGTCTACACACCTCCTCAAGGAAACCCCAGTGTAGCACATTCTATCAGAGCCCAGACCATATATCATGCTGAGCATGCCAGCCCAATTTCCAATGGAGAACACCTACGAGCCTCGCCTGTGGGCTCTTTCTGGCCCCAGGAGCATGCCCATGTAGCAGGACACAAGTGCTGAGGAATTATCACTCCCAGAAAAGCTGTGTTTTGTGTTCTCTTACGTGGTGGTCTGTCAGGTGTAGCCACAAAAGAACACAGAAGAGGCATAGGAAAAAGTAGTTTTTTATACTCACAGGTCCTAGAGAGACTGCATCCCAAGAGGAGGGGTCACATGGGAGGGAGCACTGATAGAGCAGGCTCAACCAGGCAGGTGAGGAGCAGACAGAGAGGGGAGAGCCTGTGGGCAAGCGCCTTAATCAGGGGGTCAGGGTGGAACACACAAGAAAAGTGCAAGGGAATTTCACTGGTGTGTTTAAATGTTACTAAGTCACAGTCAAGGGAGGGTGGGAAGAGGAACTAGTGGCAGGGACCAACTTTATCACACTGGTACACCTGGTTGCCTGGACAGGGTGCTCACAACCTATTTGTAGGGATGTTGAAGCAGCAGGAAAACATGAATTTTGAAAATTTACAATACAAGGAGACACTCCATCAGTGATTGACAGAAACTGGTGGATAAATACCCCAGCTCCCTCTCTCAGACAGTATAACTCTGAGGCATGGGGTCTGTCTTGTTTCCCAGAGGTTCCCAGCAAGAATAAGCTCCAGTTGCCTTTAGTGGTGCCTTAGTAACAGAGAATGCTTTACTGGCTTATTCTCCCTTCCTGCCTGCCTTCCCCACTCACCTACCTGGGATCCTTGTGAGCACCTCCCAAATCAGCTACCTGCTTGTGAATCCTTGTCTTACAATTTACATTTTGGGGACTCCAAACTAGGCCAACCAGTGATAACCGTAGGCTAGTCCTCACCAAATGTTCACTCAACACCTGCTGTATAAGTATTACTGTAGAGCTCTAGGAATTGCAAGTTCAAGACCTTGTACTTCAATTTCAGAAATTAATCTTATTTGTGTGATTTTTTTCAAACTATGTTCTAGTAACTTCTAAGAGCATCCAAAAGCATCAGGAGAATTCCACACAATATTGTGGCCATCTTAGCAACAGGAAATTTTGAGAAAGTACAGGGGTTGATTAGGGGCCTGATAATCTTAAAATTAATTAACAGTAGGAGAATCTAAATGGTAATTACTTGTTATTTCCACCACAGGATATGAAGTGCTTGTGATCAACACCTACAGGTTGCTAAGAATTCATTCAGCAGGCTTTCAAGTGGTACACATTGTATATTTTTTGAGAAGCAAAGATAAATCTGAGTTTATCTTTGCTGTCATGACTGGTTTACATTACCCCATATACCACAAGTTACTCTAGCCAATGGAATAAGCCAGTACTTTGTTGATTCTCATTAAGTAGCTTTCAGACTTAGAAAGCCTATGTAGTTGTTATCAAAATGTAGTTTTCAAAATATTTGTCAATTTTATGAAATAGTCACAAACCCAAAACAACAACAAAAAAATACTTGTTATGAATTCTTAGCTGGAAGTTTATCCCAAGTCTGTTGACTTCAAATTGTGTATAAAATAACATTTACTAGGTCGGGCGCGGTGGGTCACACCTGTAATTCCAGCACTTTGGGAGGCCAAAGCGGGCAGATCTCAAGGTCAGGAGTTTTCCACCAGCCTGGGCAACATGGTGAAACCCTGTTTCTCCTAAAAATATAAAAATTAGCCGGGCATGGTGGCACATGCCTGTAATCCCAGCTACTTGGGAGGCTGAGGTAGGAGAATTGCTTGAACCCAGGAGGCAGAGGTTGCAGTGAGCTGAGATCACGCCATTGCACTCCAGCCTGGGCAACAGAGCAAGACCCTGTCTCAAAAAAATAATAATAATTTAATATTTATTTAACAACCTTGGCTACTTAGTTTCCTTTCTGGTCTTCCTAAATTACCATGTTTCTCCTTATGGCATGGTAAATAAATACAGGAATGAAGTTACATGAGATGGGCATGCTGCATATAGCTAGAGAAAAGAGAGAGTACATAAGGTTATTTGCCCCTAAAGTGAATAGCCCCCTATTTACTGGTCTTAGCATGGCTAGTAAATATGGGGCTATTTCCTTTGGGGCGAATAACCTTATGTATTTTCATGACCCCTGAAAACACCATCACACTCTAAGGTTATATCAAATCATATGCATCCAAAAATGCTATACTTTTTATTGAAGCAAGGAATTAGGCAGAACACTTTAGAAATATATGACAAAATATTAAATTTAAAAATTGAGATGCAAGAGGAATAAACCTCACTATGTAGCACACTGAACACATGTGAAATACTTCATTCCCAAACAATGCTGGAGAAGTGGGGTATGACTACATTAAAACATCTAATTAGTAGGGTCTGTTCTGGGTAGCTTTATTGCAGTCGCTTCACTTGTGCTCAACTCATTGTGCCAATGTAAATACCGCCTGCTTAAAATCATTACAGGAGAATAATGTTTTCCCTTCAGCTAAAAAATGGCACATCCAAAGCAAATGAACTCACCACTGTATGATTTGCTCGTTAATCATTACTAAAGTTGGCCTATAATTACGAAGATACTGATGAGAACACCCTGTCACATCACTTCAGCTCTGCAGCAGGACTTTTAAAAGTCACGTTGAGCATGTTTAAAGCTATTCTTTTGATTTCTTGCTTTCATTTGTTTGTTGGGTTTT
>NW_016107716.1:684067-699205 GCF_001604975.1 Cebus imitator
TCTTGCATAAATGGATGAATTCAAGCTCTGGCGGACAAATTATCCATCTATGCCATCTTCAAAGACACTACTCATAGCAAGGATGGGATAAGTGTGGAAGGGAACTTTAGAAAGAACAGGGTTCTCTTGGTATTAAAGCAAAAACTCCATCCAGAAACACACACACACACACACACACACACACCCCACACACACACCCCACACACACCTTTTATCATACTTCTTTCAACAGCTTTTTTATAGTAATATACACATAACATAAAATGTGCCATTTTAACCATTTTAAAGTATACAATTTAGTGGCATTACGTACATTCAAAATGTTGTACAACCATTGCCACTCCCTAGTTCCACAATTTTTTCATCACCCCTAAAAGAAACCCTGTATTCATTAAGCATCATTCATCATTCCCTCATTCTCCCCACCCCCAGGCCCTGTTAACTACTCATCTACTTTCTGTCCCTATAGATTTGCCTATTCTGGACATTTCATGTAATGGAATCACACAATATGTGTCCTTTTGTGTCTGCTGTCTTTCACTTAGCATAATATTTTCCAGGTTCATCCATGTTGTAGCATGTGTCAGAACTTCATTCCTTTTTATGGTTGAATAATATTTCATTGTATAGATGGACTACATTTGATTTATCTATTTCATCATGTTGCTTTTAAAATTTAATTGATCTTAAGTATACTTGTATTTGACAAGGATGAGAGTCCTTTTTAAAATTCATTTTACTTGAAAACCAAAGTGTAGGTCACCCTAGTTGTCTTTGGTGCCTCTAGATTGGTACAATAAATAGAGGGTTAAGCCTCTGTGTTGTTTCTAGAGTCAGTTACTGGAATTCTTTATGCAACAGCCTCAATGTCTTAAGACTATACAGTATGGAAAACATGAGTTTGAACCATAGGCCATTGCCAATTTGACCATTTTGGTTTATAAAATAACAATCCTATGATTCCAACTATTTACCTCTGTATTAGGTTTCATAGAGAATGTAATTCTTTTTAAAAATAAATAAATGATGCCTGCAACATAGTAAAAAATCTACTAGATGTGACTTCCCTTCCCTTTAGGCTTCTTGAAAATTATGTACCAATGATGATTCTCAGATAAAGTGACTTTACCAAGATCATTCTGCAAGGGGTGCCCCAGTATCACAGCACCCTTCTAAGCAGGTTCTCCCGTTGTACTTCCAATTTCTGAGGAAGAATTGTGCCACATGGCCCCTCTTTCCAATAAAAGAAGGGAGAGGATCATAAAGCACAAAGAGCACGTAAGATGAGGAAGAATATGAAGTCAACTTTCAATTGCCAGGAAAGGTCTCATCTCTACCCTGGCCAGTAAGATCATAGGATGACAGGTTACCAAGAAGAGGCTAAAACTCACATAAAGCATGAGGGCTTCAGAGAGAGAGAGAGAGAGAGGGAGAGAGAGAGAGAGAGAGAGAGTGTGTGTGTGTGTGTGTGTGTGTGTGAACATGCATGTGTGTACTCGTCTGCTCACGTACCCATATGTCCTTAATGTGAATTACAATGGGATTATGAATCATTTTAGGACTATCAATGACTCTTCTCCACCTCATTAAAATAGATGATTAATGATCAACTCATCATAAACCCAACATTAGTTTTGCTACCACCTCACCTTGCACGCTGTGCTCAAAGCTCTGTATTGGAAGAAGAGTTGTGTGCTTTTGCAGCCATTGTTTTAAAAGATCCCTGGAAATGTGCTCAGTTAAAACATGGAATATGGTGGTGGTAGTTCGGATCTGGTGGCTAAATCAAACTTACTAACTTATAGGCTTGACAGAGTTTTGACTGCATCTATAATACGCATTTTGTCCTTGAATCGGACATGTACCAAGCATTTTATTTTTTAGCAAAATTATTGCATACCTGGAAGGATAAAGATGAACAACAACTGTTACAAGGTTTGCATTATGTTACCAGTAATAAGATAAAATGTTTTCTTTTCTTCTAGTCTCCCAAATCAGCATTTATTAGTGCTGCAAAAAAGGCAAGATTAAAGTCCAATCCAGTCAAAGTACGCTTCTCTGAGGAGGTCATCATCAACGGCCAAGTGTCGGTGAGTTTACAGCCGCCGGCTCTGTGACTCAGGAAGAGTCAATGAGGCGGAAGCTTTGCACTCAAACAAAGTCAGTAGTCCCACTGGGATGATTGATCTGAAATTGGTAGTTGCTTTTACAGAGGTGTCAAATCTCAAGGGTGTAAAAGTCTTGAGAGATCATCAGGTTGGGCCTGAATCTCCTCTAGCATGGTCAGAATATGCGGTAGTCCAGGATTTCATAGAATCCTTCCAGCATCAGAGACGTCACTACTTTGCAAAGGAGTTCATATGATTTGGGATCACTGACACTGCCTCATTCAGACGAGTAAAATGTGCCCCTTTGAAACTTCCACCTATTTCTTCCCATTCTGCTAACTAAGCATTCTTCCATATGACAGTGCTTTATGTATTTTTGAGAAAGGTATTTTGTTTCCCCTTTTACTTCGCTAGAAAAGGCTAATCTTTCAACTAATCAGTCAAAGAAGTTAAAATGATGGAAAGATTTTGTGTATGCAACCAGAACTAAAGAAATACTGCCCACATATCCATAAATAGGTCCTGATAGAAATCATGATCACTCAGGCACTTAATTGATCTTCAAAATGAATAATGCAATTATCAACAGGATGTTTTCTTTTCAACTTTTTCTCCTAAAAATATACTGAAGTGTTTTTAGTTTTTATAAAATTATTATCCAAGGCACTAATAATTTTTGGACCTTTGAAATGCCAAAGCATTGGTGGTCTGTTGATATTGTTTAAATAAATCCACGAAGATAAAATCTCACCTACGATATGTTCATTATTAGTCACCAGCTCTTCTCTGAGGTTGGTTCTGGATCTGAATCTGCAGATGTAGGCCTGTACATCCTGGGCCAGGCACTCATACTCCAAGTGTCTTTGAATAAAAACTTACTGACCTAGGGCTGCTCTACTTGGGGTCCAGCTATTGTGATGCTTGTGGGAAAGGCTGGAGGCTATGGCAGTGCTGCCCTGTGAGCGTGGTCTGTTCTGTGCCCCTCAATGGGTCATATCACTCTGGATGCACGGTCACTGTACATTATTAATTTGCAACAAGACTGTCCCAGCTGAAGAGTGGAAGGTACAGAGGAATCAATATATAGCAGAAAGTCATCTGAAACTTACCTTTTCTGCCCGGAGCTTTCAAGCATGTAATTGGGCAACCAGATAGTTTATGCATCTTTAGAAAGAATATGATTCTAGAAGCTGCTAGAACAGTGTCAGTTCATCTGCGAATATAGCAGGACTCCTGCAAGGCAGCTGATGTGTGGATGGCAGTGATGTTCAGTCACATCTATGCTCCTCAGACTTTGTGACTGTCTTTATTTCCAGTTTACCCTTGCTCTTCTGAGTCACTGAGTGCCATTTCTTCTGGACTGGGATTCAGACTTATTCAGTGAATTAGAAGCAAGGCTTTGCAGGAGGTCCACAGAAGCAGAAAGGAGAGGGAGGAAGTTCAGGGCAAGAAACTGGAAGTGAAAGGCAGGAGGCCCATTATGGAAGTACTTAGGGACTGAATTCTCTCTGACACTGGCAAATGCCTGTACATCTTGCCTTCATTTGCCTTATGTGCAAAACAAGGGATGTGTGCGCTCGTGACTGCTGAGTTCTCCACAACTCCTGGGACTTTATGACCAACTATGTGTGAATAACTCAGCTCACTCCTGGGATTTATAGAACTCATTCAGTGTGCCTTCTTCCTCCCTCTTTTTTCTCTCTCACCTCTCACTACTTCCAATGAAAAAAAAATGCAAAGAAATACCATTTCTATTGTTTCCTTTTTGTCATGTTTCTAGCTGGCCTCTTTTTTTGAGTTATTTCTAGATTATGATCTTGTTTGTTATAGACGATGTTTTACTCCCTTAACACAATAAGCCATTCCTTCTATTTTTCCTTGGAGTTTAAGAACCATCCCTAACTGGGTGAAAATAGTTTCACAAAATAACTTTATACTTGAAGTGTATTGATGCTCATGACTCACCATCGTGATACTGCTAGGCACCAACAGTACCCTATCAAACAGCATCATTTCTGGTCTTTGTTCTGTTGAAGACGTCCTGCCCTGCTTAGGTCTGGGCTTATAGTTCCAAATGTCAAAGCCTAATTACGAAAGAATCATGTCTGTAATCATGTTTGCCAGTGGGGATCTTGAGTTAAAAAAAAAAAAAAAAAAACTCATCTGATTGACTTTCTGATGAGCAAATGTATTTTGCTATGAGCAACTGAACTCACATGTCACCAAAGGAATGCCTTGGTTGGCCTTAGAGAGCTTGTTTTTTAATGTCACGCTTCAAATAAAGTATAGATGTGCTATGCTGCTACTGCAAAGAGAATAGTTCTAATTTGATCGACTTATGCCCCCCATCCCGCCACTTCTTTTTGTTAAACAGGAAACTGTTAAGGACAACTCGCTTCTTTTTATGCCAAATGTTTTGAAAGTCTATCTGGAAAATGGGCAGACCAAATCATTTCGCTTTGACTGCAGCACTTCCATTAAGGTAAGATGAGCAGCTAAACTCTGTCCCTGGACTCTCTCAGGTACAACCTGCAGGATATTGTGAGCCATTTGTAGCAGCATCTTCCTTCAGAACAACCCCTTTATTTCTGCAATTTTGTTGATTGCCTCCATACAATGTAGTCTGTCAATACTTAAAACCAAACAAAAACCAAAAGCTTAAACTAAGAAGCTTCTGCTCTTTTATTTCTCTTGGTGCTGCAAAACAATATAATACGCTGTCAGTGAAGAAACACTAGAGCCAGTCATTTTAATGCAACTACAGATTAATTAAAATAGTGTGACTATCACCAAGAACCCTTGGCACCCTGCCCAAAGCCAGCATGATTTCTCAGCAATATCAGCTGCTCAGAAGATTAAGATGTTAGCTATTAATTGAATATCTGCTACTTTGGTGTCCAGTAAAAAACAAGGGTAGGCTAATGTAAAGGTAACATTTACTTTTAATTTCTGTAACCAATTTCATGGTAATGATGCATAAAGAGGCAGAAATGAGGCCTGCTTCTTAGAAGAAGGGCTAGAAAGGAAGACTCACAAAGCAATCCTATTATTTCAGAGCCACAGATGAGTTTTACATAATAGGTATTATAGCAAAGCGTATGGGGATTTTCCCCCCATGCTTTCTTCCTGGAAAAGAAAAGTGCAGAGTCTCTTCCTTTAATTGGACAACAGTGTGTTCAGAAATTGATTGCTCCCTAATGCTTCATCAACCTAAAATAGGCTTTCTTCAAATGGCACAGTAAAAAAGATTTTATGAAGGTAAAAGAGTACCTAGTGATGATCTGTACAATAATCTATCAAGAGAATATCAACTCTCTGTTTAAAAATGTCTATCTATAGCCAACCTCTAATTCTTGTGTGTTTTTTAAACTAATCAGCATAGACCTCACATGTAGAAGCATTTCTACAAAGACCCACTCACTGTGTATTCTTATTGTCATGATACCAGCAAGGGGCTTGTTTTGAATTGCTCTAAGTATATAGTGGCTTAGTAGGTCATGCAGTGGAAAATATTAGATTGATGTTGGAGCACAAAATCATCCTTAAATCATTCCAGATGAAATATTAACTTCCTATGTACAAGACTTCTAATTTTAAATGGCAATGACTGGAAAGATCTTCTTCCCATTTTTCTTATTCATTGTCAATTTGTGGTGGGATTTTAATGTAATTATTGAGCAACTAACCCAGGGGCAGGCAAACTTTTTCTGGAAAGGGCTAGATAGTAAATATTTTAGGCTTAGTGGGCCATTTGATATCTGTTTCAACTGCTGAACCCTGTCATTGTATCGGCAAAGCAGCCATGAACAGGTGGGTTTGGTAAGTCCTTAAGACAATGCTCAGTTTTGATAATTCACTTAAAGGACTCACAGAACTCAGTAATTTGTTATACTCACAATTACAGTATATTATAGCAAAAGAATACAGAATAGAATTAGCAAGGGGAAAGGCTCATCATCAGGGGATAGGAGAGATTGAGTGGAAGGCTTCCAGATGTCCTCTCCCAGTGGATTCATACAGATAGTGCTTAATTCGCCCAGAAATGATGCATGACAATATGCATGAAGTACTGCCAAGTTCACCCAAGCCTCAGCATCCAGAGTTTTTATTGGGAGTTTGCCACATAGACACAGCTGCCCACCTGCATGGTTGACCTTAGTATCCAGTCTCTCCAGATTTTGAGCTGATACCATATGGCCCAATGGTTCTCGCCATAAATCAATTGTTAGCATGGACTATCGGGTATGGCCCAAGGCCACCTAGTAAACAAAAACACTCCTATCAGACAGGACAGTCCAAGAGCTTAGAGGTTACTTCCTAAGAGTGGGAGCAGAAGACCAAATTTTTCTTTAAGCAAGGTTAATCTGTTACTTCACAGTCAATATGTGAACAAATGGTCATGGCCAGATATAACCCACAGGTCATAGTTGGCAGACCTCTGAAATAACCCACAGAGCTACATTATTACAACTCTCTCTGACACCATGGCCTTGTTGTGTGTTGCCAACTGGTCACCTCCCTGCCATTGGACTCCCTACCCCGCCTGATGACCTAGGTAAAGACTTGAATGCATTTCTTAACAGAAATAAATCTACATTTAAGAAAGTCCTGTTGTTAATTCCCTCCAGCCTCTTTATTACAGAACGTATGCAAGACTAAGTTTGATTTCCCTGAGGATTGCAGATGACAAGGAGAAGACAGGAAGCAATGCAAAGAGTTCACATCAAATTCAGGTTATCTTATCTTGTACCTAACAGCCTTATTATTACAGTAGACACTGGCTGGTAGGTATAAAATAAAAATAGTATAGTTATGAAAGGAATATGACACTGTGTAATGAAAATTGCCAAAATTCTTGCTGCAGAATTACAATAGGAAAAAACTATTGCTATTGATTTTCCAGTGTCCTCCCAGGTGGTTCAAGAAAATGCTTTCTAAAGTATGTGTTGCCACACAAAGCCTGCTTTTGTTTCCTCTTTCCTGGGCTTTAAGAGAAAATTATAAAGCAGAGAAATCTTTTTTTTTTTTTTAATTCAACATTTCTGTTGAATGATTTTGTTCAGGACTGGGGGTATGTTGGGATCTTTGACTTAATGGGGCCTGAAGAAACTGAAAAAGGACCACAGAGAAGGATCAAAACATCAGAAAAGTCGGTAAAAGAAAACTAAGTATGTCAGGATTTCTCTGTCTTGGCACTATTGAGATATTGGGCCAAATCATTCTTCACTGTGGATCTGTCTCTGCATTGCAAGATGCTGAGCAGCACCTCTGACCTCTACACACTCCATGGCAGTAGTGCCCCAACACCACTGTGACAAACAAAAATGTCTCCATATATTTCCAAATGTTGCAGTGGGGCAAAACTTCCCTATAGGTCTTTTAGCATCTGAGTCTAAATTATCCTCGAGGGATCATTTACTAATTTTCAAGTACATGAAAAAAAAAGTGTAGGTTGAAGAGATTAGTTTTACACTGTAGTAAATGTGTGTGTTTGTATATGGAACACCCTTCTGATCATAAATGCTTAATCCTGTAAAAGATTGCTGACAAAGCTTGCTCATTCCACCTTCCCCAGAGATGTAAAATAAATATATGTATATTATTATGGTGCCCTCACTCTGTGCCAAACAATGTTATAATAAATGCTTTGTATGTGTAAACTCATTTAATCTTTATATCCGTCCTGAGATAAGCATTATTATTATCCGCAGTTTACACAAAGGGAAACTAAGATACTTAGCGACTAAATAACTTGCCCAGAGGTAGTAGAGCTGGGATTAGAAACCAGACTGTTTCCTTAGCCCCCATTCCTTACAACCACTACACTGCTCTTTCAGAAGGGTAAGCCAGGGTCAGCAAGCAGATATTTCAGTCTTCACAGTCTCTGTTGCAACTACTCAACTCTGCTGATGCAACACACAACAGCAGCCATAGATTTTAGATAAACAAATAGGCATGACTATGTCCCAATAAAACTTTATTTACAAAAGCTGATGGTGAGCTAGGTTTGGCATGCAGGCCATGTTTTCCAACCCTTAGGGCAGACCACTTTCAGAACTAGTTTAATTGCTACCCCATTTAGTAGAAAGGAGAATCCAACTGTCTACACTCCACAATCTATTGATGATCTTTCTATATCAAGCGCTTACATGATATTAACCTCCTCCTCCAGCTATTTACCTTGTTAACTCTCTGTTTTGAACTCCATAAAGATTTTGAATGATTGAGGAGGCCAGGAAAAGGGCAAGAGAAGCAAGGCCTCATTTCTGTATCTTTTCGGATCTTTGGAGCGTTAAATTTCAGAATCAACCAAAGGTACAAAATTTCAAGATTGGAAGCCTACATGTGTAACACTTTTCAGTCATGATAGACTCCGCAACATGGCGGTCTTGATATTGGTCTCATTGTGTTCATGTTTCCTCCGTAAGGATGTCATCTTAACCCTTCAAGAGAAGCTCTCCATCAAAGGCATTGAACACTTCTCTCTCATGCTGGAGCAGAGGACAGAAGGGGCTGGAACGAAGCTACTCTTGCTTCATGAACAGGAGACTCTAACTCAGGTCTGTGAAATTTCACCCTCAAGTGATGAGACTGCTGTTTAGAGCAGAGGTTGCCCTGTCTAAGATTTCTCCCCCACTCTAATCTATAAATGTACTAATTATATCCTTGGGTATCCTCTGTAAAGGAAGTGCTGGCAGTCTTAATGCATTTTGCACCTCAAGGTCATGTTTCTCTTTCTGCCAATCTTTTGCAGACTGTCAGTCTCACAACCAGATTTGTTATTCAAAGTCTCACCAGCTACACATTGAGAATATAGATCTGTAAAATTATATTTTATGTTATTACAGTGACCTCTTCACCTGTTTTGGTCAACAGTCTCTTGAAACTATTTAAAAAAATGGTTTCTGAGATTACTTAAATTAATCCAAAATCATATTTAGTTGTTTGAAATTCTGGGTGCATACTTAAGACTATTTTTGGAAGCCTGAAATCTCTGCCCCAGTCCTGCCCGCTATAAATATGTGATCTACCAATGTGTCCCAGTTACTGATTACCAAGATGCCACCCCCATCTGTTCCCTGGGGAGACAAGCAGGCTGCTCGGCTGCTGAATTCAGCACAGCACCCTGACTTTTCTTCTGACACAAGCAGAGTCTTTGTCAAATGTATAAGAGATTTCAACAAATTCCTCTTCCATGGGAGAGATCAGTGATGACAGAACTTTAGGGAGAGGGGTAGGAGGGGACACCAGGAGGAGACGCATCAGATGCTGCCAGCTGGATGGAGTGGCAAGAAGTGTTGTCACACTAAATTTCTTCTTGGTTGTTGTATATAAAAGCTGGTATCCCATACATTGGGTGGTCCTGCAGATATCCCCGATTCTCTTGATTCGGTCCAACTTTTTGTAATAGATAAGTTTGAAAGTTGCCATCTGTGTTGATTTATATTCCTCTACCTAAACTTGGCCTATTATTTCTATCAATTTTTTTTTTTTTTTTTGGTTTTTGGTTTTTGGTTTTTTGAGACAGAGTCTCACTCTGTTGCCCAGACTGGAGTACAGTGGCATAATCATATGTCACTGCAGGCTTGAACTCCTGGGCTCAAATGATCCTCCCACTTTAGCCTTGCAAAGTGCTGGGACTACAGGAATGAGCCACCATGCCTGGCCTCTATTGAGTCTAAATCTACCTATTGATTTTTTAAATCGCTTCTAATGGTTATTATTTTAACCTGTGCCAAACATTCTTGGAAATAAATAAATGACTTATTTTATGCTTCGTTACAGGGGCACAACCCCTGATATATAGGATCTCTCATGTGAAAGGTCAGTGTCTGGATCTGAGTTTCCCCAGAAGCAGAACTTAAGGATTTGAATGCATGTAGTTTATTTGAGAAGAGATCTCTGGAAATACCGGCAGAGGAATTGGGAAGAGAGATGAGAAAAATTGAGAAACCAATAAAGAATGTGTTACTGGCTGGGTGCAGTGGCTCCAGCCTGTAATCCCAGCACTTTGGGAGGCCGAGGCAGGCGAACCACCTGAGGTCAGGAGTTCAAGAGCAGCCTGACCGACATGGTGAAGCTCTACGAAAAACACAAAACTTAGCCAGGTGCAGTGGCAGGGGCCTGTAATCCCAGGTACTAGGGAGGCTGAGGCAGGAGAATTGCTTGAACCCGGGAGGTGGAGGTTGCAGTGAGCAAAGATCACAACACTGCATTCCAGCTTGGGTGACAGAGTAAGACTTTGTCTCAAAAAAAAAAAAAAAAAAAAAAAAAAGAATGTATTATCAAGCCAGTTTCCACTGTGGGCAACTGGAACTCAGTCCACTGGAGAGCATTGGGAGACAATGTAGGACAACCTAAGAGGTATCCCACCGAGGGGTGAGGGAGCTGGGGCATGTGCCTACCAGCACTCTGTTATTGATGGTGGGCTGCCCTCTTGTTATTCGGGCTTGCCTTGTGGTGTTCAATGGTCACAGGTGTTTGCCGTAAATACCCATCAGCTTATAGCAATAAATGCCAAGGGGATACGGGCAGACAGCCAGTTACTACAAGTCTAATGAAACCCCCCACAACGTTTTGATCTTTCCGGTTTTACTTTCTCTCTAAACTTTTGTCTACTACATAGCCTTTATAGGAAAGCTTCATGCTGATTTAGTTGGACGAAGTTTCTTTAAAAGTCTCTTCTGATGCTAAGTAAACAAAACTTCTTGCTCCAATTACTGCATTTCTTTTAAAATGTTGGAAGGAAACAAAAACTTCTAACAATCATTCCTTCTTTATTTTTCATTATAGAATCAGAACTAAAAGCGAAGTGCTAAAAATCGAGTATTACCTCTAGAAAGGAAAATGGATTTAAATATCCTGAAAGAAACCAGCTATATGCCTTTGAAATCAATGCATATGAAAAAATCGATTGCTAAAATATTTATAGGCATGATAAAAGCAGAGTAAGAAATTATAATTGTTCCAATAACAAAATCATTTTAAAACATTTAATTTCTGTGAAAACCCCCCAATGGAACTTTTAAGTAACTCTACCTGAATTTCTGGTGGTTTGATATTAAACTTCTGCTATGAAATATTATTTATATACTACTCAAAGTTTCCAAGAAATCGTTTCTGTTTGCCTTAGTGTTATTCTTATGGACTGCCATTTCTAATGACTTGAAGCCACCTTTTTGCATTACATTGATTCATTTTCCAAAACTACTGTAACCTTCTGATACTAAAAGTAAACCCAAGATGGCTTATGGAAAATTCAAGAAAGAAAAGTTTTAACCAGTAGTTAAAGGAGTCAGAGATTTGGTGATTCCTGACTTTCTAACACACCAGAGCAAACCTTCTGGCAAAATAGCCCATGAAGTCACTGTGAAATACAACAGCAGGGCTGACCAGCACTAGTGGCCTTTTAGAGTCCCCTATTTCTTTATTCCTGGTTTGCTTTACCATCAGCCAGTGATGAGCAGCTCATAGCCCTCGGGTCTCATGAGTCCACTCAGCTTTGCAGGCCTGCCCACAGCCAGAAAGCTGGTGCTCAGCTTTCTCAGGATGCTCGTATATGTAAAAGTAGGGTGTCTTTTTCCATTGGAATTCTTCTGTTCAACAAAGTTAACAAACTGTAAAAACATACATGTGCATGCATACACACACCATGGGACTCAAAGCTATTTTATTTTTAATTTTTTAATTGCAGCTCACAAACATTTTTATATTGCCAGATTTGTCCCCTGCATAAGGGTACTTACACACAACTGTGCTGGTTCATGCTTCGTGGTTTTCATTTTGTTTTGTTGATGTGTTGAAGGGAAATCCATGAGCTGTTGCCTTCTTTCTTAGAGTCCAATGTCTTCCTTTCATTCAAAAAGGAATTAAGAAATGAACTTCTAGTATGTGACCATATTATAGTGTTTAACAGGAAAACAAACTGAAATGAACCATGGTCCTTAACCCTGAAGAAACTGTGGTATATTTTAAACTCCTTTGAACAAGTGGAACAATATCATCATGGTATCAGAAGTTTGGAGTCGTTTGGAAACTTGTAGAATCTGATGTACTGCCTGGGCCAAAACTTCTGTCTTCCTACTTTCCAATGTGATGTCATCCAAGGTTGACACTATCATGTTTTCATTGCAATAGTCTGGAGTCTAATTTGGAAAAAACACAGCAATTAGAAACTGTACTGGACAGTCTCTCTGCTGTCCCTTTGGATCCTCTTTTTGTACTCCCCAACATAGATTTGAGGTGCTATCACTAACAGCCAGCGTCTACAGATCTTCTTCCAAGAACTGTCCTCAGACTGCTGGTGCCCATCATGTCCAAACTGGGAAACTCATATTCCCTGGGACAGCTCTAAATGAATGACTCATCAGTGCTCCTTTGACTCAGGTCTCGGCAGCTGCATGGTATAGCTACCACTCCAGGGTCCCCTGCAGGACCCGGGTATAGCTACTCTCTGCTGGGCTTTCCTGAGAAGGCACCCTTGCTTAGCTTCCTCTTCTTTTCTGACCTGCTTCCCCTACTCCATTACTAGCCTCTCCTGGGAGCATTTTCTTAATAAGTCCCTTGCACACAAACCCTCATCTCCGGGTCTGCTTCTGGGGAACCCAATCTAACTGGCAAAGTTATGTGCAGTTTTCAGGGAATGAGCATCTATCATAAATACTAAAAGAATATCCACTGATTCTTTCCTGAGTGTCCAAAGAAAGTTGACTGCTTCAGTGTCCCTCAGCCATTTCTCAGTCAGCACTGGGGGGTTCTTATGTGATTGGTCTACTCTTCCAGGTGACACAGAGGCCCAGCTCCCATAAGATGAGATGTCTTTTTCGAATTAGCTTCGTCCCAAAAGATCCCATTGACCTTTTAAGGAGAGATCCAGTTGCTTTCGAATATCTCTATGTTCAGGTATGTTAAAATTTCAGCATGTTTTATATCAACTTTGTGGCATAAACTAACTTTCGGGCTTTGCCCTCAATTCTTTAATTTGAAATCTTTCTTTTTTGTCCCCCACCTCAAGCTCAGTGAATTGTACAATAATTCTGTGGTGCTCTTTTTATTTTTACCTTAGATTCTGAAATAATTTCATACTTCCAAAAACGTTGCAAGAGTAGTCTTCCATACCCTTCACCCAGATTCACTAGTTGTTAACATTTTACTACATTTACATTCTCTTTGCTATATGCACATGTTCTCTCTCTCTCTACACAAATACACACACAAATGTATATGATTTTTTTCTAAACCATATGAAAGCCAGTTACCAAAATAATGCAGGTTTACTCCTAAGTACTTCAATGTGTATTTTCTAATAACAAGGGCATTTTCTTATACAATTATTATATAAGTAACAAAATCAGAAAAGTAAACATTGATGCATTTCCATTATCTCATCTACAGTTTATATCCATAGTATGCCTATTATTCTCAAAATGTCTTTTATATATTCATTTTTTCTAGAACAAGATGCACTGCAGGATCCCATTTTGCATTTAGTTGTCATGTCTCTTTAGTCTACTTAAATCTGGAATATTCCTCAGCCCTTTTTCGGCTTTCACAACCTTGATAGTTTTGAGGAGTACTGGTCAGCTATTTTATAGAAATCTCTCGATTTGGGTTTCTCTGATGTTTTCTTATGATTAGACTGATGTTACACATTTTTGGAAGAACAACATGAGTGACTTTGTATTATCAGTGTAACACATCAAGAGGTACATGATGTTAGTTTATCCCTTCAATGGCAAAATGAACTTCGACTCTTGGTTAAGGTGATGTTCTCCAAATTCACTCAAAAGTTTCTACTATTCCTTTATATAATTAAAAAGCAATTTGTGGAGACCCACTTTGTAACTACTTTTTTTTTTTTTTTTTTTTTTTTGTTTTTTGAGACAGAATTTCGCTCTTGTTGCCCAGGCTGGAGTGCAATGGCAGGATCTCTGCTCACCACAACCTCCGCCTCCTGGGTTCAAGGAATTCTCCTGCCTCAGCCTCCCAAGTAGCTGGGATTACAGGCATGTACCACCACGCCCAGCTAATTTTGTATTTTTAGTAGAGACAAGGTTTCTCCAAGGTGGTCAGGCTGGTCTCAAACTCCCAACCTCAGGTGGTCTGTCTACCTCGACCTCCCGAAGTGCTGGATTACAAGTGTGAGCCACCGTGCCTGGCCCTAATTGATGATTCTTATCTGAATTCATTATTATAATGATGGTTGAAAATGATGATTTTTCTAATCTTATTATCACTTCTGCATTTATTAATTGGTATGAGGAGAGTTTTCCCTTCTCCTTTATTTACTTATTCATTCATTTGATGGTTAGATTATTCTGAAAAATTGTGATATTCATTATACTGCATTGTTAACTTTAAGGTGGTAAAACTTGAAGAGAACATTCTTTTCCAGACTGATCTCTGATTCTGGGCTATAAATCCCCAAAAAAGAAAGTTTCCAAGAATGAGTATCTCGTGTAGTTTGTCCCAAAGGGAATTTATCCACTTTGATATTTAGGAGGTGTTCCTATATTTTCCTATTATGGCTTCCTATTACTCTCACTGAAATTTCCAATATAATCACATTAAATAGTAAAAACCAACTTACCTAATGCTTAGACAGCTTAGACATCTAGCAGTAGAACTAACTACTGGAAGAGGTTGTAAACCTAAACATAACCTCCGACTCCCCACTGCCAGAAAGAGAGATAAAACAAAAGTGAAGGAAAAAAAAAAAAATGACATGTTGTCTTTGAAAATACCTTTATAAGGCAAAGATTGCTGGAGCCATATATAAAATGCAAAAAGCAGCCAGGCGCAGTGGCTCACGCCTGTAATCCCAGCACTTTGGGACGCTGAGGCGGGTGGATTGCCTGAGCTCAGGAGTTCGAGACCAGCCTGGGCAACATGGTGAAACCCCGTCTCTACTAAAATACAAAAAATTAGCTGGGCATGGTGGTATGCGCCCATAATCACAGCTACTCGGGAGGCTGAGGCAGCAGAATTTCAAGGACCCAGGAGGCAGAGGTTGCAGGGAGCCGAGATCACA
>NW_016107716.1:699376-749991 GCF_001604975.1 Cebus imitator
TATATATATATATAGAGAGAGAGAGAGAGAGAGAGAGAGAGAGAGAGAAAGAGCATGCAAAAAAGTAAGAAAAATATAATAAAAAGAAACATTTGTTAACTCTAGGTAGTTGATAACACTGGTGTTTGCTTTACTATTTTCAATACTTTCTTGTGTATTTGAGAACGTTTGTGATCTTCAAAAGCTGGGTAGAAAAAAAAAGTAGATGAAAGATAGAAAAGAGACTAGACAAGATAGGCATCAGAGGTTAAGAATGGTGACATAAATAAGTGGCAATAAGCCCTGAAGATCACAGGTTAAGTCAGACAGGAAAGAAGCAGAACATACAGGAGTGTTCTAGCAGATGGGGGCACTCAGGATGAGGCCAGTCAAACCTTCCCCACCTCAGCGGTTTGGAAGACTGTGGTGTTTTCAGCTCAGTGGGATGAATAACGTTCATGGAGATAACCCTACATCATTGGGAAAAGTCAAGTCCTGTTCAGTGAACCGTGTTGACAAGTAAAGAAATGTGTAGTGTGCTTTAAAATGTTTTCCATCCTGAACAATGAAACTGCTATGTTTGGGGTTTTTTTAATGTTAAGCTTTGATCACCTGGATCCCTCACTTGTCAACAATATCACCTGGTCCCCAATAGGTGTGACTGCATAAAACAGAGCCTGATTCTCAGCTGATCAGTTGCTGTGTCTTCCCATGTCCCTGCTGGGAACCAAACCAGGGCTTTGCCACTGCAGCTCAGATCATGTGCTACATTGTTAGTTGCAAATAGTTACAGGTGCTGGTCTGTAGTGGCTGTAGACAGTGAGTTCATTCAGTGGTTGTTCTGTATAATTATATATTCACCCCATTAACAGGATGGTGCTTTAAAACTATTTTACTCTGCTTCCATTTAAACATCATGGGTCCATTGCATTTATAAAAGAGCAATATTGTTGCATTTGTCTTGGGGAGAGGAGACCTCTTAAGTAGACAAGGAGTACGGCTAAACCCAGTTCTGTTTTAAGGTGTGTTTGCACAAATCTAATGCAGTTTAGGGAGATCTTTCTTATTCGATAGACACATGTTTTATATATGTGAGACTGTCCTCAGAACAGGAAAATGTGTCTGGAAGTCTTGCCAAGGGACTAGCAGAAAAAGATCAAGGATGTTTCTGCTTTCTTGCTTTGGGTATAGAATGGGCGGTGAATTAGCCACCTCTTCAAGGCGTAGCCAGAGGGGGAGAAATGGAAAAACATATATGGTAGGCAATAAAGACCAAAATAAAGCAACTGTCATACATCCTCCACTGAAACAGGAAATGAGAATGTCCTTGCCTCAGACCCTCTACTTTGAAATGCCTTGTATCACAGAATGCGTGCCTACTGTAAGTCTAAAATAATATGTCTAATATAAGTCAACAGATCTGCAAATGGTGCTTGTGTGCCCATGTTGATTTCAAGATGCTAAAAAGATGCAATAAAAGTAGCCTAGGGAACAAAAGAGTAAGCAGGAGCAACATGTATCACTTTACAAAGGTAAAATCCATTTATCTTAGTGGGGTCCTAATTAGTTATAAATGAACGTTTTAGAGGCCTCAAGTGGAGCCTTTTGGGACCTCTGTTTAGCAAAACAGATACTGCCCATTTGCTTGCATAACTGTTATTTTAAGTAGTATAGTTAAGAGTAATAAAAGCATGATTGGTTTCAAATATTTACATATAATCCAAATTTCACACTCATTCTCCGGGATCAGTCTGAACTAATTATATAATGTAGTTAAGTGACTAATCACCTTGTGAAAAAATTCATCCAGAAGTCTAGTTAAATACAAGGTAAAGTAGGGATGGGAAATATGGTCCAGGCCACAACTCTTAGGAGAAGTAATAGTGATGGCTCATCTTTATGAAGCATATTCCATTTCATGAAACATACTTACAGCTATCATGGCAACCTTGCGAGTCCGTTGTGAACTCTCACGTTAGTTGTTGAAACTTAGCCCATTTTTCCAATAAGAAAACTGACGCTCAAAAGAGATGAAATGCCATGTTCAAGGTCATTTTATTAGAAGTTGGCAGAGCCTAGAATCAGACCTGGGGCTTTTGTCTCTAAATTCTATGCCCAATCCTCTTTCAATCCACCATGCCATAGCAGCTGTTAAAGAAAATGATTTATAAAAATTATTTCTCAAAATCTTGATTCTTCACTGTGCCAATGGTTTTCTCACCCCCATCCTTCATGGGACTCTATAAAATGACCTTGGAGCCCGCGTGGACAACCCTGAGCACTCGGAAATAACTGGTAAACCCAAGACTAGCAAAACAAAATGGCAGCCTGTAATTGCTCTCAGAGGCTGCCTTAAATCAGACTACCCTATCTCCTGCCTCTGGACAGACCCACTTCTGACAAGGGGTGCTGTGTAATCCAAATAGGTTTAAGATTTTAAGGAGAAGCAAAGGTGGGAAATCATATTAGGGATGAACAGGAGAGAGAATGTGACTTTACTCTTAGCAGTGAAGTGATGGGCTGAGACATGCACCCATGGCACGTGGATATAGAGCCTGTAGGCATGGAACAGCACCAGTGCAGCATGGGTGAGTGTGCACAGTGTAAATATTGTATGCAGAAACCGTCCAGGGATACATGTTCCTATTTTAGTAAAATCAATATAGGAAGTGGTTATAAATGTGCTTTTCTTGGAAAGGAGGCAGACAAATCTTGATACAGTTTTTCATGTGAGGGCAACGGTCTACTGAAGGTTCACTGAAAAATCAAGTCGAAAAAGACTAATTAGAGAAAAGGCATACAAATGTATTTAATGTGTATCCATGGGAGCCTTAAGAATGAAGTCCCAAAGATACAAGGAAAATTGTTTATTTTTATGCTATGTTCAACAAAGTATGGACAGCTATATAGAAATAGGATTGGACAAAAAGGGTCTGACCTAACACTAATTGACTGAGTGAAAAAACCCAGCAAGGCCTAGATCCTTCTTGGCCTCTCTGAGCAGCGTTCCTTCCTTCTGGGTGTGGGACAGGACACTCTGGAATAGGGGTCTTATGACCTACAATCAAACCACGTTAATCAGATAATTTCTTTATAGCCAGTTTTTACACAGACAGGGCAGAGGGAAAATTTGAGTCGGATATTTAGGTTTTATGGCTGGCTTTGGGGAAAGGGGGTTCTAGTCACTATGACCCATCGTGGGGAAGAGGGATTCTAGTTTCTATGCCTAGCGTCCAGGTAGAACGGAAGTAAAAAACAGGAGGGCAAGAGAAGGTCAAAGAAAAACTTTTGCTTTCTTTTGGGAGTCTTGTTTTTTGACCTCCAACAAAATCTTGGGGCAAGGCAAACAATAAAGAAAAGAAGGAAGAAAGGAGCTACATATCATATTTTCTAAGCCAGAAATCCAGTTGCCCATGACAAAAGTAAGTGAACACACATGTAGAATATACCAAAGCAATACAGTGCTTTCCAGCAGCACTTAGCTCACTGCCTTGTGCTTAAGTAGTGAGTCAGTGAGGACTACTCTAAAGCCAACCTCTGTGCCCATGTGGCACTTCACACTTGGTGACGCACTCTCAGCCACTCTTCAATTGGATCCCCACGACAAACCCTGTGAGATAGGAGGCCTTATTCTACAGAGGAGCAAACTAAGGCTGAAAGAGGAGGAATGACTCGCTGAAAGTCAAACACTTGAAAAAGCAGGGCAGTTACCATTGAAGTCAATGGAAGAGCTGAATAGCTCCCCTTGACCCAGTGTGCCAACGCGCTGTGATAAAGCACCTGATGTGCTTCTCATCTAATCCTCCAGCCACTCCAGTGAGACAGTATGAACCCGCGTTGCACAGATGAGTAAGCTGAGGCTGCAAGAGTTAAAGTGAATGGTCTAAAATTACCTGCACAGGTGACCATGGGGAAAGCGAGAACGCCAGAGCCGGTGGGTACGAGTCCCAGGCTTCTGTGCTAAATTGCCCTGCTAATCCCGCTTCCCTGCAGCTGTTGTGGCTGATGGCAAGGAGGAGGAGAATGATGTTGGTGGTGACAGTAGTACAGTTCTAGGAGCTTTTGGAGTTTTGTTTTGGCTTTTTTTTTTTTTTTGACACAAAGTCTCACTTTGTCACCAAGGCTGGAGTGCAGTGGCTCACTGCATCCTCAAACTCTTGGGCTCAAGCGATCCTCCTGCTTAAGCCTCCCGAGTAGCTGAGACTACAGGCACACACCACCATGCCCAGATAATTTTTGTCTTTTTTGAAGAGACTGGATTTTGTCATGTGGCCCAGGCTGGTTTTGAACTCCTGGGCTCAAGCAATCTGCCCGCCTCAGCTTCTCAAAGTGCTGGGATTCTACGGGCTTTTCATGGTTCACTCATTTAATCATCACCACAACCCAGTGAACAGGGAGCAGTATCATCCCCAATTTACAGAACAGGAAACTGAGACACAGATAATTAAGAAGGTCCCCAGGTTTTCTCCCCTTATGAAGTGGAAGAAACAAGTTTCAAGCCCGGGATTCCAATTCAAGCAGCCTAACTCCAGAAGCCACATTATGCTATCAATGCTTTATGCATTCAACTGCGGCACCTGTGTTTGGAAATTTCATACCTAAATTCCTAATTGTTTTTACAAAAAGCTAAATATTTAAATAGCAGCTCGTCGATGAACGCTAAATGTTTTGTGTGGTCTCTGTGTTTGTGCGTGCAATTCAATACTGACTCGTTTCCAAGCAGCGCGGTGGAGATGTTTCCACATTTAGCCTCCGTGCCTGGGAAGTGAAGGTTGAAACACTCTGGGGAAATCTGTCACCTGTTCTCTGAGTCCACACGCTGCGGCCCATTCTTTGACAAGCTGTGCCCCCTGCTGGTCTCTTCGCAGAGTTGTAACGATGTGGTTCAGGAGCGATTTGGGCCGGAGCTGAAATATGATATAGCCCTGCGGCTGGCCGCGTTACAAATGTACATTGCAACTGTTACCACCAAGCAAACGCAGAAAATCTCCCTCAAATACATCGAGTAAGTGTTGGCTCTCATCTCCATTTCGGAGACAGACATGCCACCTCCTTTAGCCCAGGGGGTATTTTTGTTCTTTGTCCAAAATTGATCTTGTTTGTGGCAAAGCATTTATTCGCCGGTGGCAAAATGTATGAATATCATGCTCATTTCTGGTAGAAGAGATCCATTTCTAATTCACCTTTACAGCATTGTTAAGATGAGGGACATATTTAAAACGAAGCATAAATTTTTCAGTTCCTAAAGGGGCTTGATTCCAAGCCAAGCTTTGGTCTCAGCTCTTTTCACACATTAACTTATTTAATTTTCACAACATCCCTATGAGATGAGTAGGATTTTAGCTTCATTTTACAGGTGAGCAAACCGAGGCACAGAATAACTTGCCCAAGTCAAGTGGCTATTAATGGGGAGATACAAGATTCAAACCTAGGCAGTGGGACTCTCCATTGTGCTACAATTTGTGTGATGCGTTGAGGCATCTGTGTTTGGAAACACATGTAATGCTAAAGCTTTGGACCCCCCTCCCTGCTTACAATCTCACCTCCAAAAGATGTATAAACTAGTTAAAATCCCACTTTCCAAAGAAGCTTCTCACGCGCTGCCTAGAAAGCCTTTCTAAATTCCACAATGCTAGGCTGACCCACTAGGGCCAAAATGGCTTTTCTCCATAAATTTGTGAGTCTTTTTGCTGGGGAGGATTGGATCTCTAACTTGCCGACTTTAACACCACTGTTCTCACAACTATGAGTCACCTGTTGACATGTAGGAACAAATCCTCATGGGTAATTTGAGAACCTAGGGCCTTCAGTTTACTCTTTCCAGATGGTTTCTCTCTCCCCCACACACATATACATGACTGTAGCCTGAGAAAGACTCAGCTCACAAAGAGATCGCATGCTCAGCTGGACAGGTTCACGCCCTCTTCCACTCTCCTTTCTGAAGTTCCTGGGGACAGGTGAAGCTGGCTGCCATTTGAAAACGTGGCCTGCACAACCTGCGATGATTTTCAGACAATTAGAATGCATTTATTTTCCTACTTTCTGTACTCACATTTTACTACGTTGAACATTGTATGGTCAAAACTGACTCAGAGATATCTGGCTTCAGTAAGAATCTTGAAAGGTCCATAATAATGTTCTCATTCATAAATTGCTTTGACCAACAAATATTCATTGAGCATTTTAGATAGCACTCACATTAGGACAGCAGAAAATAGTAATATGTATGAATTATATTCCTGGCCATTGAGAAACCTGTGATCTGATTGTAAAGACAACGTATAAAAAATGTGAAAAGTGATTATGTAATGATACAGGTAGGATTACAAGATAGCCCATAATTATTAGTGCCAAATGATGGCAAAGGACAGACAATAGGTACAAGTTGAAAAGGAAGAAAACATAATGATCATGAAATATACCATCTTAACTAGCGAAGAATATGAATGGGCAAGTGATAGGGGTAGGTTGTCTTCCTGCCCTTTTTGGAGAGGACCTGGAGCAGGAGAAATAACTGGAATCCTCTTGAGGGTCTTCACATAATTTAGAAGACACTGGTTAGACACATAACCCAGGGTAGGATTTCTATTCCAGGATAGATTTCCTAGAATTCAAAACATGAGCCCTTCTTAGAAAGGGGTTGTAGTCATTTCTGGGGAAATTGGCTCTTTGTAAACATATATTAACGTAGTCCCATTTGTTGTTTTGTTGTATATCCACACCCATGAATGATGCCTGCATCTCCATATCAATACCAGGCACACTTGAGGGTCATGAATCATACCCAGTTCCACACTAGCAGCACAAAATGTTGATGGAAGGAGTTAGACACGAACTGGCTGGGACAAAAGAGAACTGTGTGTGCCTAGAGAAATAGCCATGGAGGAGGGGAGGGACAGGGAAGAATGGTTTGGAGACATGAAAGAGTTGCATCCATTCTTCTAAGAGGAGAGAGAAAGAATGTGAGCAGATAGTGAGATCGGAGAAGAGAAATCAAAAAAGGAATGGAGAGAAATTGGTGTTGGAAATGCAAACACGGACACGTGAGTGACTTTGAAGAGATCCAGAAGTCGGTTGGACAAAATGTCTATTCGCTTTCCACTGGTTCCAAATGTCTCCTTAGCATTGTCTCTAGAGAGTGAGGAATAGGTTTCTTTTAAAATGCAAATGATCAAGTAGTGTGTGTCCTGAGTGTAAATTAAAAGTTATTTCCCTAATTGGGGACTTGTCTCCATTCTCTGCCTTACCAAGAGTTCATTTGTTCCAACAAACATCAGAGCCCCATTCTGTCTTAGATAACTAATCATCACAAGAATGTGAAATTAAAGATATGTTCTTTATTGCAGAAAAGAATGGGGATTAGAGACTTTTCTTCCCTCTGCTGTGCTGCAAAGCATGAAAGAGAAGAACATAAAGAAAGCACTTTCACACCTTGTCAAAGCAAATCAAAACTTGGTACCACCGGGTAAAAAGGTATCACATTTGCATCTTAATAGAAAATTATAAAGAAAGGGGTTTGAACGCATTGTTTAAAATGTTTAAAATTAGCTCATGAATAAAATACTTAGCACCATATTTTCAGAAGCAGTAAAACTGTGTAACTTTTTTCTAACTATTAACATGTTTCTAACACTAATGAAAAATAAGTATTCATATAGAAACCTGTTTATTTCTCACAAGTTATGGACTCTGTATTGTAGCGGGGGAGGTGTGTGTTCATGTGCCCCTGCAGGAAAAGTTTGCATAGCCTCTGAGACACTGTGAATAGAAGATAGAACTATGAAATAATTCTATGTTTCAATCACGCAATTTCTTACTGCTCAGACCAGCTTAAATGCACCACAGCCAGCAAGGGGCCTTGCAGGCCAGAGGCCACATTAATTAAACCAGGGATCGTCAACTGTGACATAACTGACATTTGGGAACAGATCATTCTTTGTTAGGGAGTCACAGGGTACAGCCTGTGGATTGTGGGATGCTTAGCAGCATCTCTGCTCTCTATCCACAAGATGCCGGTAGCACGCTCCTGTGATCATGACAAACAAAAATGTCTCCAGACAATGCCAAATGTGCTCTGGGGAACAAAATCACCCCTGTTGACAAATGTTGGATTCAATCCTATCTTTGGAGGGAAGACAAAATTATTGCTGTCATTCACTATCATTAGTGTTAAAATGTTTTTATGCTTTTGTTTTTATTTTCCTTAAGTAGGAGAAACACAAAGGACATTTTAAAATAGACTGTTGGTCAGAAAAGCAAGGTATGGTTGACAGGTAATAAAAAACAAGAGACTCCAGGAACCAGAAAGAGAAGGAGCCTTAAAATACTGAATCTATAAAATTGGAAGCAGTCTTATAACCAAGAACACTTTGTAATTGATATTAGCGGGAGAAATCTGTGTGACTCTAATACAAATCACTTTATGTGGAGAATTATTTTGTCTTAGTATCTGATTTTTTAAGTCATTTTTACTGGGTAAGGCACATTTATTTCTATCCCCTCTTCACCCATGATGCTTTTTTTTTTTTTTAAGTATAATCAGGTTCAACACACTGTCAGCCACCTTTGACTCACTTCCCAGTTTCATGGGAAGGATGTCTTCGATCACAGTGAGCATTCAGCTTACAGAGATGTAGCAAGATGATGCGGGTCAAGTGCTTTTTAACTTCAGTTCTGATTTGCTGGAAGCTAATTTCTATAATTGTGATTTTTTTTCAAGCCTGGCCCACTCGATAATTTAGATAACTGCTATAAGATAAATCAACCTATCCATTTATCCATCACTGTCCTTCTTCAAAGGTTGTTTTTCTAGCCAAGAGTGAATAGTTGGCTTTCAAAACAATTTGCACATGCTTTGCATTTTTGAAAGAGGGATGTATGAATTGTGCTAAATAAAAATTACATAAAGAGCAGTACGTTTAGATATAGTTAACAAATAAGTTGGCAAGTCATCTGCAATTGAAAACAGAATTTTATGTTCATTGCTACTTAATGGTGGTCTGCACCTTGTTGGAAAATTTCAACCTTAAACATCCCTGGCACATTCCGTATGAAACATAGACCTTGTTTTAAAAAAATCAAATACTCTTTTTAGTGATATGGGAACCTACATTTTTAAATCTTTGTAAAGATAACTTTTATCTGGATAAAATTTCATTTATAAATCATTCATGAAACTCAACAGATTTTCCAAGCTGAATTAATAAAACAGAGCCTTATATAGCAAGTTCAAACATTTCCCCAGAAAATTTGCAAGGACTGGAAGAAACTTGAGAGGGGAAGTATAGCGAGCCTGTTTAAAAGGCTTTGCCTAGATTGCAGTGGGTATTCAAAATGTTTCCCATAAGTCTACATTCAGGTGAGTCTCTTGTGCAATGGGAATATATCTAGACACCTCATCTTGGTCCATAATTGCAAGTAGAAGGCACTACTCACCTCCTGAAATCTCCCAGTGAGCAGATGTTCAGTGGAACATTTGATGGTCTTGTTCTCACTTGTTGAGTGCCCTGGCACAGCATATCTATACCCATGAGTGCCCCATACATTGACCCCCTAATAAATAAGATTTGAATCTTGATGTCATGTTTCAGTCCTTCATCAGGAAGCCAAATATGTAGCAACTTTATTCCTAATGAAGAGTCTTTGTCACACCCCAACTTTTCAGCAGTACAATCATCCTTCTATCTTACCCTTGTTTTCTGCTGGTCTCCAGCTGAAGTGGAGTCATACCCAATAGCATTAACTAACACCTGAGTTTTCTTTTCTCTCCTCAGCTCTCTGCACTACAAGCCAAGGTCCATTATCTCAAGTTCCTCAGTGACCTGCGATTGTATGGTGGCCGTGTGTTCAAGGCAACATTAGTGGTAATTGCTTTTTTCTTTTTTTTTTTTTTCCTTTCTTTCTCTCAGAAGCCACAGCATCTCATTCCACCTCTGATGACAAAAGCACATCAGCTGCGAATCTTCTCCAGCCTTCATTTCTAACCAACTTCACAACAGTCTGAAAATATCAGAAGAAATGTTAAACTAGAAAATACCACTGCAGAATGCCCTAGAAAAAGAAATGTGAAGAACCAAGAGAATCAAAGGATTCTAACAATGGCCTTTTTTAAAATCATTGTGCCAGAAGTTGCTTTCACAGTAAAAGAAGACTAAAAAGCCTTATTTCTAAAAGCATCTTATAATTATGAGCATACTGTGCTATAACATTTACTTTCTAATTATTCATAATTTATCAGAGCCTCCATTCATGTATCTGGTTCTTCTAATTGGATGATTTAGTACAGTATGACCCAGAAACACTTTCTAAAGAAAATGTAATCTTATAAAAATAGGATCGTAGGTTCAAGTTGGCATGGTGTTTCAGTTCAGTATTTTTACGTTGTCAACCTCTCTTTCTCAGCAGGCAGAAAAGCGCTCGGAAGTGACTCTCCTTGTTGGGCCCCGGTATGGCATAAGCCACGTCATCAACACCAAAACTAATCTGGTGGCCCTTTTAGCCGACTTTAGCCACGTCAACAGGATCGAAATGTTTTCTGAGGAGGAGAGTTTGGTGCGGGTAGAACTCCACGTGCTGGATGTGAAGGCAAGTTTTTCAGATGTTGATACATTGCCTTGCTGTAAATAGCTAATTTCTGATAACACTGCTGGTGTTTATAAGGCAGTCAAGTGTCAATGTGTGCAGAGCATCACAGATGCAATGTAGTGCAGAAAATAATCCACCCAACTCAGGCCTGGGGTGCTCCAGTTCTCACTGAATTGCTGTGTGGTTGGGAACAGGTCGCTATACTTCTCTGGGCTCAGTTTTTTTAATTCATACATCACAAAGCAAGATATATAATTTCTAGGTCCCTTCTGACTTTAGAATATGTGATTTATAGTTATAGAGTAGGGGAAGCTTTTCTGAACTAACTTTCTAGAATATATGACTCAAATCAAGAGGGAGATTTTCCCCAACTCTCTTTAGAATTCTCACTCCCTTTACTTAGGTTGGGTCCATGTGTTTATTCTTTTGGAAAAGCTTGATGTTTTCGTTCTTCTGCCTTCTCATGGTTGTTCTTCTCATATGGTAGCAATTTATACAGATTGAACATCTGACCCCAAGAATTTTACGGCCGTTCTATTTAAAACAAAAATCTGGCTGGGTGCAATGGCTCACACCTGTAATTCCAGTACTTTGGGACGCCGAGGCAGGCAGATCACGAGGTCAACAGTTTGAGATAAGCCTTGCCAACATGGTACCCCATCTCAACTAAAAAAAACACAAATTAGCTGGGTGTGGGGTGTTTGTCTGTAATCCTAGCTACTTACGAGCTGAGGCAGGAGAATCACTTGAACCCGGGAGGCAGAGGTTGCAGTGAGCCGAGATCATGCCATTGCACTCCAGCCTGGGTGACAGAGTGAAACTGCATCTCAAAAAAAAAAGAAAAAAAAAAAAAATCTGAGATGGTCCACAAAGGGCAAAAGCCTACTCCCAAAAGAGAATAGGAAATAGTCCAGGTTTCCTGGTGTCCACCTTCTTTTCCCAGTAGGGATGAGTTATTGGATTTTGGCAATGGCAATACTCCTATTGTTTCTATAAAGAAAAAGCACTAGAACAAAGGGCAATAGTGACTCCACAAAGGAGACAACATCAGCCTGGAGGGTGCTCTGAGAACAGCCAGGGAGGACTCAGCACTACCTGCATCCCCACTAGGGTGGTGTGGGAGGAGTGCATTAACAGTAATTGAGAATGTGGCCAAGCACATCAGAATACACCAGAGAGCTCTGCAGTTGGAACAGATGATCGTGAAAGAATGTGGAGCTCAGACATGCTGGGTATGGCCTATGGGATTTCATGGGCTGGATTCAGAGGGTTCCCATTGACTTCATGGCAAGCTGAAAATGTGAGGATAGACTTGGAATGCCCACCTACCCCACGAGCAAAGAGGCTGAGAGAAATAGCCCCATCACAGAGACAGGTGGATGAAAAGGTGAACTGCATGCAGTTATTACAGATCTGATTACAGAGATAATCTGTCCTAAACAGAAATGAGTGGCGTGCCTGGCTGATGGTGTCCTGCCTGTATAGAATAATGATGTGGTGGCTTGGATGCTGAGGGGAGACCTCAAATGAAGTGGAAGGAAAGGCAGTTCAACAAGTAGTACAGGGGCTTTGGCAGGGAAGTTACATTCTACCAGCTGGGGTCATTGAACCGGCCAGTGTCCTATACCTAGGATTGAAAGGAAGAAGCCTGCTGTCTCGCTGTCTCTGTGTCTGTCTTCGTATCTACTTTTTCTTATTTCTCTCTTACTTTCTCTTTTGACAAGAATATACCCTTCCTAACTCAATGAGAAAAACTGCTTCATCAAACACTTTTTTCCCCTATAAGCCCCAAATCCATGTCCAGTTGTATCATAACCTCATGGTTTCAAGAGAGTTTTAGTTAGGCCTTTTCTCAGCTCCCATCTGTTTTACCCTCCTGTAAATTTACAATTGCATTTAGAAGCAACCTTTTACTGGATCTCTGGCACTTTTCAGTCTTAGCAGTCATTTCCACTGAATTGTACCCCTCTTTAACACTAATTTTTACTGTGAACCCAAAACTTAATCTTTCTGTAATTTTCAGATTGTGAGTTCACTGCTGATAACTGAAGTAACTGGTAACTTAGCTAGTTAATTTACCAGTGTAACATGTTTAATTGTTTTTAAATGCTAAAAATGTTAATTATTTGGGAAGAAAACAATCTTTTTTCATTTCAGTATGGTTTGGGGGCCAGGTGCAGTGGCCCACACCAGCAATACCAGCACTTTGGGATGCTGAGGCGGGCAGATCATTTGAGGTCAGGAGTTAGAGTCCAGTCTGGCCAACGTGGCAAAACCCCGTCTCTACTAAAAATTCAAAAATTAGCCTGGCATGGTGGCGCATGCCTGTGATCCCAGCTAGTCGGGAGGCTGAGGCGTAAGAGTCACTTAAACCCAGGAGGCGGGGGTTGCAGTGAGCCGAGTTCATGGCACTGCACTCCAGCCTGGGTGACGGAGCAAGAACCTGTCTCAAATATATATATGTGTCTCTCAAATATATACATACATATACACACACACATATATATATATGTATATACACATATATATGACTTGGAAGTGATTCAAAATGTCCAGGCTTTTTAGATGGTGTGTCCTGAATGTTTCTCAGTAAGGCACTTGGTGTTATCCTTGGCTTTTTCTCCTGCTTTGGGTTTCTCCCATGAAATGATTAATAGCTCCTTTTTCCATAAGCATAAATGCAGCCATTGACACTCAAGAGACATTATTAAGAATGGATGGCTTTAACCAAAATGTTCTCTTTTGTGTAGCCCATCACGCTCCTGATGGAATCCTCAGATGCCATGAACCTGGCCTGCTTGACGGCTGGATATTACCGGCTGCTTGTCGATTCCAGGAGGTCAATATTTAACATGGCCAACAAGAAAAACACAGTGACCCAGGAAACAGGTATTCTCTTCCTGAACTCATGTAGCACTGACCTCCCTGCAAACACCCCACCTGACCATAAGGATGTTTCCTGAAAAGTTAAAATTGTACCCACAAAAAAAAATCTAATGTACAAATTCAACATAAAAAGCCTTCAGATACCTCTGATGTGGGCTAATTGTTAAAAACAAAAATGCTGATTTCTCAGCACATTTGACATATCACTCAGAAATGTCAACCTTGACTTTATTATCGTGAAAGTCTCTATGGTTGGGTTTTCATGGTGTTACTTTTACAGAGGACTAGTGATGGAATGCCCAAACATGACTTGTGAGCCCCTGCTTTAGGGCTGATTTCTCCTGGAGGTGTCCTAGGCCTGGTGTCTGGGAGCCTCCTCCCTGTAGTCAGACTTGTTAGGCACGTCACTTGCATAAAGAGACTACCAGGCAGGCTGTGTGTGAGCAACATGGCTGTTTATTCAGCTGGGTGCAGGCAGACTGAATCTGAAAAGAGTCAGTGGAGGGCGGTAGGATAGAAGTTGGTATTTTTAGGTTGGGGCAAGTGGTCAGTTAAAAGTGGTCATCTATTTTAGGGAGGGAAAGGGCATCACGGATGCATTGTCACAAGGGTAGGGGTCATCTATTACAAACAGGCATGATTATAAGGGTGGGGGTTATCAGTTACAAGCAGAGGGGCAGGGAGGTAAATTACATAGTTATAGGGTTGGGGTCTTGAGAAACCCAATGTCCAGGGGCGAAATTCCGCAAGGCTGAGCAGGAACAATGGTTGTAGGGGGAGAGCAATTAGTGGAGGCAGGAACAAGTTGTTTGTTTTACTTCTTTCTGTGGTCACCTGGTTACTTGTGGTGACTTCAGACTTTCTGGCTCCTGGGGACCATCCAGAGGTGTACGTGCGGGTCACCAAGGCTATAATGGCCAGGCTTGGACTTGGAGGCCTGGCATTCCCATCTTTTCATATATGTATAAGGAAAAAAGTTAGAGAAGGGAGTAGAGGCGATGTTTCTCATGACTTCTTTGAGCGTAACAGGGCACTGCGCAGACACCTAAAAGAAAAGCTCATGATTTTTGTAGTTTAGTAGGTGTTTAGCCAAGTCCTTAGAAACATAATAGCTTTCAGATGGGTGGTGATGAAGTCTTGAGCCAAGGTCAGAATAGTTTCCAGTGTAGGGGGGTGCTCCAAGAAGATTTGGATGGAAAGGGATATGTGCCATGCTGCATCTTGACATTAGCTGGGCTCTGTCTGGAGCTCATGAGTGATGGATTGGTATTTTTCGTTGATCCTAGAAGGGTGAAGACTGTGAAATAGGGTTGGGGAGATAAGACAGGCAAATAACCGGGAAGAGTTGCCAAGGCATCTTATCTTAAGCAGCTGAGAGGTCCGGGGACGGCGTGATATTGTGAGGTTGTTAAAAGTAGCATTTGCCATATAGAGTGATTACGGATGGCCTGGATACGGTTTTATAGGAATTGAGAGACTAATCGGAAAACCCAAGGTCTGAATAAGAGAAGGAAGACAGGTATTAAGGGAGTAAGAACTGGAAAAAGTCATGTCATTCAGCTAGAAAACGGCCAAGTCGATTTGGCATAGTTATTTGCCTGATAGCAAATTTTGGGGCCTTGCCTTTGAGCCTTTTGATATTATTATAAACTATGCCGGACTGATTTAAGTAAAAACAGCATTCCTTATTTAGAAATAATGTTGTGACAGAGGTAGTGACCCCTGCTCTGCCAGTTCCAAGGCCTACAGTGGAGGCTGCAATCTCTATTCCCACGAGTAATGGAACGAGCTGGATGACTTTTTTAGTAGGTGTCATTAGGGGGACAGGCAGTTGTTCGTTGCTACTGGCAAATTGGATTCTAGGAATAAGGAAGACTAAGTCACAGGTGCCTGTCCGGTTAGTAGGTAGACACATAAAGAGGCCTGGGGCAAGGCAAAATTGAAAATGTAGGGTGACAAGTTGGGAGGGATCCTTGAAAGAGGAGTTAGATACCCAAACTCCTAAAGATCCTGCAAGGACAGCAGCAGTTAGAGGTTGAGAGGGAGATTGATGGGGTAACTGTAGTGGAGACAGTTTGATTTTCATCATGTATGAGGCATGTAGTATTAACGAATAGTCTGCTGCTAACATTTGTAGGGCCAGGTATGAGTAAGCATGAAGAGGGGCTAGGAGAAGAATCCAAGGAACAGGGAGAGAGTGGCCAAGGACGGAGTGAGAGAGAAGGTGCTGACCTAGACAATAGTAACTTAATAGTTTTGAGGTTACTAGTAGTGATAGAGGGTTTGTCAGTAAAGCAAAGTGAATATGCTCCTAAAGGCATATTAACATGTGTGTCAGGGCTTTGGAGATGAAGAGTAAAGGCGCACTTAGAAGGTGGAAGATTATCCAAGGGAATTCCAGTGGTTCGTTGATGGGAAATGCATAGAGGAACTGGAGTGGAGATAGTTGTGCGCGGAGTGGAGTTGATATGAGGTGAGAGTTGCTGTAAATAATAGTTGCAGAGAAGTATAGCAGCTTGTTGGTATGAAATGTTTGAGGATGTCTTCGTGAACTCATCTAAGAAATAGAGAAGCTCCATGGGAGGGTAGAGATGGGGACTGTTAAAAGAAGTGCGGAGGTGTAGGGAGACAGGAGAGGTAGCCTGATCGCTGGCAGGGCAGGAATAGCGGTTTAAGGAGAGGAGAAAGGGAGATGCAGAGCCAGCAATTGTTTTTGCCAACAATGGGTTGGAATCAGTGAAGCCAGAATGGGTTAGATTGATGGTATGTTGAAGGTAATTAGGAAGGGATAGGGAGTGACAGAATGGGACAGAGTGAGCAGAAAAGTAAAGAAGAGAACTTTATTAGGGTGGAAGAATTGGAGTGTCCCTTGCCATGTAAGGTCATTTATCCACTCAAGGAAGAAGTCAAGGGTGGAAGTTCATGGGTAGAACCACGAGATGTCAGCTAAAATGGTCTGGAGGAAAGCGGTGAACCGGCAAGGCAGCAGACGTAGGGCACGTAAAATGTAGATGAGAAGGGCAATCAGAAGTATGATTAGACAGAAAGCAACAGAAATAGAGAAGTTGTGATGTGTCCATCAAGTTTTAGGGGTGACTGTGCAGGGTCCTGTTGCAAGTAGCAAAGTTAAGAAAAGGATTCCTGTCAATGTTAGAATATAATCTAAACTCATGTGTGATTTGTGTCGACTCTTCAGGAATTCGAGTTAGCTTAAGAGAAGTAGAAGAGAGTACTCGCAACTTCCAAGAGGAGGCGGATGGCCTAGGCTGGTCATTGGATGGACACAGTTTAGTCCCAGACTGGCGAACCCAGTGGGGAGGGTCTTGTAGACAGACAGCAGTTGGGGTACCATAGACAACCAGGTAGAGACCCTTCCACCGAGGCTGGAGATCTGGAGAAGTTACATCCTTGACCAGCACTGATCCAGCTAAGGTGTCCTCATAAGGCCGGGTATCTGGACTGGGTAAGACGCAGCTTGCTGAATTTCCTGCCTAGTTTGTTAGAGAACTGGAAGATAGTCTTCAAGAGGACTAGTGTCTGGGAGCATGTTAGGCCCAGCAAAAAGGTATGGCGATATTAGAGTTCAAAGGGGCTGTATCCTGTGGGTTTTCAGGGAGTGGCATGAATTCTGAGGAGAACAATAGGTAGAAGGGATACCAGTCCTTTGTTAGTTGAAGGGTGAGTTTGGTTAAGATGTGTTTTTAGAAGGCCATTAGCTTTTTCTACTTTCCTGATGACTGAGGGCGGTAAGGGGCATGGATATTCCATGGAATGCTAAGGGCCTGAGACACTGCTTTGGTGATTTGGCTAATGAAAGCAGGGCCATTGTCAGATCGTATGGAAGTAGGCAGGCCAAATCAAGGAATGATATTTAACAGACAAATAACAGCAATTGCCTTTTCTGTTCCAGTAGGGAAGGCTTTAATTCACCCTGTAAAGGTATCTGCCCATACAAGAAAATATTTGAATTTTCTGATATGAGGCAAATGAGTAAAGTTAACAACTGCCAATCTTGTATGGGGACAAATCCCTGTGCTTGGTGAGTGGGAAAGGGAGGAGATCTTTAAAATCCCTGGAGATTGGTAGAGTGGCAGATGGAGCACTGAAATGTAATTGTTTTAAGGAGGGACTTGCATGAAGGGAAGGATGTAAGAGGTTCTAAGAGATAGGCCAAATGCTTATATTCCACATGAACATGGTTATGAAAGGAAGAAAGGACAGAGTGGGCTTGCAAGTCAGGAAGAAGGAATTTTCCTTGATTCAAAACCCAACTGCCTTGAGTGGGAATTTACCAGTAGGTTAAGGGTTTAGAAGGAGAGTAAGTAGGAGTAATTGATGAAAAAAGAATATATTGTCTGCTAAGAGGGGATTTTGGTGCATTTGCTGCCTTCTTAACTGTTTCATTGGCAAATGCATTTCCTTGGGCAATGGGATCTAAATTTTTTTGGTGTCCTTTAGAGTGGATGACTCCAGCCTTGGCTAGGAGGAGAACAGCCTTAGGGAGGGCGTTTATTAAGGGGGCATTGATAATAGAAGACCCCTGCTTGGTAAGAAAACCTTTTTCTGCCCATATGGCAGCATGGTGGTGTAGGATGTGGAAGGCGTATTTAGAGTCAGTCTAGATATTTACATGTAGTCTCTTAGCAAGAGTAAGAGCACGGGTTAAAGCAATGAGTTCAGCTTGCTGAGAAGTGGTAGAGGGAGGGAGTGTGGCGGCCTCAATGATTGATAGATGAGTGGGATACAACCGCATAACCGGCTTTAGCCAACTGACTGGGCTTTAAAGAACTGCCATTAATAAACCATGTTTGGTATGGGTCTGGAATGGGAAAGAGAAATATGTGGAAACGGGGAGGATGCTATATGAATTAGGGAGATACAGTTATAGGGTTTGGGACTTGTGTCTATGTGTGGTATTAGATGAGAGGCTGGATTAACATCGGGGCTGTGTGCAATAGTCACGGTGGGAGTGTCGATAACGAGTGAATAGAGTGGATAAGATGTGGGATGGATAACAGATGTAGGACATGCGAAGAGGATACTAAAGCCTGAAGACTGTGAGAGCTGTACAGAGTGAGGCAGAGCCTGCAATTTTGAAGGCCTCAGGAAGGAGTAGAGCAGAGGCAGCTGCCGCACGCAGGCATGAGGGCCAACCTAGGACAGTGAGGTCAAGTTGTTTAGACAGGAAGGCAACAGGACGCAGACCTGGCTCTTGTGTAAGAACTCCAACTGCATAACGCTGAATTTCAGCAGTGTTTAAGGAATAGGGTTGGGTTGGATTAGTTTAGCCAAGAATGGGTTAAGGATTTTGTGCAGGTGTTGGAAACAATAGATGCAATTAAGTGGGGCAGCCAAGGGAGCAGGAGGAATAGGCAGAGAGGTTACACGGGATACCTTGGAAAAGGTTATTTACTTTAGAAGAGAGTTAAGGCAGCTGGGGGTGGAACCAGGCAATGTCTTGGCACACAGACAGGATGGATGGGGAGGTGGGTCCCACACCCTAGGCTTAAGGTAGGGGAACATAAGGGGAGCTGTTGAGGGAGGTACGGGTTCTGGGAGGAGGGAAGCAATGACGTGTGGCTGGAACCCAGGAACAGTTAAGGAGGCAGACAATTTTGCTAGGATATCTTGGCCTAACAGAGCAACTGGACAAGTGGGGGTGATTAGGAAAGAATGTGGAAAGGAGTGCTGGCCTCGTTGACACTAGACTTGGGGAGTTTTGAGAGGCCTGGAGGCCTTGCCGTCAATTCCCACAACAGTTATGGAGGCCAAGGAGACAGGTTAGCATGGAGTGGGTGGGCCCTGCATTAAGAAGGGGATGGACTTACCCACCACCATAAGAGTTACCTGAAGCTCAGCCTCCACGCTGGTCTGGGAGTCCTCTGAGATGTTCAGGCAGCATCAGTCTTTAACCACCACGCCGAGGAGCAGCGACGTGAGTTGGACAGTCCGATTTCCAGTGGGGGCCTGCACAGACAGCGCAGGGCTTAGGAGGAATCCCAGGCTGCGGGCATTCCTTGGCCCATTGGCCAGGTTTCTGACACTTGAAGCAAGGTCTGGGAGGGGCGGCTGGACACTGGAATCTGGGAGCTTTGAGGTCTTTGTGAGCCAGTAGTGTGGCTGAGGTTTGTCTTAGGACAGAGGCAAGCAATTGCAGTTCTGAAATGCATTGCCTCTTGGCAGCTTCCTGCCTATTGTTAAACACCTTCAAGGGGAAGTTAATTAATTCTTGTTGTGGGGTTTGATGGCCAGATTTTTATTTCTGTAGCTTTTTTAATGTTAGGGGATGATTGGGTGATAAATGTTTTTCAGAGGTGAGAGAAGTAAGGATGACATTTATGTTACTCCAGGTGAGATATTAAAGAGAAAGGAACATGTACCCTAACCATGCCGTCGGCTCCAGCCACCTCTCTAAGGGGGAATTTTGGGGCAGGAGCAGAGGAGTTAGCCCCTGGCTAAACTGTCAGCCTGATGGGGTATGAGGTGGACAGGTCATGGGAAGGGCATAAGGAGGTGGGTTGAGGGCAGAGGAGGGAGGCTCTGAGGGGTCAGGGTTACGGCCTGGATTAGGGTCTGGTTCGGACAGGCAGGGAGAAGAAAGGTCAGAAGGGTCAATGGACAAGGAGGATTCTGAATCACTGGCAGAGGTAGGAGTGGATGGAAGGGAAAGAAGGAAAATTTGGGATGAGTTGCATTGAGAGCAGAGACTAGGGAGCGATTGGAATGTAAAAAAAAAAAAAATGCCTGGACATAGGGAATTTCAGACCATTTGCCCATTTGTTGACAAAAATTGTCTAGGTGTTGCACAATAGAAAAATTGAAAGTGCCGTTTTCTGGCCATTTAGAGCCATTGTCCAATTTATATTGTGGCCAAGTGGTATTGCAGAAAATAAGACCCTTAGGTTTTAGGTAAGGTGAGAGCCAAAGAGGTTTGAGGGTTTTTTTTTTTTTTTTTTTTTTTTTTAGAACACAGGCTAAGGGAGAGGAGGGAGGAATGGAGGGCAACAGAGACAAGGAAAGTGAATGGAAGACCAAGCAGCTTAGCAGGCATCCCAGACTAAATCTTGGTCTGTATCTGGGGTGAACTGGTCAAAGAGGGTGCCCCCACATTGATCTGTCACGTAGGAGTGAGTGCAAGAGAGTGACCAGAGCAGATGTCTCTGCAATGATCAGTCACCAAGGGAAGACTGTCTTCCCGGTTCCGGGGAATATACATGGGATTTTTTCTGGTCATGAACCTCACAGAAAGTCCTGTCTTTCTTGTCTCCACTGAAATGGAGAGGAAAATGTCTCCACTGAAATGGAGAGGAAAATGAAACTGAAAGGAGAAGGAGGCTGACAGGTAGTGAGAAGGCCTAAAGAGAAGAGTGGAGGCAAACTGCTTACCTGATCTGAGGATGGTGAGTGGATCGTGGGCTGGTCTGATGAGCCTGGGTCATAGGAATGTCTCTTCACGGAGGGAGCACAAGGAGTAGGGACAGGCGGTTTGGTCTCCCGTAGGAGTTTCCCTGTCCCCGGTTTTGGCACCAAATGTTAGGCATGTCACTCGGGTAAAGAGTCCACCAGGCAGGCTTTGTGTGAGCAACATGGCTGTTTATTCACCTGGGTGCAGGTGGGCTGAGTCTGAAAAGAGAGTCAGTGGAGCACAGTGGGATAGGAGTTGCTTTTATAGGTTGGGGCAAGTGGTCAGTTAAACGTGGTAATCTATTTTCAGGAGGGGAAGGGCATCAGGGGATGCATGGTCACAAGGGTAGGGGGCCATCTATTATAAACAGGCATGATCATAACGGTGGGGGTTATCAATTACAAGCAGATGGGAAGGTAGGTAAATTACATAGTTACAGGGGTGGGGTCTTGAGAAAGCCAATGTCCAGGGTGGAAATTCCACAAGGCTGAGCAGGAACAATGGCTGCAGGTTGCAGGGGAAGAGCAATTAGTGGAGGCAGGAACAAGTTGTTTGTTTTACTTCTTTCTGTGGCCACCTGGTTACTTGTGGTGACTTCAGACTTTCTGGCTCCTGGGGACCATCCAGAGGTGTACGTGCTGGTCACCAAGGCTATAATGGCCAGGCTTGGAGGCCTGACAAGACTTACTTGTGCCCAGGATTCTGGGAACTTTACAAACAGGAAGACGTGGTTATTGCCTAGCACTTGGACTTGGGGGCACTAGAAGAGAATTGAAGCCATCTTGGATCCATAATGGGAGCACCCAGATGGCAAAGACATCAAATAATTCAATTCAGTCACTTGACAGAACAAAAGGACCCCCACAGTGAGGACAGGGAGTGCTGCAAATGTTAAATTGATTATTCCTTTGACAGTAGGTGGTTTTCATTGGTTTTAGGACATTTTTTCTTCAGTTATTTAAGCATTTTCCTTCATCTACAGTGGATGCTTAGTAAATGTCACTGAATAGACAGATGCCACCATTCTAGGCACAGCCCCTGACTGGTTAAAAAAAATTATAGCCAGAGGTTCCATAATTGGGGTTTCCTTTAAAAGAAAGGGGGATTCTTAAAAACAAATTTTACTGTTGCATCTCTTTTTTTCTCCCCCTCAACCCCGCATTTCTCAGAGAAAATGAAGGGAGGAAAAAAGAGAAGGATATTCTCTCACTGTTAAACTGAGCAGAAACATCAACCTTTATTCCATAAATATATTGCAATGTGTAGACACACTCTCACATGCATACAGACCCACACACAGTTTACTATGATGGCCAGTCAGTGGAAGCAGCTCAGGCATAGAAAAAAGGAAGCCAGAAACAAGGAGAGATGGACAAACCATGTTAGAAGGCAACACTTGGACTTTTCAAGTCAAATCAATCTGAGCTTGAGTTTCTTCATTTGTAAAATGGGATTAAAAAATTAGCTTGCAAGGATTAGAAAAAAACATCTAGGTACATCATCTAAAATGACTCTATAAATAACTGGCAGTGAAAGAAAAACAGTGGCAGAAAGAACTGAGAATGACAGAGATAGATGCTGGGTGCAGTGGTTCATGCCTATAATCCCAATACTAGGAGGCTGAGGCAGGAGGATCACTTGAACACAGGAGTTTGAGATCAGACTGGGCAACAAAGGGAGACCCCGTCTCTACAAAAATTATAAAAATTAGCCAGGTGTGGTGGCACACGCCTGTAGTCCCAGCTACACAGGAGGCTGAGGTGGGAGGATACCTCAAACCTAGGAGGTCAAGGCTGTAGTGAGATAGGACTACACCTCTAAAAATTAAAAAGTGATAGAAACACATAAACATTTACAAATAAATACAGAAGGCCAGGTGTGGTGGCTCACGCCTGTAATCCCAGCACTTTGGGAGGCCGAGGTGGGTGGATCATGAGGTTAGGAGATAGAGACTACCCTGGCCAACATGGTGAAATCCCACCTCTGGTAAAAATACAAAAATTAGCAAGGCATGACAGTATGCACCTGTAGTCCCAGCTACTCAGGAGGTTGAGGCAAAAGAATTGCTTGAACCCGGGAGGTGGCGATTGCGCCACAGCACTCCAGCTTGGGCAAGACCGTCTCAAAAATATAAAAATATAGAAAAGGAAAGAATAAAAAGGAGGTGACAGGTATTCACTGGGTTTGGCAATAAACATTTTTTTTTTTTTCTGAGATGGAGTCTCGCTCTGTTGCCCAGGCTGGAGTACAATGGTGTGATCTCTGCTAACTGCAACCTCTACCTCCCATGTTCAAGCGATTCTCCTGCCTCAGCCTTCCAAGTAGCTGGGATTACAGGCATGTACCACCATGCCCAGCTAACTTTTGTATTTTTAGTAGAGACAGACAGGGTTTCACCATGTTGGGCAGATTGGTCTTGAACTCCTGACCTTGTGATCCGCCCACCTCTGCCTCCCAAAGTGCTGGGATTACAGGAGTGAGCCACCATGCCCAACAGGCAGCAAACATTTTTATGACCACAGGTTTTCATTGAGCTAGGAGATTTAGAGCAATTTAATGCTGACCTTTTAAATTCCAGTGTGAAGGCTGGGCACGATGGGTCATGCCTGTAGTCTCTGCACTTGGGGAGTTCCAGGTGGGTGGATCAGTTGAGCCCAGGAGCCTGAGAACAGCCTGAGCAACAAAGTGAAACCCTGTATCTCCAAAAGAAAATTTAAAAACTAGCCACGTGTGGTGGCATACACCTGTCGTCCCAGCTACGTGGGAGGCTGAGGTGGGAGGATCACATTAGCCGGGGGGTCAAGGCTTTATTGAGCCAAGCACACTAGTGCACTCCAGCCTGGAAGACAAAGCAAGATCCTGTCTCTAAAAAAAGAAAAGAAATTCCAAAGAGCAGTTCAGCAATTTGACACAATTGTTTTCTATTGGAAAACCAGTTTTTGGCTTTTTATTTTCAAACTGTAAAGTTTATCTTGAAGATCAGTCCTTTCTTCACGGACTATAAAGATTGTAGAGGTGTATGAAGAAATCCAAACCTACTCTTCTAAACATGGTTACAGTTATAAGGGTCTCCACTCTGTACGATTCATAGTGACCCACAATATAAGGTTTAATAGAACTGCAAGAGGCAAAAACTTAGTAACAGAAAGTATTATTATTGTGGGGAAAGAATGGGACTTCAGTCTCACCATCATGTCTCCCAGTTTCAAATACCTTTCCCCATTGTCAAAGACAGAGGGCTGGAGGTAGGTGGAGAGAGAGAGAAGCAAGGATAAGAGAAAGAGAGCACACTCCAAAAAGAAACTGAGACACCTAGGTTGAACAGCAGTCTTCGCCTAGCATACTCTAATGGCTAATAGCACTCTTCTCTTCAGAAACTCCCAAAAGATCTGAGAGTCAAGAAATACAGAACATAAGTCCCATCAGCCTAGGTCTTCCCTAGTTCATTCTCTCCTTCCACTCTGTAGGAGACTGGGCCACAGAATAGATTCCAGCCCCCAACCTACATTCTTCCACGTCTCCAAAATTATTCCAGGAAGCCAAATCAGTAGATCCTTCTGGGAAGAAGCCAGATTGAGCACATTTATTTTTTGAGACAAAGTCTCACTTTGTCTCCCAGACTGAGTACAGTGGCATGATCTCAGCTCACCGCAACCTCTGCCTCCTGGATTCAAGCAATTCTCCTGCCTCAGCCTCCTCAGTAGCTGAGATTACAGGCACCCGCCACCACACTCAGCTGATTTTTTTGTATTTCTTTTAGTAGAGATGGGGTTTCACTATGTAGGCCAGGCTGGTCTCAAACTCCTGACCTGGTGATCCACCCACCTCGGCCTCCCAAAGTGCTGGAATTATAGGCATGAGCCACCGCACCCAGCTGCACATATTTTCATCTGACCTCAAATTGATCGCAGACCTTAGTCAAGATCTCCAATAAGAAAGAGCCCTCATGTATTCTTCTCTATCCTGAAAATTAGCCTTTAACCACTTTCAAAATCCATGGCCACACATAGGTATACATCTCTGGGTTTTAGGAGGGTCTCAGTAAGTATCCATCAACTTGCTTTCAGCCTGCTGACCTATTCAGCTTTCTTGTTCATCTAAACCAGAGTTGGCAAACTATGGTCAATGGGCCAAATCATGTTCTTGCAAATAAAGTTTTATTGGAACTCAACCCCGCACATTGTTTTACTTTCCTAAGGCTGCTGGAACAAATTCTCACAAACTTGGGAGCTTTACACAACATAAACTTATTCTCCCACACTTTTGGAAGCCACGAGTTCAAAACCAGGATGTTAACAGGGTCATTCTCCCTTGCAAAGGCTTTAGTGGAGGGTTTCTCCTTACCTCCTCCCACTTCTGGTGGCCACCAGCGTTCCTTGTAGCTGCGTAACTCCAGTATCTGCCTCTGTCTTCACATGGTCATCTCCTCTTCTCTGTGGCCCAAATCTCTCTCTGCCGTTGAATTTAGGGCCCAGGCAGATAATTAAGAATAATCTCATCTCAAGATCCTTAACTCTGCAAGACATTTTTCCAAATAAGGTCACATTCACAGAGTGGACATATCTTTTGGGGGCCACCATTCAACCCATACACCCATTTGTTTATGTAGCATCTATGGCTACTTTCATGTTAAAACAGCCAAGTTGAGTAGTTGCTCAATTGAATGGTTAGACCACAAAACCGAAATATGTACCATCTGCGCCTGCCTTTACAGAAAATGTTTGCCAAGCCCTGGTCTAAAGCTGCCTTACGATGCAAGTTTACTGAACTACTGTTCTTCCCGCAACAATCCACACTCACACACACACTTCGCCCCACAGGCACACCCAGTCATAATCTAAATTGTTGTTTTTAATAAAATAATGCTGAACCCCCAACAAGGTTTATTTATTATAAGGTAAGATGCAAATATGGCCAGTGTATAATTCAGTGTCTTCAAAATTTTATCTCTTACTGTTCATGAAAATACATGAATTTGTTAAAATGACCCTGAGAATTGTTCAGCATTAAGTCCATTGCATGATTTGTGGGGAGAAGAAACCTCTTTGGTAAAGCTGTACTTTTCCCCCATATGTCTTGCGCATCTGATGTCAGTTACACAAACTTGTGCTATATGAGGGAACAGATGGGAGAATAGTATGGCCCTAAAATTTTCTCAGAATGGTGCCTCTGGAATCTACAAGGCAGTATCAACAGAATGACCTAGTTCTCTGTCTTGTTAAATATCAGAGCAAATCCCCACATCAAAATCCCAGATTGAAACACCCTTGAAGAGCAAACACAATAATAGTATTTCAACTGGGGTTTTGTCATTTTAATTCATGAGGAACATCAAATCTTCAAGAGTTCCCATGATACAAATAAAAATGGAAAATCTAAATATTAATTATGCCTAGAAATTACAGAGCAAAGTACATTACCTGTAACCACTCCACCTTATGCATTTTATATACATACACACACAGGCATGCATACTGACATTTATACATGAATATTTTAACATCCACTAGGATATCAAAAAACTGAAGATAGAAGTTTTATAGGATCATTATAATATGTATGTTAATTTCCTAAAAAAATATATGGTAAAGCTGTGACAATCTTTGACCATCTGTGAACTCAGTGAGGAAAACATTCATTATCTTCTTCCACAAACTAGGGAATATTAGATCTCACTTTACAAACAAAAGGAAAATCTATTTTCTGAAATAACAGCCTACTGAAATCTCACCTTTAAGGGTTGTAAAAGGCACGTTGTATATTCACATTCATAGATATAAATGAAGCCTTTTAATAATAGAACCAAGGGTTAGATGGAATTAAGCTATACTTCCCTACCCCCAGATGATATTACATTTGATCAAATAGCAATTCTCGTTTATGCAGTATCAATATGCAGTATCAATTTTGTTAAGGTCGGTTCTCCTAACCCAAGGAATTCTTACACCGGAATTGACAAGTACTATATTTGGGTAGCTGTAAACCTGTATTTACACAAGTGATGCTACAAGGCATGAAATTAAAAAACAGAGACGAGCCCCGCCCTCCACCCAGAACCAGACAGCACAGTAATGTGTCTTTGCATGATTCTTTCTCTTCAGGAACTGAAAACAAGGGGAAGCATAACCTCCTTGGTCCAGATTGGAACTGTATACCCCAAATGACAACCTTTATTGGCGAAGGGGAACAAGAAGCCCAGATAACATACATAGATTCAAAGCAGAAGGCGGTGGAGATCACAGACAGCACCATGTGTCCAAAAGAGCACCGGCACTTGTACATAGACAACGCCTATAGTTCAGATGGACTTAACCAGCAGCTGAGCCAGCCCGGGGAGGCCCCCTGTGAGGCGGACTATAGAAGTCTAGCTCAGCGGTCCCTATTGACCCTCTCAGGACCAGAAACTCTTAAGAAAGCACAGGAATCTCCGAGAGGAGCTAAAGTGTCCTTTATTTTTGGAGACTTCGCCTTGGATGATGGTATTAGTCCCCCAACTCTTGGCTATGAAACACTACTAGATGAGAGTCCTGAAATGCTGGAGAAGCAGAGAAATCTCTACATCGGCAGTGCCAATGACATGAAAGGCCTGGATCTCACTCCAGATGCAGAGGGCATCCAGTTTGTGGAAAATTCTGTGTATGCAAACATAGGCGATGTGAAGAGCTTCCAGGCCACAGAGGGGATTGAGGAGCCCCTCTTGCACGACATCTGTTACGCAGAAAACACCGATGACGCAGAGGACGAGGACGAGGTGAGCTGTGAGGAGGACCTCGTGGTGGGGGAGATGAACCAGCCGGCCATCCTCAACCTGTCTGGGTCAAGTGATGACATCATTGACCTCACATCCCTACCCCCTCCAGAAGGTGATGACAACGAGGATGACTTCCTGTTGCGTTCTTTGAACATGGCCATTGCCGCACCCCCACCTGGCTTTAGAGACAGTTCAGATGAAGAGGACTCCCAGACCCAGGCAGCTTCCTTCCCCGAGGACAAAGAGAAAGGCAGCAGCCTGCAAAATGATGAGATCCCCGTGTCCCTCATTGACGCTATGCCCACCAGCACTGAAGGCAAGTGTGAGAAGGGACTGGATAATGCCGTCGTCTCCACGCTGGGAGCTCTAGAGGCTCTATCCGTGTCAGAAGAACAGCAGACCAGTGACAATTCAGGTTCTTTCACAATTGTTACATTCATTCACTGATAACCATATCATTCCATCCTTCCAAGCCATTTGCCCTTGGAGTCCTGTTACGTGGTGTTCTCCATTTCACATATGTCCCGTTTCATAAATGTGCTGAAACTACCATCATGGGTTTTTTTTGTGTGTGTATGTGATTTCCTTTGTTTTTTTGTTTGTTTGTTTTTTAAAAAAAAAAACATAAGGCACATCTCTCCCCCATTTCTGGAACAACTGTGCAATAAACTCAGAGTCCTTACTGAAAAGGGAAAACTTGGTATTTTGTTTTAACAATAACGAGTCCCATTTTCTTACATGTCTCCAACTGCCTCTGATGCATCCATTAATCAGTTCTTGTTTTTTACGGCATGCAGGTGTAGCCATCTTGCGGGCTTATAGTCCTGAGTCTTCGTCAGACTCAGGCAATGAAACTAACTCTTCTGAAATGACTGAGAGTTCTGAACTGGCCACAGCACAAAAACAGTCAGAAAACCTCTCCCGCATGTTCTTGGCCACTCACGAAGGCTACCACCCTCTTGCAGAAGAACAGACTGAGTTCCCGGCCTCCAAAACCCCCGCTGGGGGCTTACCTCCAAAGTCCTCACATGCCCTGGCTGCTAGGCCAGCAACCGACCTCCCACCCAAAGTTGTGCCTTCCAAGCAGTTACTTCACTCAGACCACATGGAGATGGAGCCTGAAACCATGGAGACTAAGTCAGTCACTGACTATTTCAGCAAACTGCACATGGGGTCGGTGGCATACTCCTGCACTAGCAAAAGGAAAAGCAAGCTGGCCGATGGTGAGGGGAAGGCACCCCCTAATGCGAACACAACAGGAAAAAAACAGGGGACCAAAACAGCAGAGATGGAGGAGGATGCCAGTGGTAAATTTGGTACTGTGTCTTCACGAGACAGTCAACACCTGAGCACTTTTAATCTGGAGAGAACTGCCTTTCGCAAGGACAGTCAAAGATGGTATGTGACCGCTGAAGGTGGGATGGCTGAAAAAAGTGGATTGGAAGCAACATCGGGGAAAACCTTTCCAAGAGCTTCTGGTCTTGGGGCAAGGGAGGCCGAAGGGAAGGAAGAAGGAGCTCCTGATGGAGAGGCCAGTGATGGCTCAGGACTTGGTCAAGGGGACCGCTTCTTAACTGACATGACCTGTGCATCTTCAGCCAAAGACTTAGATAACCCAGAGGACGCTGACTCGTCCACCTGCGACCATCCTTCCAAGCTTCCTGAGGCTGATGAGAGTGTGGCCCGCCTTTGCGACTACCACTTAGCCAAGCGGATGTCATCGCTGCAAAGCGAGGGCCATTTTTCTCTGCAGAGCTCCCAAGGCTCTTCAGTGGATGCAGGCTGTGGCACGGGCAGCAGTGGCAGCGCCTGCGCCACACCCGTGGAGTCGCCGCTCTGTCCCTCCCTGGGGAAGCACTTGATTCCTGACACTTCTGGGAAAGGTGTGAATTACATTCCTTCAGAGGAGCGAGCCCCTGGGCTTCCCAACCATGGAGCCACCTTTAAGGAACTGCACCCACAGACAGAAGGGATGTGTCCACGGATGACAGTGCCTGCTCTGCACACAGCCATTAACACCGAACCCCTGTTTGGCACATTGAGAGATGGATGCCATCGGCTCCCCAAGATTAAGGAAACCACAGGTACAGCCATGATGGATTTAGCACTTTATTTTATTTAGCACCGTATTTACAACAAACTTAAAAACTAAGTCTGGAAGAAAAGTAAAAGGTAGAATTTTAAAAGGCCACAGAACTGTAAAGTACCAATCCTTGATCCCCTGGTATTAAATACTAAAGATTATAAAACTGAAAATGGTATTTGCTCTTTATAATCTTGCTCTGTGCTTGCTTTCAGAATTTGATGGGGCAATATGTTTTTCCTAAATTCTAAATGCAGATTCTATATGATAGTATTGCTTAGAGTCACGTAACAGTTTGATTTTCTTCCCAAGACATCTGATTTCTAATTCTGCCATTCCATTATTGAGCCACAAGGAAGGATAAGAGAACAGGGTATCAGGGAGACTAGAGGGGTTTGGAGAGCTCATTTCCCTTTGAGCAACCTTACTGATTGCTCCCTACTCTGTAAGATTGCCCTAAATGGATGTTCTGAAGTGTCTGACATACTCCAATGTCAGGAAGATGTTGAGGTTATGCCTGATGAGCTGCTTTATTTTCCCCAAAATAATAAAGTATAAACACATGTAGAAACAACACATCCACCTTCTGTATCCCACCTTCACCATCCCACCACTAAATGGCACGCATTCCCCTCATTGATCCACTTGGCTGGCCACCACATGGCAAAAACAGATACTCTTTCATACTTCCGTGTTTCAAATTATGTCATCAATAGTGTCTTTTTCATACAGGTCAATACAAGTTAGTGAGATCTTGAGTTCGTCATTTTCTATTCCTGTTCTTTTAAGATTTTCTACTCTCTGAAAACCCACCACTGGCTTTACCTGCCTTGGAAAAGCTATCTGTAAATGTTACCTATGTCATCACCCCAACTGCATCTTTACCTCTAAACTAACGAAATCACACTATTTAATCCTTCATGGTTTAAAAAGAACTTTCACCTGAGTTACCTCTTGCTTGTCACAAAAATTTTGTGAGACAGGAATTATTTGCTTCACATCACAGCTTTTCTTAAAGAAAAAAATTGAGCAACTGGCCCAGTATCTTAACTTCAGACCTTGTACCAGGCAAACCTCATACTCTCTCCTCTTTAAAAGATTTGTTTATTTCATTTGCATTAATTAGCCCACTTCTTTAAAAAGGAGAAAGTAACTGATGGCAGGTTTAACCTAATTCCCTTGAAATGAAACTTGATATCTTCAATATATTTGAATAATCTATACATAGGATCTGTGTCTTCTGTGTCTAAACTTTGAAAGGTAGATATTGGGAGCAAGGCAATTCATGAAATAACATTGTCCCCTTGAAAATGTTTGGGACTTCTAGACAATTCCAAATGAATCATCAGTTCCAGAAATAACAGATTCCAGTATTTTGATATTCATTAAAATGGAAATTTGCTATGAGGTATCAAGAGGCAATCTTTGGAAAGCAGGGTGACCTTGGTATATGGCAGCCCTTCCAGACTACATCCTTGGGAATGACAGACATCATGTAGAGATGTAAAAGTGGCCTCACAGGAGATGCTTAATGATTCTCTCTGTTTTTCTACTACCCCTAGTGTAGCTTTGACAGAGCCTGGGAAGGAAAGACGAGGAGGCATGCCTTCAGCTTGGTCTCAACATCCTGAAGCTGATCCCATCCTGCTACCATCAAATATTCACTCGGAATCCAAGGTGCCAATTCCAAATCAAGACCCTAATGATTTCTCCCAAGCAAATCAGGCATACGGAGAGGCTGTGAGCTGGCGGCCACTGGATCTGAGAGGGGGGAGCCTCAGGACACCCCCCAGCCAGAAGGCTCTAAGACATAGCAGCAGTATCCTCTCCGGATCTGTCGATTTGGAGACCTTCCGAGAAAGAACCAAGGGTGCAGTCAGCTTAAAGTGTCCAGGCATCACAGAAGCACAGGAGGCCAGTTCTGAAAGGCGAGCAGAACTCCCCCTGGGGAGGAAGCTCACCAAAAGTTTTTCCCAAAGCTTGATGCACTTGAGCTCTGAGGGGAGGTTTCACAAAAGGTCCCCGGTGGCTCTTAAAGACTCAAAGCTGTATAGGACATTACCCTTGCGGAAGCTGGACGGCAGCAATTGGAGATGTCGGGGACCCTTCAGCTATTGCTTCCTGAACCGAGGGCAGGATGAAGATGGTGAGGAGGAGGAAGAGAGGGGAGAGGCCACCGTACAGGTCTCTTGCCTCTATAGACCACAGATGACTCAAGCCATGCCAGAAACAAGCAGCCCACGAGTGGCTGCGGGGGGGATTCAGAAGCAAGGAGGGGAGCTATCCAGAGGGTCAGTGCTGAAGGTCTGGGCAGAAGACCTGAGCGGCCCAGATGACTTGGACTTCAGCAACCTGGCTTTTGATGCCCGGATTGCAAGAATAAATGCCCTAAAGGAGAGCACATATGCAATGCCTGATGGGTTCCTTGCAGCCCAAAATGATGCCAATGAGCTGCTCTGTCTCGTCAGGGCAACCAAGGAGAAGAGAGAGGAGTCACGCCCTGAAGCGTATGACCTTACACTTTCTCAGTACAAGCAACTGTTATCCATCGAGTCCAGACAGTTGGGAAGTGCCTGTAGGAAAATGGCGATGGCTGAGAAAAGCCCGGAGGAGATGCTCCTAGCTATGACTTCCAGCTTTCAAGTGCTCTGTTGCCTAACGGAAGCTTGCATGCGATTAGTTAAAGTCGTGAACTCAGAAACACAGCGGCAGGAAATTGTAGGGAAGATCGATGAAGTGGTCATAAATTACATTTGTCTCCTGAAAGCTGCCGAAGCAGCCACTGGAAAAAACCCTGAGGACCCTAATGTTGGACTCTCGGCGCGACATTCAACCACCATGGCCGCTCTCGTAAGCACACTGACACGTTCTCTCAAGAGGCTTTTAAACAAATAAATATGGAAGTCACGTCATAATCTACCTTTGCAAAGCCATACATGAACTTTTATTTACTTTGTGTGTATGATGAACAGATGTCTCCTTTCTTCTCTGTATATTTGTTATTTTATATAAAATAGGAGATAAAAGTCACATTGATGAAATGTTGAAATGTACTAATCAGATGTATTCTGTTTATATTATACATATATATACACGTAAAAGAAATATCCAAGAAAGTGATGACATTTGGCTATTTTTCATATAGTTTAAAACCCCACATACACGATGTGAAATTTTAAATTCCACCATGTCAGAGCAAAACAATGAATCCTATCCCCTTTCTTTCCAAGTAGATACTTGGAGACCATATCATTCCTATTTACAAGTAAAACACAAAAAAAGAGAAAAGAAATCACAATGTATATAAAACAGTACTTATTTAAAATTATGATTTTTAAGCATTGGAAATAGCAAAAAGACATTTAAAATTCAAGAAGCTATTAATTACTAGAGAATATATCTGTAATAAATTAATTTTTTGCTCATAGTATTTGGTTACTGGATGCTTTCTTCCAAGAATCCCACATATTTAATTTGAGTTTTTGCTATTTGGGCTACAAATGGGTGGGGCGTATTCTACTGTGTCAGCACAAATGCTCTTCACAGTGTTTCCAGCATTTAAAAAACTTCCCAGGGAGAAGAACAGAGGGAATGATGGGCAGTTTCCTAGGTAACACCTAGAGTTATATAATATCTCATTACATAAAACATATGGAATAATACCAAAATTAATTGATGGAGAGATCTGCTTTGACTAAATGACAAAAATCTCCAAACCAAAGACATTATCTTCCCCTCACCCCAGCTCAACTATGAAACTTAAAATTCCCTTTAGAGTGGTGGGACATTTAGTAAAGTATTTGCAAACTTACAAAAAGGAACATTTAATGATCATCAAAATTAAGTACAGATTCAGCAGTGTAGACCAGACCATACACCAGCACCTATGAGTCTCATCTAAGATCACGGCTCTCAGCATAGGGCTTCATGCATCACCACCTGTACAGGGGCTAAGGCTGCCAGTCAAATTTGGAATTATAGCCTAGTACTGGGACAAAATCTCAAATCTTGGATGTTCCAGAAAATCAGGGAGAGATGGCTACTGTAATCATGGGAGCCATGAGTAAATAAATAGTAAATATTAAATACGTAATCTGGATTGGCTAATAAAAATATGAAATCTGGAAAAAAGAAGTGGAAGTGGTATATTTGACCAGTTCAAATGAAACCAATGGAATGCAAAGAAGTTTCCAGGTCTGTCATGTCTCTAAAAGTACCCTGCAGTCATAAAATAAAATCGACATGTATATATGTATTTCCTGGGTCATTCAGTGCTCAAGTTACATGCACTCCTACATAGATAGGTGGCTCCTTAAGATCATGATGGGAGTACACCAGATGCAAATATTTCTACTTTTATAGCCTACTAAGAAGGAGGCCTAACATAGTCCACAATTGCAATTTCTCTCTAGTCAACCATTCCACAGAGACTCAACAACAAAACCCACACGTGGTTATGGGTGGCAGCAAAGGAAAGGAGTTTAGGGTGTGTTATTATAAATAATGTTTAACTAAATAATAAAACATTATTACAATTATAAATATTGGTGTTTTGATATTGAGAGATATTAGTGGTGTTTACTGTGGAAAATCTTAGTAAATATCATTCTGTGTACTAAAATCCTAACCTATTAATAGGATGTGTGCCCTATGTCAGACAGTGTGCTAAGCATATTAACTATATTATCTCATTTAATCATCACAACAGTCTGCTGGTTTGGACACTATCCTTTATTCTCTCTGGAGGCAATATGGTTGCATTGTTATGGATATGAAGTTTGGGGTCAGAAACATCTTGATTTAAATTTTGACTCTGCCATTTTCTAGCCCTTTCATGTTGGGAAAGCTACTTTTTCTACGTCTCAATTTCCTCATAATAAAATGAAAATCAGTTATAAGATCGATTTCATAGGGTTTTCATGAGTTTTGAGTAAAAATGTGTATGTAAAGTTCTTATCACAATACCTGGCAGAGAGTAAGTATTCAATTAATGTTAGCTATTATCACCATAATCGTTGTGTTCAATATATTGCCCAAAATATGTGGGGGAATGTTTGTTTTGTATGCATATTGTATCCTGACTGTGTGCAGAACACATTATGTGGATTGCATATATGTAAAAGAAGTGTACAAGGAAGTGACCATCCTTGTTCAAGTCTCATATCTAGTTAGAACAACTTCCCAGTCCATTACGAGTTCTTTGAGAAGCCTCAGGGAAGTAGCTCTGGGTCTTTCTAATCAACCTCCCATTACTGCGCCAGTAAGTTTCTGTTTCTTATAAATAAACTCTTTGCTATTCAGAAAACCTCATGGGGCCCCCGCATTCACTAAGCATGGGGCTCCTAACTGGGGTCCAGGTCCATAGAGTATAGGAAGAACATATTAGAACAATACCTGTGCTTATTTTTATCCAGCTTTTTTATGTTTGTGTATGTTTTATAATGGCATAATAGTACAATGGTACATGTACATAATTTTAAATAAATAAATAAATGAATGAATAAATAAGCATATGCCTGGTGCATGCATGCAACAATATTGCAGGCAGGGTTGCATTCACTGAAGTCTGGAGGGCGCTGAACTAGAGAATAAACCTTCCTTACACTCACAATTCTTTACATTTAGTCCCCAGTCTACTTTTCCAAGTTGATCTCCTACCATTTTTATTACTCTTTTATCAGAAATCGTTCAAACAAAAGTAGACACAATCATATGAATCCATGTGGACCCATCAGGTACCGATTCATGTCTAGTCTTCTTTTCTGTATCACCTCCTCTCACACTGTATAATTTAGAAGCAAGTCCCAGGCATCATAGTGCTTAGCCCATGAATATTTCAGTAAGAATATCCTGTGAGAACTTTTAAACATAACCACAACAACGGTTTGGCATTTTAAAAGTTGGGAGTTCCTCAGTATTATCAAATAAACATTACAGAAATAAATGGAGAAAGTGAAACTCACCTATGAACCCAACCTCCAAAGAAACCATTGTCCACAATGTAGGGCTTCTTTGTTTCATCTTTCACTGTATTATAAGGTTATTAGTATTTTATTTGTTTATGAGCTTTGCTTTTGGCTCAGGGAGTTGTTCTGACCACAGTTGTCCTTGTACCTGAGTGTCAGTGCCAGCATATTTCACCTAAGTGGATTGCTCAGAAGGGATATGACTGATATGGAAAGACAGTGCTCAGATCAACAACCACATAGCATTAGCTTTGAGAAAAAAAAATCCAAAAATGAATGTAACTGCTCAGATATTAACACAGATCCCACTAACCTTAAGGTCAGCAGAAATGAGTCTAATCACAAATTATTTTCCAAAAAGAAAGCCTGAAATCACTAGCTATAGCAACACTACAATGGCTCAATTCCTTTGGCTATAAAATTTATCTTTCATTTATCTTAGGAAAGACAATCTTCATTTGTTTGTGTTCTGCTTTTATATATTTCTAAATGCCTATTATTAAACTCTCTGAATGTTACTTCCGAGTGACTCAGGACAGTGCTCTAATTTATCCTGCCTGGATTATCCTTGATTTGGCAGTGGAGGCGGGGCTGTTTTTTCCTTTTGACTGGTTATCACCCCTCAGAATTATGCGGTTTTTGAAATTGAAAACAAATCACCTATGTTCAAGTTATTCCTTATCTCTTCCAAACATTTAGAAACCTTCCTGGGGATCAAAGTACATTAATATTGCAGGGTACAGTGGTATGTGCCTGTAATCCCAGGTACTTGGGAGGTTGAGGCAGAGGGATTGCTTTAGCCTGGGAGTTTGAGATCAGTCTGGGCAACACAGACCTCATTTCAAAAAAAAACAAAACAAAACCAAAAACAAAACCAAAAACAAAAAGTAAAAAAAAGACAAAAAATAGAAATGAATATTACATTGTCTCTAACCTGATTTTGTCTTTGCTTTGACAATGGTCAATTTTGATTTGTATAGATAGCATGGTAGGGTGGGGGGTGGCGGGTGGTGGGTGCATGCACGCATGCACACACACATGCCTGTGGGTGTGTGAGACTAGCTATCAGTTTGGCTTTATAGATTTCAGTACTAACTCCCCCTCTACCAATGCAAAAACTATGAAAAACAAATTTGTATGAAACGTCCCAAATCTTCTTTTAAAGTCAGATTGCAGGAATAGCTTCTCAGCTTTGACAGATCAAAGACTAACAATCTCACCTTTTGAAATGAATTTTTTTGTTTTGCTTTATTTGGTTTTGAGACTGACTCTCACTCCGTCTCCCAGGCTGGAGTGCAGTGGCGTAAACTCAACTCACTACAACCTCCACCTCCCGGGTTCTAGCGATTCTCCTGCCTCAGCCCCCTGAGTAGCTGGGCCTACAGGCATGCACCACCACACCCGGCTAATTTTGTATTTTTAGTAGAGACAGGGTTTTGCCATGTTGGCTAGGCTGGTCTTGATCTCCTGACCTCGTAATCCGCCTGTCTTGGCCTCTCAAAGTGCTGGGATTACAGGCGTGAGCCACTGTGGCCAGCCTGAACTGAATTTTTATTCATAACAATTTGAATATCATTAAGTTAGGAACTTTTTATTTATTCCACCTACACCCTGGCCTATGCATCTCACTTTTTAATTTCGAAGTCTATACATAGGAAATCCACAGAAGAGCAATCTGTCTTTATCCAATATTTGTTGCTACACAAAATAATGGAATGGCTTAAAACCTATATCGCAGAAAGAGAGAAAATCAAATATCCAAAGTAACTTACTGCACCATTCAACTTCAAATTAACCCGCTGCCTTCCGCGAAATTGTCTATATTTATCACTGCATCTCAATTTTCTGTAACACATTAATTTCAGAGCACTGGGTTTTGGGGTTTTTGTTTCGGGTTACTTTTTCATTCTCTGTGTTAATCTGCATTTTCTACTCTAAAGTCTGGACCAAAATTCTGTGCCATTTGTGGCATCATTCACTACCATAGGCAGAATTCACTTTCGTAGTGGATGTATGTGGGATTGGTGGAATTGAGCTGTCTTGGTAACCTCCAACCATGTATTATTTCTGCTGTTTTCATTTTGATTAGTTTCCATTGCCTATCTTGCTTTTTCATTAATGATCAATGACTCCTTCCTGTCTCCCACTTAAAGGAAACAGGAAGGAGTGTCCTTTTCACTCTTCATTCAGCAGCTATTATTAACTTCCTAATCTAGGCAGACACTGCCCTAGGTGCTAGAGTACCATGGTGAATATGACTGACATGGTCCCTACCAAAGATGGAGTGGCCATTCTAGAACTGACAAACCTTTGTCATTCCTCAAGAGAGAAGAGAGTAGAGGTTCAGAGTTAGCATTACGGGTAGCCTTCCTCTGCATGGTGGTGCAGGACTGGAAATGTGACCATGCAAGCAGAAACTCTGCAATCAATGAGAAAAATTATACTTCTTCCATGACCTACAACTATTTTTTCAAAACTTAAATACCCTCTTACTGTCCGTTATTGATGTATAGGGACATGAAATGTGTGGTAAATTTGATATTCTATTTAGTACAAAGTAATTTAAACCATTAGAACCCCTGAGAATTAAACTGGATCTTTTTTTGTAAGAAGATATCAAGAGGCATTTGAACAGTGCTTGCCTTCTTTTATTCATCATATAACATAATGATATAAACATCTTCTATGCTTTTGGCAAATTGTCCAAGCTTCCAATATTTTATCATTTGTGTTTTTATTATTGTGAAATACCTCCCAGAGTTCCTTTAATGTGAAGTGTTCTTTTTTTTTCCCCCACCGTCACTTTCTCTGAGACAGCTTTATCCTTTTCCTCAAAACCTCTCCCTGTATTTATGTTGATACATGTGCCTTCACTGCATCTCTGGTGACACAACTGCAGTCTCAAATGAGGGCAATGTCATTCCCACTGTCAGCTACTTCTTTGATGACTCCATTGATGTCTTATTTTAATTTCACTTCCAGTGTTAGCATTTTTTTTGTTTCTTTGCTGCATTTTCATCCTTGTTGGCCAATTCTATTAATGCTCCAGTTTTATTATATGTTACATGGCCCCATCATATGGGGGAAAACAAAAGGGGGCAGCACAACTACTTGCTTTGCTGTGTGTGCATGAGCTGAAGAACAGACCAATCAGTGGCAGACTTGGAAAGAAGTAATGCAATTGGTTGCTGACCATCAGGCACACCTTTTATTTATGTAGTGATTTTTGGATTGAAGAGCTAATGGCAACATTTGTGCTTTATGCAATTCAGTTAATGTATCACGGTAACTGAAATTTAAACCAAGTTGCTGGGGACTGGTGATTAAGAAAATCATGGTAACTGAAATTCATGCATATCAGGACCATGAATAATGAAGACTAAATGTGTGGTGTTCAGCACTGTTCAATAGAACTCTCTGCAATAATGGAAAGTGTCTAAATCTGTGATACTCAATATGATGGCAATTAGTCATATGTGGCTGCTGAGTATTTCCTATGTGGCCAGTATGACTAAGGAATCACATTTTAATGAATTAACTGAATTTAAACTCTCACATGTGGCTATTGTCTACCATATTGTACAGTGCAGTTCTAGTGGGCAAGCAGATAAAAAAGTGAAAAATAAACAGAATAATGACAGATTGCAGTAAGTTCTGGGAGGGGAAATTATAGACTTCTGAGGAACAGATCACATAAGCTAAGGATTTGCCTGGATTTTGAAGAAAGGAACTAACTGATTGGTTAGTACACATGACACTCATTTCATATAGACCCTACTGAAGAAATTTAAATGATAGATGTAATAGAGACAGTTGCATATAAAGACTTTCCTTCATTAGACCCTAAGCTTGACTTATCCAAATCCATTTTCTTGGCCCTACGTCCTAGGTGGGAAGACAACTAAATGCCTCCTTAAAAATGAAAACACACACACATACACACATACATAGACTCAAATACACTCCCTTGTTCTTAGCCTTTGGATGTCTTACATGATGATATGTGATTTGCATGGATAATTATTTCTTCAACAATATTTGAAGATCTGCTGTAAAATGTTGGCTACACATCAGTTTGTGAATTATCGACAAAGGCGTTGGTGAGCGCAAAGTGTGGTGGCAAATACTGACCCGACAGGCAGCACAGTGGTTATTCCCTACAACATGTCCTTCCCAATAGTCTCCGCTCACACCAGCCCTCAGCTCAGACCCTAAGCTTTCCTCTGCTTTTTCTCCCATCTTTCTACCTACTCTTGATCCCAACTTCCTTCTCGGTTGAGTTTCAAGGCTTCTCCCAAGTCCACTCAGATGTGGCCCAACATGTTCTGCAGCCTAAAATACAAATACTGTATAGGGTAGAAAGGAATAAAGGAAGAGGTGAGGATCACACTTTTATGAAAGCCAATCTAAATTTAGTCTTCTTTCCCCCTTTATGTTCCCTGACACTGCCCCCACCGACCTCTCTGTATTAGTTTCCTATTGCTGCATGACAAATTAACAAAAATGTAGTGACTTACAACAACAAGCATTCATTATCCCATAGTTTCTGTGGGTCAGAAGTCTGGGCACAGCCTAACTGGCTCCGAATCTCACAAGGTTGCAGTCAAGGTTTCAGCTGGGCTGCATTCTCACCTGAAGGCTTCGCTCCAGCATGTCTGCTTCTAAGCGCATTCAGATTGGAGTAACTCATTTTCTTGAGGGTGTATGACTAAGGTCCTGGTGTTTTACCAGTTGGAGACTAGAGGCTACCCTCAGGTCATGGAAGCTGCTGACATTTCCTTTCCAGAGGGGCACTTTTAACATGGCTACTTATTTTATCAAACCTATGAGGGAATCCATGGCCTCAGGCAGGGCCCAGTCCCTCCTTTAAGGATTTTCACCTGATCAAGTCAGGTCCACTTAGAATAATCTCCCTCTTGATTACCTAAAAATTAACCTATTGGGACCTTAAGTGCATTTCCAAAATTGCTTCCCCTTTGCCATATGCTGCTGGCTAGATGCAGGTCACAGGTCCTGCCCACACGCCAAGGGAGAGGATTGTACAGTGCTTAAACACCAAGGGGCAGGAATCACAGGGGCCACCTCAGGGTCTGTCCTCCATGCCTGCCAAGGCTCTTCACTCAGCTACAGACCCAGTAGATTACATATCACATATTCCTGTGGTCAGATGAAATAGTATAATTTGAAATACCAACTTGAAAGGTTTTCAGGACCCACAGCCCTAATGTGAGTCATTAAAGACTATATGGGAAACCTTCAGCCTTCTCTGCCCTGGCCCAGGTCCATTCTCTAGATATATTTCTGTATTAACATGCCAAGTTGCTCCGGGGATGGAAACTCCAATAATTATGATGTACTGACCTGTGCAGGTCAGGATTTTATTAGTGCTAAGTCCACAGGTGAGCTTCTTGTGACAATGTGACTTTTTTCATTGTCCTCATTTTAGTCAAGTTATGACTTCAGGATCAGGTTACATAGAAATAAGTCAACTATCAGATAAATTATTACATATGCTGAACTTTAACCAGCATAACCACACCTTTCTCAAGTATTTATGGGGCAGGAGGATGAGGTCGACTCAGGTCACTTGTTTCTAATTATTCATCTGGAAGCAGCGTCCATGCATTCAAATTCAGCTCCCCAACATGACCCACTTGGAACTCCTCACCACAGTTCTCTGAAAGAATGCAATTCTCTCCATGTGGGCTCCAGCAAAAATAAGTATGGAACAGGACTCATTTCTTTCTAGAATCTATGACGCTTTATTCTCTTTATTTTTCAAAGCTATATAAAGCTATATTGTTGAACAAGTGTTGGCAAAGGCGTGGAGAAAAGGGAACGCTTGTACATTGTTGGTGGGAATGTAAATCTGTACAACCACTACGGAGAACAGTTTAAAGGTTCCTCAGAAAACTAAAAATAGAGCTACCATATAATCCAGCAATCCCATTGGGATTTACCCAAGAGATCTGCACTCCCATGTTTGCTGCAGCTCTGTTCACAATAGCCAAGACTGGGAAGTAACCCAAGTGGCCATCAACAGATGAATGGATAAAGAAAAGTTGATGCTTACACACAACGGAGTACTATTCAGCCATAAAAAAGAATGAGATTCTGTCATTTGCAACAATATGAACGGAACTGATAATCATTATGTTAAATGAAATAAGTCAGGCACAGAAAGACAAATGTCACATATTCTCACTTATTTGTGGAATCTAAAAATCAGAATGATTCAACTCATGGAGATAGAGAGTAGAAGCATGATTACCAGTGTCTGGGAAGGGGGCCTGGGATGGATGTGGGGGTAGTTAATGGGTACAAAAGAATAGAAAGAATGAACAACACCTGCTATTTGACAGCACAACAGGGTGACTATAGTTAACAAAAATTTTATTGTGCTTTTTAAAATAAAGAATATAATCGGATTGTAACTCAAAGGATAAATGCTTGAGGGGATGGACACCCCATTCTCCATGATGTGTTTATTATGCATTGCATGCCTGTATCAAACCGTCCCATGTACCCCATGAATATATACACCTACTATGTATCTATCCATAGAAATTAAAAAATAAAAAGATTTTAAAAAGCTATATTGTTGAATCAGACTTACTGAAATACTCCTTTAGTACTCCCTGGATTTCTGAGAAAGGTGCAACAAGGGACACACACACACACACACACACACACACGTGCACACAATGTAAATAAACGTAGCATATCACATCAGCCAGAAAAACATACAGCGACAGGACTTGGCTTTCCTGCCTCCAGGCTGCTTTTGCCTCCAACTCCCATGAATCCACTCTCCAGTTTATTGTATGACAATAATGACATTATTAATAATAGCTAATGTTTATTTAGGCACAATGCACAAGGTACTGTACTAAATCAACTTCCTGGACCATTATTGCATCTATTTCTTAGAACAACTTATGCAAAACTACTACTATCTCCCCAATTTTTAAGAAAGGAAACCGAGGTTAGAGACTACAAAGAACTTGCCCAAAATCATAGATGCTGGTCAGAATCAAAATTCAAACACAAGAACTGCAATTCTATTCAATAGTTCGTAGCCAAGTAGCTAGTGTGACTGTTTCTAGTCAGAGAAATACCAGTATGTATTTTTAAAAAATTAATTTCCACCAAAGAACTTACAACAAAGAGCAACCATCTCCTATCGCCAACTTCCACTCTCAGTCCCAGTTCCAAAAGACAACCTGTTTCATCGGCTTCTGGGTTTAGACTTTCTGCTGGTTTTCTCCTTAGTTCTAGACAATCTAAGTTCTTGACTTAGCAACTTTGGATGATATTATGGACCACCTCTTGAAAGATAAAAAACTGACTTACTTAAGTCACCCTCTCCTTACCTTCTCCTCCCCTAACCTATGTTTGACAGGGGTATTAGGTTCTGTTCATGGTTACTTATATAGCTTTAAACGTTATAATTACATCTCTGCTTCTTGTTCAATCATCTTTAGACAGTCTCCTTGACTCCCCACCTGCGTGAAACGAAGCTCTACGGGCCCGCAGTCTTGCTTCCTCTCCACCCCTCCCCCACTTCTTCACTTCCACCATTTACATTGTTTTTTTTTGTTTCATTTTGATTGGTTTGGGTTTTGTTTTTGTTTTTGTTTTTAATTTTTTGAGACGGAGTTTCGCTCTTGTTGCCCAGGCTGGAGTGCAATGGTGTGATCTGGGCTCACCACAGCCTCCGCCTCCCAGGTTCAAATGATTCTCCTGCCTCAGGCTCCTGAGTAGCTGGGATTACAGGCATGCACCACAACGCCCAGCTAATTTTGTATTTTCAGTAGAGACAAGGTTTCTCCGTGTTGGTCAGGCTGGTCTCAAACTCCCGACCTCAAGTGATCTGCCTGCCTCGGCCTCCCAAAGTGCTGGGATTACAGGCATGAGTCACCATTCCCAGCCAGTTTTTTTTTGTTGTTGAGACTAAGTTTCACTCTGTCACTCAGGCTGGAGTGCAGTGGCACAATCTTGGCTCACTGCAAACTGCTTCCCAGATTCTAGCGATTTTCCTGTCTCGGACTCCCAACTGTTAGGAACAAGCTGCCCCCCGAAAATCTCCTTCACACAATGGACTCCCCATTCTGATTGCTCTACAGCTGCTTCCTACCCAGGCACCACAGCAAGGCTGCCAGACATGCTACAATTAAGCAAAGCCTGATCACAGCCATCTGGGCAGCTAGGGGGAAGTCATGAAAAATAAATCTTTGTTTATATTCCTGTTTTACACATACCTGTAAAATTCTGTTTTGTTTTGTTTGTTTGTTTGTTTGTTTTTTTGGGATGGAGTCTTGCTCTTGTCACCCAGGCTGGAGTGCAATGGCACCATCTCGGCTCACTTCAACCTCCGCCTCCCGAGTTCAAGTGATTCTCCTGCCTCAGAGATTACAGGTGAGTGCCACCACGCCCAGCTAATTTGGTATTTTTAGTACAGACAGTGTTTCATCATGTTGGTCAGGCTGGTTTCAAACTCCTGACCTCATGATCCATCCACCTTGACCTCCCAAAGTACTGGGATTATAGGCGTGAGCCACCGCGCCGGGCCAAAATTCTGTTTTTTTAAACTGCCACCACAAAAGTCACAGGATGATGTATTGTAAATCTGTCACAAGTCAACAAACTATCTCTGTGCCTGTTACAAGCTGATAGATTATCTCAGTCCTGAAACTCCCTTATGCCCGTCTTACCCCATATAAACCCCTCATTTTTTAAGCTCGGGGCTGCCTCCTGATTGTTATGGAGCAGCCCAGCAGGTTAATTAAACTTGCTTGCCTGACTTTGGGTCTACTCTCCTTTCTCTTGGCTAACCTTATATTTTGGTGCCAAAACCGAGGAAGGGGTAGGCTCTGGCCAGGTGTCCTTAAGGGTCTCTCCCTCCCTCCCTCCCTCTCCTGTAACCTCTCTTCGGCCAACCCTCCCTTTCCTGAACCTGCCAAAGACCTGGAGGATCTCCCAGACTCTCCCATTGCTAGCAACCTCAGCCACCAACAGAGTCTCCACTGGGGTGAGTAAGAAAGACTCTTGCCTTTAACCCAAAACTCTTTGGGTTAAAGACCCAGACTCCCTCCAAACCCGACTCTCCCTGTGTCACCCTCCCCATGGCCCCGGTCAATGACTCGTCTCCTACCATACTCCCCACAGCCCCAGCCAACAACTCTTCTTCCTTTGACCCTGCCAGGTTTTCCTCCTCCTAACCATCTCTGCCTTCCTGAAAGACCCAGTGCTGGGCCAAGGGCTTCCTCCAGCCTCCAGGCCTCTGGTTCCTCGGTTTCAGGGATGCCTAATTCAGCTGCTAACTCCTCTATTCTGAACAAGGCCCAAGGATCAGGGGACGCCCTCTCCAGCTGTCCTTGTCAATCGGCAGTCTCTTCTTCCTCTACCTCCCTCCCCCACTTGCTATGGGAGCCTCTCAGCCTACCCCTTCCAAAACTACACCCCCCAGGTGTCTACTGCGTCATCCCAATACTGTCCGTCTCCGTTCAGAAGTCCATCCTAAGAGGCTTATCTTTTACTGTAATACCGTTTGGGCTCAGTACAAATTAGACAATGGCTCCAAATGGCCCGAAAATGGCACTTTTGATTTCAATATACTTAGAGTCTTAGACAAGTTTTGCCACCGCAATGGGAAATGGTCTGAGACTCCTTATGTTTAGGCTTTCTTCACTCTTCCTAGCCATCCTTCCCTGTGCCAGACCTGTTCTACTTTCCAAATCCTTCTCGCTCCCTCCAAACCCGACTCTCCCCGTGTCACCCTCCCCATGGCCCCGGTCAATGACTCATCTCCTACCATACTCCCCACAGCCCCAGCCAACAACTCTTCTTCCTTTGACCCCGCCAGGTTTTCCTCCTCCTCAACGGCATCATGATCCCCACCAGAACATCATGATCCTCTACCATATGCCCTTGCTCCAGCCTACCCCTTTCTCCCCCTCTCTCCCCCTCTCTCCAACCACCCTGATTCCAACTCTGAGTCCTCTCCATCTCTACCAATTACCCGTCCTCAAGCCCAACATGCCCAGCAACCAGCTCCCTTGCTTCCCCTCCAGGAGGTAGCATGGGCTTAAGAAATCGTCTGTATCCACATCCCCTTCTCCCTCTCCAATCTCTCCCAGATTGAAAAACGTCTCGGGCCCTTCTCCTCTGATCCTGACACTTATATCAAAGAATTTAAATATCTTGCCCAGTCTTATGAACACACTTGGCATAATCTCTATATTATCCTCTCTTCTACTCTCCTTCTGGAAGAGAAGGAAAGATCACAGCCCATGCTGAAGATCTTCATCAGCAAGATCCTACTAAGCCTGTAGGAGCCGCTGCCATCCCCAGGGAAAAGCCTTCCTGGGAGTACCAACCCACTGACCCTGGCCAGGCATCCCGTAACCATATGATTACCTGCCTTACTGCAGGCCTTAACAAAGTTGCCCATAAGGCTGTAAGTTTTGAAAAACTCAAAGAAATTTCCCAAAAAGCTTATAAAAATCCTGCCCAATTCCTTTCCTGCCTTACAGAGGCTGTCCAAAAATATACCCGCATTGACCCTGCCTCCCGAGAAGGAACTATTGTTCTTAATACCCACTTTATCTCCCAATCTGTCCCCAACATCAGGCACAAACTTAAAAAGGCTAAAAATGGCCCTTAAACCCCACAACAAGACCTCCTTAACCTGGCTTTCAAAGTCTTCGATAATAAGGATAAGCAAAGTAAACTAAAGCCCAAAGAAATTGTGCTAAATACCAGCTTCTAGCCGCAACTTTCCATCAACCTGTTAGCAGTGGCCCTCCAAGGCCTTGTTTTAAGCGTGGCAACAAAGGCCACTGGATGCAGGCATGTCCTAAACCCAGGAGTGCCAAAAAGCCCTTGCCCTGTCTGCCAGCAGACAGGCCACTGGAAATCTGACTGTCCTCTCGACAGTCAGACAGAAAAGCCTGCACACCTCAGAGCCACCACCCATTCAGTAGGATGAAAAGTGAAGAATTGCTTGCACTCCCGCAGCTCCTTGGCCTAGCTGCTTAAGACTGATGAGGCCCAGGGCCCCGGTCCCATCTGCCATCACTGCATCGGAGCCCAGGGTAACTCTGCTAATAGCAGGTAAGCCTATCTCTTTTTAAATTGGTACTGTGACGCGGTAATTGCCCTATAAACTGCATACCTCGACCATACCTCGGCTTTCCGTTGAAGCTGCTCTCTGTAACCCTGATGTGACAGGCAAGCAGTCCAAACCCACGCCATCTTGGCCCCTGCGACTTGTAATAAGTAACTAAGGTCTGTAACTTCCACCCTACCCAGACAATGTGTAAACTAACGATTATCTTGACTTCTGTAAACCACTTAAGTAACAATCGGAATGTCCAAACTCCCCTGGCCCTCAGAATATCTGAAGCACCTCACCCTCACCCCCGCCCAGGAGGTGGTTTACGGGCATAAAAGGTCTTAACACCCTCCTTTCGGGGCTGTGGGTTAGAAAAACTCGACTCCTCCGAGGCCACCAGCAATAAAGACCCTGTAATTTGGCCTAGTTTTTGTCTCAGTGGTGATTTCGCACTTGCTCGGTTACATGACCAGGGCCACCTACTTGGCTTTGCCTGAACTCTCAGGACCCACTCATCCCTCTCAGGTCTCAGTTGTGGGGGTTGACGGACTCATCGTGTACCCATGTACCACCAGACCTCTTACTGGTTCCTTATTTGATACTGTTTTCTCACACTCTTTCCTTGTCATGCCTCGCTGCCCTACCCCCATCCTAGGCAGAGACCTCCTAACCAAATTCAAAGCCTCCATCACCTTTTTCTGTTCCCCACAACTGGATTCTCCTATTCCTCTCCATTACTGCACCAGCCCTCAAACCCTCCCCCAATATCCACTCCCCTATTCTCTTGTTAACCCAATAACGTGGGACACTACGACCCCTTCTCTAGCAGCTCACCACGATCCCATCAAAATCCAGCTAAAAGACCCCTCCAAATTTCCTAATGTCTCACAGTATCCCATTTCATTAATGTACCTAAAAGGCTTACAACCCATCATAAACAGACTTTAGGCCGACCCATTCTCCATACGATACCCCTATACTCCCTGTCACAAAGGCTGATGGCTCATATTGTCTAGTCCAAGATCTCCGGGCTATCAATCAGGCAGTCCTTCCCATCCATCCGGTAGTTCCCAGCCCCTATTTGCTCCTTTCCATCATCCCTCCAGACACAACACATTACACTGTAATAGACCTAAAGGGTGCCTTTTTTCCCATTCCTCTTCACCGTGACTCCCAAAATCTCTTTGCTTTCACTTGGACTGACCCTGAAACCCTCTAGTCACTACAACTTACTTGGACAGTCCTCCCGCAAGCCTTTAAAGATAGCCCTAATTTCTTTGGACAAGCTCTAGCTCAAGACCTCACCTCCCTAAACCTCTCCACTAACCGGCTCATCCAGTATGTGGACAACCTTCTCCTCTGCAGCCCCTCCCTAGAGGACTCTCAGACTCACACTATTACCCTTCCAAACTTTCTTGCAAATAAAAGATAGTTTCCCCCTCTAAAGCACAACTCTCCCCTCCAAGAGTGAAATAGTTAGGAGTCCAGCTCCTTCCCGGGGCCGGAGCCATGACCCCTAGATTTGGTCTCCCGTACAACATAAAATCAGACAATGGCCCTAGCTTCATCTCCCAAATCACCCCATGCTGGGGTCACGGCTCAGGCCCCAGGGGAGACCTGGACTCCTGACCCCACCCACCTCTAAATGTGAGATCCTTTCTTTCCTAGGACTAGCGGGCTTCATTCAGAATATGGATTCCCAATTTTGCCCTCCTAGCCCACCCTGTCTGTAAAGCAGCTAAAGGCCCTCTAAATGAGCCCCTAAGTCCTTCACACGATATATCCCTAGCCCCCACAAACTTAAAGCCACCCTCATAACTGCTCCTCCTCTATCTTTGCCTGACATTTCTCAGCCCTTCATTCTCTACACAGCTGAAAATCATGGAATAGCCTTTGGTGTCCTTGGCTAACAAATAAGAAGTCCTCCTCCCTTCACGCCTATAGATTACCTATCTAAACAACTAGACAACACCACCCGAGGGTGGCTGACCTGCCTCAGAGTCCTAGCAGCAGCTACCACTCTAGCCTTAGAAAGCAAAAAACTAACATTGAGTCAAGATACCACAGCCCACAGCCAACAGCATCTACAAGATCTCCTCTCCTCCTAAGCACTGAGCATCCTTTCTTCTTGTATGCAACTACTCCATGCCCTCTTTCTTGGGAACCCTGAGCCCCGCCTCTCCAAAAACGCTCCCCTCAATCCTGCCCCTCTACTACCAGTATCTTCCTCCCTTCCCACCCACTCCTGTACTGAAATCCTTTATCACCTACACCCTCATTTCCCTAACATCTTCCCGGAACCTCTCCCTGATCCTGACAATCAGTTCTTTATAAACGGCTCCTCTTCCAAGTCAGTTGTCTCCCATAAAAATCAATGGGTATGCAGTCCTCTCCCTTGACCAAGTAATTTAAGCTAAACCCCTACCCTCAGGGACCTCCTCCTGAAAGGCAGAACTTACAGCTCTCACCAGGACCCTAACCCTTTCTAAAAGCAAATGAGTCAACATTTTTACCGACTCCAAATATGCGTATCACATTCTCCATTCTTATGCTGCCATCTAGCAAGAGAGGATTTCTTACTGCCAAGGGAACCCCTGTCACTAATGGCCCCCTAATTTACCAACTCCTCCAAGCTGCACGCCTCCTGGCTAAAGCAGGAGTTGTACACTGTCGAGGAAACCAAACAGGGTCAGATGAGATCTCAAGAGGAAACAGAGAGGCCAACAAGGCAGCAAAAGAAGCCTCCCTTTCTTGTGCCCCTGCCCCTCTCCTCATTACCCCCACCATTCAATCCCAATATTCTCCCATGGAAAAAGCTTCACTGCTACAACAAGGGGCCACCTCCCAAGGGAACTGGATAGTCAAAGATCAAAAACTCATCCTCCCCAAAGAACAATCCAAAGAAATTCTAACATCGCTTCACCAGTCCTTCCATATCGGTGTGCACCCCCTATACCTTCTCCTTTGCCCTTATTTCTCTTCCCCCCACCTATTTACCTCTCTGAAAGACATAACCTCAAACTGACATATATGCTGTGTCACTTCCTCCCAAGGGGCCTTCTGCTCTCCTATCCCTACACTTCAGCTAAGAGGAACACTTCCAGGGGAAGACTGGGAAATAAACTTTACCCACATGCCTCCTGTTGAGAAGACTAAGTTTCTTCTCTGGGTGGGTAGAAGCGTTTCCCACCTGTTCAGAAATAGCTGTAGTAGTCTCCCAAATTACTTTAACAGAAATTATCCCCAAATTTGGTCTCCCGTGCTCCATAAAATCAGACAACAGCCCTAGCTTCATCTCCCAAATCACCCAACAAGTCCCAGTCCCTCAGCATCCAGTGGTGCCTTCATATCCCATACTGACCCCAGTCATCAGGAAAAGATGAAAGGGCAAATGGGATCCTTAAAACTCAGTTAACCAAGGAAAAAGAAGCCAAGATGGCAGAATAGGAACAGCTCCGGTCCACAGGTCCCAACGACAGCGAGCCAGAAAGTGAGTGATATCCCCATTTCCAACTGAGGTACCAGGTTCAATTCATTGGAACTGGTTAGACAGTGAGCGTAGCCCAAGGAGGGGAAGCCAAAGCAGGGTGGGGCATCGCCTAACCCAGGAAGCACAAGGGGCCTGAGAACTCTCTCCTAGCCAAGGGAAGCGATTAGGGACTTTTCTGGACCCTCTGGCACTCTGGTTCAGATACTGCACTTTTTCCATGGTCGTTACACAACCTGCAGACCAGGAGATTCCCTCTGCTGCCTATAACAGCAGTGCTCCAGGTTTCCAGCACAAAACTGGGCAGCTGTTTTAGCTGCAGCACTTTTTTTGTTGTTGTTCTTTGTTTTCTTATCTC
>NW_016107716.1:750199-755862 GCF_001604975.1 Cebus imitator
GGCAGGACTTACCCCCACCAAGACCAGCAAGCTAAGATTCACTAGCTTGAAATTCTCACAGCCAGCACAGCAGTCTGAATTCGACATGAGATGTCCGAGCTCAGTGGGGGGAGGGGCATCTGCCATTGCTGAGGCTCAGGTAGGCAGTGTTAACCTCACTGGCGTGAACAAAGTCACTGGGAAATTTACACAGCAACTGCACAGAGCCCACAGCTCAGCAAGGCCTCTTCAGGCAGACTGTGACTAGACTCCCTTCTTGCTGGGCAGGGAATCTCTGAAAAAAGGCAGCAGCCCATCAGGGACTTATAAATAAAGCCCCCACCTTCCTGGGACAGAGCACATGGGAAAAGGGGCAGTTGTGGGTTCTGCTTCAGCAGACTTTTAAACGTCCCTGCTCGGCAGCTCTGAAGGGAGCAACTTATCTCCCAGCACAGTGTTCAAGCTCTAATAAGGGACAGACTGCCTCCTCAATTGGCTCCCTGATCCCCATGTATCTTGACTGGGAGGCACCTCATACAGGAGAGCTCTGGCTGACATCTGGTGGGTACCTTTCTTGGACGAAGCTACCAGAGGAAGGAACTGGCAGCAATCTTTGCTATTCTGCAGCCCCTGTGGGTAATTCCCAGGCAAGCAAGGTCTGGAGTAGACCTCCAGCAAACTTCAGCAGACCTGCAGCAGAGGGGCCTGTTAGAAGGAAAACTAAAAACCAGAAAGAAATAGCTACATCAACAGAAAGTATGTCCACTCAGAGACCCCATCCAAAAGTCATCAACTTCAAAGAATAAAGGTAGAGAAATCCAAGAAGATGGGAAGAAACCAGCAAAAAAAGCTGAAATCACAAAAAAACAGAACGCCTCTTCTCTTCCAAGGGATCGCAACTCCTCACCAGTAAAGGAACAAAACTGGATGGAGAATGAGTTGATGAACTGACAGAAGCAGGCTTCAGAAGGTGGATAATAACAAACTTCTCTGAGCTAAAGGAGCATGTTCTAACCCAATGCAAGGAAACTAAGAACCTTGAAAAAACATTAGACGAAATGCTAACTAGAATAACCAACTTAGAGAAGAACATAAACAACTTAATAGAACTGAAAACCACAGCACAAGAGCTTCGTGAAGCATACACAAGTTTCAATAACCAAATCAATCAAGCAGAAGACAGGATATCAGATACTGAAGATCAACTCAACGAAATAAACTGAGAAGGCAAATTAGAAAAAAAAAGAGTGAAAAGAAATGAATAAAGCCACAAGAAATATGGGATTATGTGAAAGACCAAATCTACATTTGTTCGGCGTACCTGAATGTGACAGGGAGAATGAAACCAAGTTGGAAAACACTCTTCAGGATATTATTCAGTAGAACTTCCCCAACCTAGCAAGGCAGGCCAACATTCAAATTCAGGAAACACAGAGAACACCACAAAGATATTCCTTGAGAAGAGCAACCCCAAGGCACATAATCGTCAGATTCACCAGGGTTGAAATGAAGGAAAAAATGCTAAGGGCAGCTGGAGAGAAAGGTTGGGTAAGCCACAAAGCGAAGCCCATCAGACTCACATCGGATCTCTCAGCAGAAACCCTACAAGAAGAGAGTGGGGGCCAATATTCAACATCCTTAAAGAAAAGAACGTTCAACCCAGAATTTCATATCCAGCCAAACTAAGCTTCATAAGTGAAAGAGAAATAAAATCCTTTACAAACAAGCAATTGCTCAGAGATTTCATCACCACCAGGCCTGCCTTACAAGAGCTCCTGAAGGAAGCACTAAACATGGAAAAGAACACCCAGTACCAGCCACTGTAAAAACATACCAAATGATAAAGACCAACAACACAATGAAGAAATTGCATCAACTAACCAGCAAAACAACCAGCTACCATCAAAATGGCAAGATCAAATTCACAAATAACAATATTAAATTTAAATGTAAATGGGCTAAATGTACCAATCAAAAGACACAGACTGGCAAATTGGATAAAGAGTCAAGACCCATTGGTGTGCTGTATTCAGGAGATCCATCTGATGTGCAAAGACACACATAGGCTAAAAATAAAGGGATAAAGGAAGATTTACCAGCAAATGGAGAGCAAAAAAAAGCAGGGGTTGCAATCCTGGTCTCTGTTAAAGACTTTAAACCAACATAGATCAAAAGAGACAAAGAAGGGCATTACATAATGGTAAAGGGATCAATACAACAAGAAGAGCTAACTATCCTAAATATATATGCACCCAATACAGGAACACTCAGATACATAAAGCAAGTTCTTAATGACCTACAAAGAGACTTAGACTCTCACACAATAATAGTGGGAGACTTCAACACCCCACTGTGAATATTAGATCAATGAGACAGAAAATTAACAAGGATATACAGGACTTGAACTCAGATCTGGACCAAGCAGACCTAATACACCTCTACAGAACTCTCCATCCCAAATCCACAGAACATACATTCTTCTCAGAACCACATTGCATTTATTCTAAAATTGACCACATAATTGGAAGTAAAACACTCCTCAGCAAATGCAAAAGAACGGAAATCATAACAAAGTCTCTCAGACCACAGTGAAATCAAATTAGAACTCGGGATTAAGAAACTCACTCAAAACCACACTTGAAAACTGAACAACCTGCTCCTGAACGACAACTAGATTAATAATAAAATGAAGGCAGGAATAAAGATGTTCTTAGAAACCAATGAGAACAAAGACACAACATACCAGAATCTCTGGGACATATTTAAGCAGTATCTAGAGGGAAATTTATAGCACTGTATGCCCACAAGAGAAGTGAGGAAAGTTCTAAAATCGACACCCTAACGTCACAATTAAAAGAACTAGAGGAACAAGATCAAACAAATTTAAAAGCTAGCAGAAGGCAAGAAATAACTAAGATCAGAGCAGAACTGAAGGAGATAGAGACACAAAAAAACCCTCAAAAAAATCAATAAATCCAGGAGCTGGTTTTTTGAAAAGATCAACAAAATAGACAGACCACTAGCCAGACTAATAAAAAAGAAAAGAGAGAAGAATTGAATACATGCAATAAAAAATGATAAAGGGGATATCACCACTGATCCCACAGAAATACAAACTACCATCAAAGATTATTACAAACACCTCTATACAAATAAACCAGTAAATCTAGAAGAAATGGATAAATTCCTGCATGCTTACACCCTCCCAAGACTAAACCAGAAAAAAGTTGAATCCCTAAATAGACCAATCACAAGGTCTGAAATTGATGCAGCAATTAATAGTCTACTAACCAAAAAAAGTCCAGGTCCAGATGGGTTCAGAGCTGAATTATACCAGAGGTACAAAGAGGAACTGGTACCATTCCTTCTGAAACTATTCCAAACAATACAAAAAGAGGGAATCCTCCCTAATTCATGTTATGAGACCAACATCATCCTGATACCAAAACCCGGCAGAGACACAACTAAAAAAGAAAATTTGGGGCCAACATCCATGAACATTGATACAAAAATCCCCAATAAAATACTGGCAAACTGAATCCAACAGCACATCAAAAAGCTTATTCATTACGATCAAGTTGGCTTCATCCCTGGGATGCAAGGCTGGTTCAACATACACAAGTCTATAAATGTAATCCATCACATGATCAGAACCAAAGACAAAAACCACATGATTATCTCAATAGATGCAGAGAAGCCCTTTGACAAAATTCAACAGTACTTTATGTTGAAAACTCTCAAAAAACTAGGTATCGATGGATTGTATCTCAAAATAATAAGAGCTATTTATGTGAAACCCACAGCCAATATCATACTGAATAGGCAAAAGCTGGAAGCATTCCCTTTGAAAACTGGCACAAGATAAGGATGCCCTCTCTCACCACTCCTATTCAACATAGTATTGGAAGTTCTGGTCAGGGCAATCAGGCAAGAAAAAGAAATAAAAGGTATTCAATTAGGAGAAGAGGAAGTCAAATTGTCTATTTGCAGATAACATGATTGTATATTTAGAAGTCCCCATTGTCTCAGCCCAAAATCTCCTTAAGCTGATAAGCAACTTCAGCAAAGTCTCAGGATACAAAATCAATGTGCAGAAATCACAAGCATTCCTATACACCAATAATAGACAGAGAGCCAAATCACAAATGAGCTCCCAAACACAATTGCTACAAAGAGAATAAAATACCTAGGAATATGACTAACAAGGGATGAAGAACCTCTTCAAGGAGAACTATAAACCATTGTTTAAGGAAATAAGAGAGGACACAAGCAGATAAAAAAATATTCCATGCTTATGGTTAGGAAGAATCAATATCGTGAAAATGGCCATACTGCCCAAAGTAATTTACAGATTGAATACTATCTCCATCAAGCTACCATTGACTTTCTTCACAGAATTGGAAAAAAACACCTTACACTTCATATGGAATCAAAAAAGAGCAGAGCCAAGACAATCCTAAGCAAAGAAAAAAAAAAGCTGTAGGCATCACGCTTAGTTCCAGCCATACTACAAGGCTACAGTAATCAAAACAGCATGGTACTGGTACCAAAACAGAGATATAGACCAATGGAACAGAACAGAGGCCTCAGAAATAATGGCACACATATACAGGTATTGATCGACTTACGGCCTATGCAACTTACGACCATTCGACTTTACGACCACAATTGCTAGCCACGACTGCTCCGCATCTGGCAGCGCAAATGTTGCCCAGCTGGGAGTACGACAGTGCGGACCAGCTTCCGGCAGCACTACCATCTCCGCGTGCACCATTTCAACTGTACATATAGCCTACTCAACTTACGACCCAATCGTGTTACGACCGGTCTGCCAGTCCCAATTGTGGTCGTAAGTCAAGCACTAGCTGTACAACCATCTGATCTTTGACAAACCTGACAAAAACAAGCAATAGGAAAAGGATTCCCTATTTAATAAATGGTGTTGGGAAAACAGGCTAGCCATATGCAGAAAGCTGAAACTGGATCCCTTCCTTATACGAAAATTAACTCCAGATGGATTAAAGATTTAAACATAAGACCTAACACCATAAAAACCCTATACGAAAACCTAGGGAATATCATTCAGAACATAGGCATAGGCAAAGACTTCATGACTAAAACACCAAAAGCAATGGCAACAAAAGTCAAAATAGACAAATGGAATCTAATTAAACTAAATGGAATCTAATTAAACTAAAGCATTTCTGCACAGCAAAAGAACCAGCAACCAACAGATTGGGAAAAAAATTTTGCCATCTACCCATCTGACAAAGGGCTAATATCCACAATCTACAAAGAACTTAAACAACTTCACAAGAAAAAAAAACAACTCCATCAAAAGTGGGTGAAGGATAATACACAGACACTTTTCAAAAGAAGATATTTATGCAGCCAAGAAACATATGAAAAAAAGCTCATCACTGGTCATTAGAGAAATGCAAATCAAAACCACATTGAGATACCGTATTATGCCAGTTAGAATGGTGATCATTAAAAAATCTGGAGATGCTCCTTTTCCTGTTTCCCAGCCCAGCCCCAGTGTCAGGGCGGGGGCCTGGAGGAGCCAGAGGCGCTGCAGCAGATGAGAGAAAAGACAACGACCATCCTCGGCTCGCCAGTCCGGCCCCTGGGTTCACGGCCACCATGGCAATGAGACAGACGCCACTCACCTGCTCTGGCCACAC
>NW_016107716.1:757452-760084 GCF_001604975.1 Cebus imitator
GGAAAATGTGGCACATATACACCATGGAATACTATGCAGCCATAAAAAAGAATGAAATTATATCCTTTGCAGGGACATGGATGAAGCTGGAAACCACCATTCTCAGCAAACTGACCCAAGAACAGAAAACCAAACACCACATGTTCTCACTCATAAGTGTTGAACAATGAGAACACATGGACAAATGTAGGGGAACATCACACACTAGGGGCTGTTGGGGGTTGGGAGGTTAGTGGAGGGACAGCAGGGGGTGGCGGGATTGGGGAGGGATAGCATTAGGAGAAATACCTAATGCAGGTGAGGGGGGATGGAGGCAGCAAACCGCCATAGCACGTGTATACCTATGTAACAAACCTGCACATTCTGCACATGTACTCCAGAGCTTAAAGTTAAAAAAGAAAAAGAAAAAGAAAAAGAAAAACTCAGTTCACCAACCTGACTCTTGAAGTCCAATAACCCTAGACCTCCCTTGTGCCCATAGCCCTAGGCCACATCAGAGCCAGCCCAAAAGTACCCTCCTTCCTCAGCCCATTTGAGTTACTGTATAGATGCCCTTTCCTCTTACAAAACAGGCCCCCTTCTAACTCTCAGCTAGGAGAATACCTCCCAACACTTTCCCTCATCTGCCATCTCCTCCGTGAACAAGCAGACCAGGCCCTCTAAAAGTCCCACGAAGGCCCCACCAACCAGACCCTCGTACCAGGAGAATATGTCTTCCTAAAAACACTTAAGCCAGCAAGCCTTAAACCAAAGTGGAAAGGTCCCTTTCAAGTTCCTCTCACAAGCCCCATCACAGCTAAACTCTCAGGACAGCTCTCTTGGTACAATCTTTCCAGATTAAAAAGAGCTCCCCAAGTGCCCACTGACCCACCAACTGCCATCCTCCATGGATTCTCCAGTGCTCTTCTCAACCCAACCAAAGTCTGCCTTATGCCTGTTCCTGAGGACGACCCACCACTGTCTCTCTCCCCCTAAAAGCTGTAAGTACTTCCCAAATCCCTAAAGAAACTTAAATGCCCGGCCCCTGCCCGTACTGCTGCTTTACCCTCTTCCTCTACTGTGTCTGCCAAGACATCTCCTGGTTTTACCTCCAAGCTCCCAGTCTTGACTCTCTTTTAGCATGGATAAATGACCTATTTTTCCAAGGCAGTCTGTGTCACTTCTCCCCAGATGAAAGGCAGCTGTTTACCTTTTTACTCACTCTTTCCCTATCTATCCTTCCTCCTCCTGTGGCTGCCCTGCTTCACCACACACTCCTTTCCTATCACCCCTAACTACCTCTACAGAACCCTCAGCTTAATGCACTCTCTGCTGAACCAATCCAACCGACCCTAGCACAAGACTGCTGGCTATGCCTGTGTCAGCTACGAAGTATACTACCACTCCTGCCCCTGCAAAACCCTGGGATTTTACCCCTTTAACCTATCATCCCCAATATGAAAGTAAAAGCCTCTCCCAGCATTTGAATATGCAGACATTAGCCAGGTTTCCCATCTCTGAAACAACCAAAAACACAAGTACAACTTCTGCTTTCCTATATTTCCGATCTCACCCAATATACAGACAATAACAACAAGCCCATACACGGCCCCATAACCATGAATACAGAGTTACCTCTCCAAGCCCCAATTTGCTTTCAAGGCAATCTGTCTTCGGGCCTACCTTTGGGCACCTACTGCCCCATTAATGCAACTATACCTTACCGCTTCAGGCCCCAACCGACTATCAAAACTTTCAAGTCTTCCAAGTTGTGGTTCCAGCTACTGTCCGGTTTTCAGGACCCCCTAAAGTCATTAGTAACTCTACTTAACAATCAGAATTTGCAATGGAAGGCCTACCCGTTGCATGACTATACACCATGGACCCCTTACAGCACAACCCCCACCCCTCAAGAGTATACCCACATTTAACCACTTTCTGAATGGACCCGAGTAGATACCAAACGATTCTTTCTCCAATGTGAAAACAAAACACACGGAGCCACTCAGCTTTCCCTACTAACCCCTTTTCAACCACTTACCGGTGAGGAAGGAGACCCTGGCATCTAGAATCACCTCCCCCTTAACTTCCACACTGCATTTCAATAGAAGAAAAGGCAGGCCTACTGGCGCCTCCTGAATTACCTTCCTGTAAATAGCACGCTTGGTATTGGGGAAACTCTCAAGACACTGTTTTTACTTAAACAAGATCAAACCCCTACCCCACTCCTCCATTCGGAGACCAGAAACCTTTCACATGTAGCTACTAAAGCTGTAAACCCAAAACCCTTTCATATGTGATTTCTAAAACTGTAAACCCAAGACCCTTTCACCCATAATTTCTTTTTTTGTTGTTTTTGAGAGGGAGTCTTGCTGTGTCACCAGGCTGGAGTGCAGTGGCGCAATCTCGGCTCACTGCAACCTCCCTCTCCTGGGTTCAAGCGATTCTTCCGTCTCAGCCTCCTGAGTAGCTGGAACCACAGGTGCCTGCCACCACGCCTGGCTAATTTTTTTTTGTATTTTTCGCAGAGATGGGGTTTCACCGTGTTGGCCAAGTTGGTCTCGATCTCTTGACCTCGTGATCCGCCTGCCTCAGCCTCCCAAAGTGCTGGGATTACAACACCTGTAATTTTCTTTTCTTTTTTTTTTTTTTT
>NW_016107716.1:761422-767265 GCF_001604975.1 Cebus imitator
AAAAAAAAAAAGAAAGAAAAAGAAAAAGCTTCTGAAATCGGGCAGCGCCTCTCGGTCTCCTGGGCTAATCTTTGGAGTTGGGCACCACGGCTCCTCCTGCTAGCTGGACCTATTGTTTCGATCCTTCTTCTAGCATTTGACCCCTGCCTCTTACGACTCCTCACTCAGTTTTTCTCGGACCGTATTAGAGCTTTCACCCATGGGACAATACAAAATACGATGCTGCTCCAAGAATACAAACAGTTCCAGGAACGACAATCCCCACAATCTAGCCTCTCCCCAGACGTTGCCCCTACCCAGCAAGAAGCAGTCAGATGACAACGGCACCCCTCTTCTATTATCTGTTTAAAGGCAGGACTGTTAGGAACAAGCTGCTCCAGAAAACCCCCTCCATGCAGCTGACTCCCCACTCTGATTGCTCTACAGCTGCTCCCTACCCAGGCACCACAGCAAGGCTGCCAGACAGGCTACAATTAAGCAAAGCCTGATTATAGTAATCAGGGCAGCTTGGGGGGAGGACACGGAAAACAAATCTTTGTTTAAATTCCTGTTTTATACACACCTGTAAATTCCTGGGTTTTTTAACTGCCACCACAAAAGTCACAGGATGATGTATTATAAGTCTGTCACAATTTGACAAACTATCTCTGTGCCTGTTCCAAGGTCATAGATTATCTCAGTCCTGAAACTCCCTTATGCCCCTCTCACCCCATACAAACCTCTCGTTTTGTGGGCTCAGTGCTGCCTCCTCTGATTGTTATGGGGTAGCCCGGCAAGTTAATAAAACTTGCTTGCCTGACTTTGGGTCTACTCGCCCTTCTCTCAGCTAACTTTGCAGGCACAATGCACCAGGTACTGTGCTTAATCATCTTCATGCACAATTATTCCATCTTTTTCTTAGAACAACTTATGTGAAATTACTATCGTCCCAATTTGTAGGAAAGGAAACCGAGGTTAGAGACCCCAAAGAACTTGCCCAAAATCATGGATGCTGGTCAGAATCAAGATTCAAACACATGAATTGAAATTTCGTTCAATAGTTGGTAGCCAAGTAGCTAGTGTGACTGTTTCTAGTCAGAGAAATGCCAGTATGTATTTTTAAAAAATTAATTTCCACCAAAGAACTTACAACAAAGAGCAACCATCTCCTATCCCAACTTCCACTCAGTCCCATTTCCAAAAGACAACCTGTTTCATCGGCTTCTGGGTTTAGACTTTCTGCTGGTTTTCTCCTTAGTTCTAGACAATCTAAGTTCTTAGCAACTTTGGATGATATTATGGACCACCTCTTGAAAGATAAAAAACTGACTTAAGTCCCCTCTCCTTACCTTCTCCTCCCCTAACCTATGTTTGACAGGGGTATTAGGTTCTGTTCATGGTTACTTACATAGCTTTAAACGTTATAATTACATCTCTGCTTCTTGTTCAATCATCTTTAGACAGTCTCCTTGACTCCCCACCTGCGTGAAACGAAGCTCTACGGGCCCGCAGTCTTGCTTCCTCTCCACCCCTCCCCCACTTCTTCACTTCCACCTTCTAACTTAGGCGTTCAGTACCTTTGCATTTACACCACTTACATTGTTATTTAAAGTAACGTTCTCCTTGGTGTTTAGGGATTGAACCTTTGTAAAGCACTGCAGCCTGGAGAAACAGCATAGTGAATTGATTTGAGTGTGAAACAAAAAACCCCATGCGTGGAAGGAAAGAAGAAAGAGTTTACCGGGAATTCACTCGGTCTTAAGTCAGTGGTCCGTAAAGTGTAGCCCCTGAACCAACAGCATCAGCATCACCTGGAAACTTATTAGAAATACAAATTCCTGGGCTCCACCGGACTTACCGAATCAGCCACTCTGGGGGTGGAATACAGCAATCTGTGATTTAACAAGTCATCCAGGTGATTCTAATGCAAGCTCAACTTTGAGAACCACGTGTTAAATAATTAACAACTGTGTGTTAATTATTACATTAACAAATTCAAGATACAGTTTAAGAACAATGACTCTTTCCTGCACTAAATCTTATCTTGTAAAGGAAACTGCTTAAAACATGCATGTGCATTGAAAAACTTTTAAAAATTGAAATCTTCACTGAGAGACCATGATTAATATTTCCAAGACATGACTGCAGGTTGCATACATTTTTAAGAGAGCTCTTATCAGACTGGACTTTCAGTATCATGAAACATAAAGAAAGATGTTTCGTAAGGCAAAAGAAAGTAGACTGAGCACAATTTGAATTGCATTTAACCTGCAGAAGTCCTTCATATGCAAGAGCAATGCAATTTTCTGCCCCACATTTGCCTAATAAAAGTTCAATGTGATCCCCTCATAGATACCCTTTAAAGCTGATTTCTCCTTAAAGGGCAAGTTTATCTGACTGTTTCTTCCTTCTCAAGTTAGGTACGTTTTCATTTGTCTAGCCAAAATGAAGCCTTTGAGGCGTTCAGTTAGGTTGGATCTACAAATTTTTTAAAGTTTTTGAAATAATTAATTTTTTTTGAAACAGAGTCTCACTTTGTCACCCAGGCTGGAGTGCAGTGGCATGATCTTGGCTCACTGCAACCTCTGCCTCCCAGGTTAAAGCGATTCTCCTGCCTCAGGTTCCCAAGTAGCTGGGACTACAGGTGCATGCCACAATGCTCAGCTAATTTTTGTATTTTTAGTAGAGATAGGGTTTCACCATGTTGGCCAGGATGGTCCCGATCTCTTAACCTCATGATCTGCCTGCTTCAGCCTCCCAAAGTACTGGGATTACAGGCATGAGCCACAGTGCCTGGCCTGATTATTTTCATACTGAGGTTTTATTTAAAAGTCCTTTCTCAGGCCGAGTGCGGTGGCTTACGTCTGTAATTCCAGCACTTTGGGGAGGCTGAGGCGGGCGGATCACGAGGTTAGGAAATCAAGATCATTCTGGCCAACATGGCGAAACACCATCTCTACTAAAAATAGAAAAATTACCTGGGTGTGGTGGCAGGTGCCTGTAATCCCAGCTACTTGGGAGGCTAAGGCAGGAGAATTGCTTGAACCTGGGAGGTGGAGGTTGCAGTGAGCCAAGATCATGCCACTGCACTCCAGCCTGGCAACAGAGCAAGACTCCATCTCAAAGAAAAGAAAAAAGAAAAAAAGAAGTCCTTCCTCAATTCTTTATGACAAATGGATTCCCTCATATTCTTTTCTATTTACTTTATAGTTTGACCATTCATCTTCAGGTATTTAATCTATCTGAAATACATTTTTTATATGAAGTTAAGTAAGAATCCACTTTTATTTTTCTCTGTAGTTGTAGACAATTTCTTTACATCACAACTCTGGTCAGATCCTGCAGGACAAGCAGCACACATTGAGGTTTCAATGACAAAGGGTGGCACATATTGGGGATGGTGATTTCTAAGTTCTACACATTTTGCCTCTGGTCCACTCGGAACTCTCTGGAGGGAGTGCCCTTGGTCATGACAGATTCTATTAGGGAAAGGCTGAGGTGCTCTCCACCAGCTTATTATAGAGAGCAGATCACAAGGATGAACTGAGGAGGAACACGGAGGATGTTACATGTTCTGCACAAAACTGTTGGTGAACTCATGTGAGACATTACCAAGAACTCGCAGAGAAGGGGTGGGTACAGTGGCTCATGCCTGTAATCCCAGTGCTCTGGGAGGCTGAACTGACAGGATTGCTTGAAGCCAGGAGTTCAAGACCAGCCTGGGCAACATACCAAGGCCCTGATAAATAACATTTAAAAAATAAAAATAAGAACGAAACTCCCAGGGAAAACTAAGGGAAACATTAATGAGAAAAAAAAAAAAAAAAAGTCCTACATTGCTAGCTGGGCACAAGGGCAACCAAGCTATAGTTAATTGCCATTAAGTTGATTCCTTCAATAACCACAGAGCTGATAGGATCAAGGAAAATATAACAATATATGTCAATTGCATTCTGTAATGTGTGATGGAGTGAAACTACCGTTTTATTTTCAGATTCATTAAATAAGAATTACATTTCTGTGACTAAATTGCAGTTTGAAAAGACAATAATTTTATTTTTGAAACCAAGCCTGTATATGTTACTCATTTGTGTTGTTATGAAGGATTGCTCTATATTTTAGAATTATTTTTCTGTTATGCAGTATTTATACTATTAAAGGCAAATGGATATGAAATAAGATGTTATAATTATAACATTTAATCATGTAAAAATACCACTAAATCACACCTGAAAGTGTCTTAAATAAAATACCATAGTGGAAAGAATAACTAAATCCCTGAGCATAATTTTAGTCTGTCTTTGAGAGTACAGAGCAGAAGGTACCGTGGAGTTCAAAAGTGCTTGAGGCAACACAGGAATCAGTAAGGATGAAAGGTATCATAGTGATGGATAGAATACTTCTGGAAAGTCTAATTACAGTTTCAAGTGACGATTTTCGAGGAAGACTGTTAAATTCCTTAGGAAGCTTTTTACATCACTCATTGTGTGTAGCACACATTCCCCTCAAAATACATCAGAGTTCAGTCTCACAAAACTTAATTTTCAGATTTAATTTGATATAGGTGTACATTTAAGATGATTTCACAATTCTTTGGGTCATTTTATTTATTAATCTGATCAACCAAATATGAAAACTATTAGAGATCAGCAGTACAGTAATAAAACTAGTTCCCCTACAGCCCTGGGTCAAAATTACTTAATTTTAAAATCTTATAAATCTAGGGAAGGCCAGGCGTGGTGGCTCACATCTGTAATCCCAGCATTTTCAGGGGCGAGGCAGATGAGATCAGGAGTTCGAGACCAAGCTGACCAACATGGTAAAACCCTGTCTCTACTAAAGATACAAAAAATTAGTCAGGTGTGGTGGCACGCACCTGTAATCCCAGCTACTTGGGAGGTTGAGGCAAGAGAATCGCTAGAACCCGGGAGGCCAAGGTTGCAGTGAGTTGAGATTGCGCCATTGCACTCCAGTCTGGGTAACAAGAGTGAAACCCTGTCTCAAAAAAAAAAAAGAGGCCAGGCGCAGTGGCTCACGCCTATAATCCCAGCTCTTTGGGAGGCCGAGGCGGGTGGATCACGAGGTCAAGAGATCAAGACCATCCTGGTCAACATGGTGAAACCCCGTCTCTACTAAAAATACAAAAATTAGGTGGGCATGGTGGCATGCGCCTGTAGTCCAGCTACTTGGGAGGCTGAGGCAGGAAAATTGCTTGAACCCAGGAGGCGGAGGTTGCAGTGAGCCAAGATGGCGCCATTGCACTAAAACCAAGAAAAAAAAAAAGAAAGTCCACTCCAAAAAAAAAAAAAAAAAAAAGAATGATGACAAATTGAAAATACAAAAGTAGGTGCAAGCATGTATATTTATTGAGAATGAGAAATAAATCACAACAAAGCTAAGAAACTGGTATATAGTATAAGCATCATAAAAATCTATAAAATAACAGATGGCTTTTATTAGCTGCCTGATGAATTGATATAAATCTTTTTTTTTTGTCCACAGTCCTTTGGCTTTATACTCTTTAATTGCCTCTCCATGACTTAGAAAAATATCTTTCAGTTGTGCAACTTATTACCAGTAAGGTCATATAAATTCTTTAGAATTGTCAAATTTGGAAAGACATCTATCAAATTTCTTTTTTTGTTTTGTTTTGTTTTGTTTTAAGACGGGGGTTTCACCATGTTGGTCAGGCTGGTCTTGAACTCCCGACCTCAGGTGATCCGCCTGCCTTGGCCTCCAAAATGCTTGGATTACAGGCATGGGCCACCATGCCCGGCCTTCAAATTTCTTGATATGTAAGCTCTAATATTTGGGGGCATTTCAAGGGTTCTTGTGCAATGACTAATCTTTTTTTTTTTTTTTTT
>NW_016107716.1:767325-772722 GCF_001604975.1 Cebus imitator
CGCGCCACCATGCCCAGCTAATTTTTTTGTAGTTTTAGTAGAGACGGGGTTTCACCATGTTGACCAGGATGGTCTTGATCTCTTGACCTCGTGATCCGCCCGCCTCGGCCTCCCAAAGTGCTGGGATTACAGGCTTGAGCCACCGCGCCCGGCCAATGACTAATCTTAAATGTTCTTGAATTAACAGCTCTCATTAACCAGTTAGTTGTCAATGTCTTCATTGTAGTAGCATATTATGAATTTTATGGTTTCTTTTTCAATAATTCATGTGAAATCACTGAGAAATAAAATTGTAAAATGTATAGTTTATTTCCGTTGGGAGAGAATTTCCGTTTTGAGTAGGTAAAAATGAAAAGCAAACCTCCTGCTTGCAGTTTTACATATTTAAGTCACTGGAAGGATTTTGCAACACACTAGTTTCGGGCTTCATAGATTCAATGCTTTATTTTCTCTTTGCTTCTCACATACTTTTGATTACAGGTGCAGTACACAAGTTTGTATTGAGATAGAACTTGTACCACTACAAGTTCTTGTCACACCCAGGTAGGTCGACTTGGTGGCAGGAATATTTTCAGAAGCTATTCCGACACCAGAATGACAAGTAATAACTTACCTGCACACAAAAGTGACTATCAATCACATAAATATACCCCACTACGCCTAGGTTAAATGTATTCATGATTTAACTTCCACTTAACCATTTTCCAAAAATGCCCACAGTTGCCACAACACTACCTAAAATGAGGAGAAAAGTAACAGGGGAAATTAGAGTGAAAAGAAATAGCTATCATCTTTTTCTTTTTTTTTTGAGATGGAGTCTCACTCTGTAGTTCAGGCTGGAGTGTAGTGGCATGATCTCGGCTCACTGCAACCTCTGCCTCCTGGGTTCAAGTGATTCTCCTGCCTCAGCCTCCGGAGTAGCTGGGATTACAAGCATACACCATCACGTCTGGCTAATTTTTCTATCTTTAGTAGGGATGGGGTTTCGCCACGTTGACCAGGTTGGTCTCGAACTCCTGACCTCAGATGATCTGCCCACCTTGGCCTCCCAAAGTGCTAGGGTTATAAGTGTGAGCCACTGCACCCGGCCAGAAATAGCCATCATCTTAACCAACTCCACTTAAAATATCTTCCTGCTGTGATTTTCTTACAAAAATTGATGACCATCTGAATGCATTACTACAGGCTATGGAAAAGACTCACACAAGTGAGGGCCTCTGAAGCCTAAGCCTCCTTAGCTTCATAGAGAAAAAGGCAATGACATCCATGATCTAGTCCTGGAAACTACACACCATCCCTCCCACCAAATTCTTTTGGTTACAAGAACCAACTCTTACAGAGTGTGAAAGGAATCTATACAGATGCATGCATTTTAGGAGACAAGGATCATCAGGGGCCGTCTTGGAAGCTGCATACCACACAGAGTGATCCTGAATTAGTTACTTGAGCTCTGTGCATCATGGAATTTTGCGTGCTATTTTGTTTGCGATTGTTATCATAGATTGATGTATGGAAAATTAATTTTCCTGAAGCCAATTATCTTAAGGGTGGATTGTCTAATAAACAAGGAGCAAAACACAAAAGACCATACAATAGGTCCTTTTAAAAATAAAGTTCAAAAAAAGCATAAATAAACAATGTTAGGTAGTGATGCGTGTATTCGTGGTAAAATTATAAAGCAAAGCAAAGACATGATAACCATAAAGGCCAGGTGAGTGGTTACTTCTAAAAGGAAAGGAGTGGCTGCGAAGTAGGTGGAAGGGGTTCTGTGGCTATGACATCTTATTTCTTAACCTGATTGGTGATTACACAGGTCTTTGCTTTTTAAAGAGTCATCAAATTGTACATTTATGTTGTAGGCACCTTTATGTATGCATGTTATATGTCACAATTTAAAATCTGAAAGTTAAAAATGCGTATATTGGGAAAGGGCTAGCCAATAGGAAAACTGGACTGGGAATGAGGCAATTCCCAGATTGAACGTTCCCACTCTCCAAGGTTCTGATCCTTGAAAGAATCTTCTGCAGCCAACAGATGAAGGAGAGTAGCTTGTGAAATATTTCACAAAGGCCACCAAGGGTTCCTTTTGGGCAACCTGAGCATATCAATAAGAAGAGACTGGTAAAATCACACAATGGGAGGTGATTTTATCACAATCTGATATAGCCATGCTGAGGAGTGACTGCTAGAATGAGCCAGTGATGCAGTCTGGAAAAAGAGGGTTGCATTGTTTCACAAAATGATAACCCTATCAGAATATTTCCCTGAAGACCAGCGAGGGAGCATCCAGGTAGGCAGTACAGTCTGGCCATGAAGAACTTGGACTATGAAACCAGATTACCTGGTTTTGAATCCTGTTTCTGAGGCATGCCAACTGTGCGACTTTGGGTGTCACATAACTTCTCTGCAGCACACTTCAGTGAGTCAACTAAAAGTTTCTCTGGTCCCAGAAGCTTCCATACACGCTTCCTTCCACAGCCACACCTGCATACCCACTCTTACACGTACTTTCTCACATGTGACAGTGCACACAGCCAGCCACTTCAGCCATAAGGAAGGGATTCTGCCCAAGAACTCTGCTCAAGGATTCAGCCACAAAAAAATCTGGACACACATGATTGACCTGCTAAGAGAAAGGAGAATAAGGATGGGACATGCCAGTGCTATTTACTATGTTATCCTTGAATCCTCCGGCATATGGCTTATATTTGACATTAAGCCGAGTGAGTTAGACAAATAGGAAGACTGACTTGGCCCCCTGATTCATTTGGTTCTATCAAACCCATTGTGCCTCTGTACTCCTCTCCTCTTATCATCAATCCACGCCTATAGATTATTCCCATTCAGATTCTGGTCATCTCAGAGGCAGTCTTCGCCTCTGGTTTAGGTAGAAAGACACTGTAAAAATTGTCATTTCAGATTAGAAAACGCTTAGCCCAGGGTTCTCAACTGGAACCCATTTTGCCCACCAGGAGAAACTAACCATAATAGGTCCATTGTCTGGTGCAAACAGCAAGTCAATATACTGGGACACCTCATCGCAGCAGAGCAAGAGGTTTAATTGCAGGGCCACTGAAAAAGGAGACAGGAGGAAACCTCAAATCCATCTCACCAAGGAGTTTGCACAGCTTGGGATTTTAAGGGTTTAGAAGTGGACCAAAGTATGGAGATTGTTGATTGCTCAAAGAGTGCAGGGCAAAGTCAGGCGACAGGGAGATAAAGAAACTGTGTTCTCATGCCAATTCCGTTCCTGTGGAGGTCTTCAAACTGGTTGGCATCAGCTGTTTCACTGACATTGGGGATCCAAAAAACATCTTAAGCAATCCTTAAATGCCTAATGATTCTCATGTCAGAGATTCTATCTATAGGAACAATGGGGACAAAAACCTTTTTTTTTTTGACATGGAGTTTTGCTCTCGTTGCCGGGGCTGGAGTGCAATGGCACAATCTTGGCTTACCACAACATCCATCTCCCAGGTTCAAGTGATTCTCCTGCCTCAGCCTCCCGAGTAGCTGGGATTACAGGCATGTGTCTCACGCCCGGCTAATTTTATATTTTTAGTAGAGATGAGGTTTCTCCATGTTGGTCAGGCTGGTCTCGAACTCCCGACCTTAGGTGATCCGCCCATCTCAGCCTCCCAAAGTGCTGGGATTACAGGCATGAGCCACGGCAACCGGCCTACAAATCAATTCTTAAACAGTCTTATGATCCTAATGTCAGAAATCTTACCTATAGGAACAATGGGGATGCGAATGGTCAGTATCTAGTGTTACATGACTTTTAGCAATAAGGGGGCCAAAGTGCAGCCTGATAAATGCTTAATTTTAACTAATTTTAACTATATTTCTGCCCAGAATCCAGGATAAAATTCTTGTCAATTCTGTGAGGACAGTTCTTTGGCAATATCTGGAGACATTTTTTATTGTCAGTGGCATCCAGTGGGCCAGTGACAATAAAAAATGTCATCTAGTGGGTAGAGGCTAGGGATGCTGCTAAGAATCTTCCAACACACAGGACACCCCCACCCCCACCTCCTGCAACAAAAAATTAGCCCAAACTGTCAGTAATGCTGAGGTTGAGAAGCCCCTTGGCCAAATTTCTTCATAGGCTTCAACCTCCCCCTTAGCACTTAACGTATGATTAATTTCCATTTTTTATGCAAACAAATGAGATTAGCAAACTGAGACTCTAATGAACTTAAGTCACGCCAAGATCTGTAGACATCTTTTCTAGAAGATGATGTATACATATCACACATATTTTGTAATTTATTCATACATATTTTACAAGTATCACATATTCTGTGAGATCTCTCTCTAGAAATTACATTTGCATACTATTTTAATACTGCAATTCAGTTTTCGATGGAGACTTCCCTGTGAATGGGCTATAAGTGAGGTAACAGTTATGGCTGGATATCCATCACTGATCATTTTTGACCTGGGGGAGATAATAAAGCCAGTTGCCTTGCTGTGTCCAGTGACCTTGCCTACAGCTTATGGACATATCTTTCTTGTCATCCCTCTGATGGAAACCAAAATGTTTCTCCCTAAAATATACTTCTTTGACATATTTCAAGATGGCTATTCAGAAGGGCTGGAAATACAAGAATAGCTGAAAAGCTGTCTTTTGTGGGGGAAATTTGCATCTTGAGAGAAAATATGCATTGATACAGCCAGGCTTTCTCTAAAGCCTTCTCCTGTCCAAATTTAGGGAAGATTAACTGGGAGTCTGGCATCTTAAAGGTCTGAAAGAAATACTCACCATCTAGTCTCTTGGAGGGCTGCTACCTGTGAGGTTTTATCCACATAAAAAGAACACCTTTGCTAACGGGACCTCTTCTCTCCCTCCCATAACTTGTTTTACCAGGATCCAAGCCCCTATTCTTTCTGTAAACTCAAGGTGGTGTAAGAGTGTCAACCATCTTCTTTTTCTTTGTGATCTTAGAGTTTTTAAAGACTCTGTGCAAGTTAATAAATGTACATGCTTTTTTTCTTATTAATCTGCCTTTTCTCAGTCGCTTTTTCAGTGAACCTTTAGAGGGTGAAGGGGAAGTTCTCTCTTGGCCCTCACACCTCAAAACGGGAGAAAATTCAGGCTGAGTCAGCAACACTTAGATGTTTCAGAAGGCTGAAACCAGCGTTGAAAATGGCAGAATGGATAGACAAAGAGGTGGTAGAAAAATGCTTCAGTGAAACAGCTATAAAAGCCAAGAATGAATTGAACATTTTGTGCGCTCAATATTTTCATGTACCTTTAAACACAGAGATATATTCAATTGGCAGTTCCTCAAATGATTAAACATAGAGTTACCATATGACATGAAAATACACATCAACATAAAAACTTGTTCAGAAATGTTCATAGGAGCATTATTCACAGTAGCAAAAAAAAAA
>NW_016107716.1:774530-785867 GCF_001604975.1 Cebus imitator
TACTTAGCAGAGTACCTGGCACACAGCAGATGCCAAAATAATGTCTTAAAAAAATTGTACTGAAATGCCAAGAGCTTTCTACATGTATTCACATAGTGATAAAACAGCCATTGAGGTTGGGGTTACATTTTTTAAAACTTAAAACACTTTGAGGCTAGGTGTGGTGGCTCACGCCTGTAATCCCAGCACTTTGGGAAGCCAAAGTGGGCAGATCAATTGAGGCCAGGAGTTGGAGACCAGCCTAGTCAACATGGCAAAACCCATCTCTACTAAAAATACAAAAAATTAGCTGGGCATGGTGGTGGGCGCCTGTAATTGCAGCTACTCAGGAGACTGAGGCAGGAGAATCACTTGAACCTGGGAGGCGGAGGTTGCAGTGAGCCGAGATCATGCTACTGCACTCCAGCCTGGGTAACAGAGCAAGACTCTTGTCTCAAAAAAACTCAAAAAACAAAAAATCCACTTTGACATGTGACCACATTAAAACTCACGGAATTATACAACCTGGACGTTAGAATGAATGCTACCTAGCTCAGTGTCTCTCCAACTTTAGCGTGCATATAAATCATCTGGGAATTTGTTAAAATGCAAGTTCTGATCCAGGAGATCAGGGACAAGCCTGAGATTCTGCACTTCTACCTAGCTCCCAAGTAATGTGGTGTTTTTGGTTTACGTGGAGTGGCAAGAACCTAGTCCCCCCTGCCAATCAAATACATGAATTCTAGTTACAACATCTGGACAACTGGGCAACAAGCAAACAAATATGAAAGTGAGCTTTCTGAACTTCTCTAAGACAGTGATTCTCCATCTTTAGCTCCATTGGAATTGCCTGGAGGGCTTGAGGAAGCACAGTTTGTGGGATCCATGCCAAGTGTTCCTGACTCAGCATTCCTGAGGTGGGATCAGGGAATCTACGTTTCTAGCAAGTTCCGAGCTGAGGCTGATGCTGCTGGCCCAGGGACCGCAGTTTGGGAACCAGTTCTCTGAGAGTCACCCTGAGGCCACAGTAACCACTCCACAATTTATCCATGATTGCCAGAGTCCAAGAATGTGCACAGGTGGTATCAGAGAAACAGATTGGTGCACCTGAGAACCATCTGCCTCATGAGTGAGTTGGTGCCCCATTATATTAAGAGATGCCACCCCACATTGGTGTAGAGAAAAGAGCACTGGATCAGAAGCACAGACCCGGTTTCCAATGCTGGGTCTTGAACCTGTGATTTGCATCCCCTTGGGCAATCACTGAACCTCCCCAAGCCTCAATTTCTCCATCTAGAAAATATCTATACTTGAAGACTTAGCTGAAACCGACCCTGCTCTGCTGAGCCACCAGAGCAGGTCCCCAACCCCTGCCATTCTCACCCCCCACTTCACTGGACCTCATGAGCAACCAATGTAGCTTGGCAATTGGATGCTGTATTCCCTGAGGGCAGAGATGAGTTTTAATTATATTGATTCTCAAACAACCAGTAATATGCCTGGTAAATAGCAGGTACTCATTAAATGTTTACTGTTGAATGAATAAAAGTAACAAACCCAGGACTCCAAATAGCCCTCCAGGACCTGGCTTTATGCTAATTTGCTAATTTTAGCTGCTTTGAAGTATCATTAGAGTACAACTTCCCACCAAGTAGTGCTGGGAATGAAGGATACATAATTCAATGCTTAATATGACTCTCAAGAGAAGAATACATGGTTAGACTGCTGAGCTATAGATGATTTTTTTTAATTTTCAGATTTAATGATACATGGAATTATTTTTGCAAGTAAGAATTTTTACTGCTCCTCTGTATCACAGCTTTATGAAGGAAAGAGTTCCTATAGGGCCTTGCTTTCATAAATGAATGGGGTCTTTTATTATTGTAAAAGTTTTCGTTAATAAAAGAAACCTTTTTGTACTTAGGTGTTTGTTTTGTAGATTTTAAGAGCTCTTTTGTAGTTAGAATCACTTTACTGGTTAATAGAATAATAAATCCATGCTTCTCTTTTCCCCAGCTCTGCGACATCCCAGCCATGATTTCAGATAATATACTTAATGCTTAAATGCCTCAATTTCTTTATTTGTAAGATAGAAATAAAAAGGTTCCTCCGTTGTAGATTTTGTATGACATACACGAGTTAATAGATGTTTTCAGAAAAGTGTCTGACATATAATAATCCCTAACAAACAAAAATAAATTATTCTTTTTAGCTTGAGTGTAAATGAACACATTTGCAGGAAGGTGTAGGTTTTTTTTGTTTTGTTTTTACCACAACCAGAGGTGACGTTTGTAACCACTCAGAGCTTGAGACAGGCAGGGCCACCTTTGGGTAGTTCTCACAAGCACATACAAAGACGAGCGCCCTCTGCCTAATTCAGCGGGTGGGTCACTCATTTTGTTCATGGCTTCAGAGAGGACAAAGCGCTTCTCTAAGTCTTGTTTCTTTCTGCTAACTCTACCTGTCTTAATAATGATTCGTAAGGCTTACATAGTGTTTTCATTTACAAAGGGGATTCACAATTGTCCTCCTTAAATTCTCCAAACATTTCTGTGGTTATCCCCACATCACGTGTGAAAAAATGACCTCTAAAGCATCAAAGAGGTTGGCAGACCTGCTCAGGGGCCGCTGAAAAAGAAATGGAGACAGAAACGTGGCTCTGGTCTTTGACTAGAAGCCCAGGGCTCTCACCCTGACATCACCCCATATCATGTTGCAAATTATAACATATGATTGTGAGAAGAATGGTACTGAAAAACTCAGCAATTCACTAATGTCCCTTATTTGAATCGCCAAAAATTCCTCTGCCTTCCTCTCTGCTCACTCCATAGTAGAGGCCGCCAGCCATAGGAACTATCTCCAAAGTAGGGAAGGTGAAACTGAGGGCTAACCTGATTAAGCCTGCCAAACTGACCCTGACTTGCTTGCTTGTAATCACTTATTTCCCATTGATTTTAAACACTATATAGGCTGGGTGCAATGGCTCATGTCTGTAATCCCAACACTTTGAGAGGATGAGGCAGGAGGATTGCTTGAGTCCAGGAGTTCAAGACCAGCCTGGACAACATAGCAAGACCCCATCTGTAGAAAAAATAAAATTAGCGATGCATATTAGTGCGCCTGTAGTCCTATCTACTAGGGAGGCTGAGGCAGGAGGATCAATTGAGTCTAGGAGGTTGAGGTTCTTTGAAGTTGTTTTTCAGGAACTAGGGGGCAGCTTTTATGTCATTTGAACTGGTTGAGACCACCGACCCTTCAACTGGTCCAGTACAAAACCTCAAGAGGTGACCTTCTGATGTCAGAGAGCCAAAAACTCCTTCCTCAGATCATGCTAACACTGTCATTTTCTGAACATGCATCCTATGAAGAGCCATGAACCCTGACTATACTTGCAAAGACCATCAAGTAACATTTTCCCCACTTACCAACACCCTTCCCCATGCCTTAGGCCACCATGCTTTTTTACCCCATAAATATCCAGAAGCCCTATCTTCAGGGATGCCAATTTGAAGCCTATTCTCCCACCTCATCACTTGGCTACCTTGTGAAAAAACACTTTCTCTTTTGCAAAACCCACTGTCACAGAGATTGGCTCACTGCATGGGGACAGAGATTGGCTCACTGCATGGGGTCTGGTTTGGCATCTGGGCAGATGAGAATGAAGGACTAACAGGGGTGATTTCCATTACCTCATAGTCAATCTGAGCCCCAAAATTAAGGGGAAGCAGGTATCCTTGGTAGTCAGCAGGGTAGGGCTTTGCATATCTACCTATCTATGCACTTGTATGCATAGATGGGTTTTGTTGTATGGACACAGCCTGTTTCTGTTTATACAGCTTAAGGTCAGGAGCAGTTGCCACAAAGCACAAAGGCAGACAAAGGAAGAAAAACCAGCTACAAGCACAGATTGCCTGAAGATGCTTGATCCAGCAAGTTAGGTCTGTTGTTGAGATTAGGGGGTTGCCATGTGGATAACTGAGGCAATGAAGAAAAAAAATGGAATTAATAAAACAGCAATGGAGGTCTAGGAAAGAACTGTGACCATCAAGAAGGCTGGCCCACAGGTGAAAGAAACAGCTAGGACATGGGAAGTCTCAGACAAGCCTGTTAGGTGAGGAGACACTTGTGGTCCAGTTTTTCCTGATACCCCAGCTCATAGCCAGGCAACCCCCAGAAACAGAATGGCCCAGCTGACTTGCAGCTGACCATAGCTGCATGATGGAAGCCAATGAGAACCAGACTTGCCCAGCCATGCTCAGCCTATATTGAAGACCCACAGAATCTGAAGTTAAATAAATGATTGTTGTATTAAGGCACTATCATTTTCAGTGTTTGTTATACCACAATAGGTAGCTGATTCAGGTAGTAATTCAAATATAGACACAATATTATATTACACCAGGCCATTACTAATTTCCTTAAGTGTGATATTACCATGATTATGTAAAAACATGTCCCTTTTAGGAGATATAGGGTGATGTGCCATAACGTCAGCAACTTCCAAGAGATTCAGCAAAAAATATCAACAGGTAGCTTGATAAATAGATAAAGCAAATATGACAAAATGCTGTCAATGGTTGAATCTAGTTGATGGGTATATGGGTGATCATTGCACTATTTTTTAGCTTTTCTACAAGTTTGAAAATTTTCATAGCCAAAAGTGAAAAGTAAAAATGTTATTTTATATATATATATACACACACACACACACATATATATATATATATAAATGTTATTTTATATATATATATATAAATGTTATTTTATATATATATATATAATTGCACTTTAGGTTCTGGGGTACATGTGCAGAACATGCAGGATTGTTGCATAGGTACATACATGGCAACGTGGTTTGCTGCCTCCACCCCCGTCACCTGTATCTGGCATTTCTCCCCATGTTATCCATCCCTAACTCCCTATCCCCGCATCCCTCCCCTAGTCCCCGCCAACAGACCCCGGTGTGTGATGCTCCCCTCCCTGTGTCCATGTGTTCTCATTGTTCAACACCCACCTATGAGTGAGAACATGCAGTGTTTGATTTTCTTTCCTTGTGTCAGTTTGCTGAGAATGAAGGTTTCCCGATTCATCCATGTCCCTACAAAGGACAGAAACTCATCATTTTTTTATGGCTGCATAGTATTCCATGGTGTATATGTGCCACATTTTCCTTGTCCAGTCTATCATCAATGGGCATTTGGGTTGGTTCCGGGTCTTTGCTACTGTAAACAGTGCCACAATGAACATACATGTGCATGTGTCTTTATAACAGAACGATTTATAATCCTTTGGGTATATACCCAGTAATGGGATTGCTGGGCCAAATGGAATTTCTATTTCTAGGTCCTTGAGGAATTGCCACACTGTCTTCCACAATGGTTGAACTAATTTACACTCCCACCAACAGTGTAAAAGTGTTCCTATTTCTCCACATCCTCTCCAGCATCAGGTGTCTCCAGATTTTTTAATGATCACCATTCTAACTGGCGTGAGATGGTATCTCAATGTAGTTTTGATTTGCATTTCCCTAATGAACAGTAATGAGCATTTTTTCATGTTTGTTGGTCTCATATATGTCTTCTTTTGAAAAGCATCTGTTCATATCCTTCGCCCACATTTGAATGGGTTTGTCTTTTTCTTGTAAATCTGTTTTAGTTCTTTGTAGATTCTGGATATTAGCCCTTTGTCAGATGGGTAGATTGCAAAAATGTTTTCCCATTCTGTTGGTTGCCAGTTCACTCTAATGATTGTTTCTTTTGCTATGCAGAAGCTCTGGAGTTTAATTAGATCCCATTTGTCTATTTTGGCTTTTGTTGCCAATGCTTTTGGTGTTTTAGTCATGAATTCCTTGTCTATGTCTATGTCCTGAATGGTTTTGCCTAGGTTTTCTTCTAGGGTTTTGCCTATGTCTATGTCCTGAATGGTTTTGCCTAGGTTTCCTTTTTCTTTCTTTTTATGGTGTTAGGTCTTATGTTTAAGTCTTAAATCCATCTGGAGTTAATTTTAGTGTAAGGTGTCAGGAAGGGGTCCAGTTTCTGCTTTCTGCACATGGCTAGCCAGTTTTCCCAACACCATTTATTAAACAGGGAATCCTTTCCCCATTGCTTCTTTTCGTCAGGTTTGTCAAAGATCAGATGGTTGTAGATGTGTGGCTTTGCCTGCAAGGCCTCTGTTCTGTTCCACTGGTCTATATCTCTGTTTTGTTACCAGTGCCATGCTGTTTTGATTACTGTAGACTTGTAGTATAGTTTGAAGTCAGGTAGCGTGATGCCCCAGCTTTGTTCTTTTGCTTAGAATTGACTTGGCTATGCGGGCTCTCTTTTGGTTCCACATGAAGTTTAAGGTGGTTTTTTTCCAGTTCTGTGAAGCGGGTCATAGGTAGCTTGATGGGGATAGCATTGAATCTATAAATTACTTAGGGCAGTATGGCCATTTTCACAATATTGACTCTTCCTAACTATGAGCATGGAATGTTTTTCCATCTGTTGGTGTCCTCTCTTGTTTCCTTGAGCAGTGGTTTGTAGTTCTCCTTGAAGAGGTCCTTTACATTCCTTGTTAGTTGTATTCCTAGGTATTTTATTCTCTTTGTGGCAATTGTGAATGGAAGTTTGTTCTTGATTTGGCTCTCTTTAAGTCCGTTTTTGGTCAATAGGAGTGCTTGTGATTTCTGCACATTGATTTTGTATCCTGAGACTTTGCTGAACTTGCTTATCAGTTTCAGGAGGTTTGGGGCTGAGACGATGGGGTCTTCTAGATATACAATCATGTCGTCTGCAAATAGAGACAATTTGACTTCCTCCTTTCCTATTCGAATACCCTTTATTTCTTTTTGTTCCCTGATTGCTCTGGCTAGAACTTCCAATACTATATTGAATAGGAGTAAAAATGTTTTTAAAACACCCATATCCCACATTAAGCATACATTTATATTTTAAAATGAATTTTTTTTTTTGAGACAGAGTCTTGCTCTGTTACCCAGGCTGGAGTGCAGTGATACGATCTTGGCTCACTGCAACCTCTGCCTCCTGGTTCAAGCAATTCTCTGCCTCAGACTCCCAAGTAGCTGGGATTACAAGCACCTGCCACCATGCCTCGCTAATTTTTTTTTGTATTTTTAGTAGAGATGGGGTTTCATCATGTTGGCCAGGATGATCTTGAACTGCTGGCATAGTGATCCACCTGCCTCGGCCTCCCAAAGTACTGGGATTACAGGCATGAGCTGCCATACCCAGCCTAAAATGAAATTTTTTTTTATAATTTTCTTTTGAAACTATTAAGTTATGAGTAATCATTCAATTAGACTTTGGCTATAATTTCTTGGTTCTTCTCATGGACACTCAGGAATTTCATGAAGAACAAAATCCAATTTATAAATTGTATTCAAATATAAAGAAATTTCTATAACATTTATGAATTTTTGAACACTAAATTTATGTTTACCAAATTTAGCAATGTATAGCGCTAGAATGCTAAATCTGGCAGCCATTTAATTGAACACATTAAGTTTGACTTGGAAGTTTTATTTTGCATTTAGGAGCCAGTAATTTTCTCCCAGTTCTGAAATGTTTTCATAGGCTGTATATGAACAGTGATTAACGAATAAAACAACCCTTCAGTGGCCTAAAACCAGTTCTGCCCTTTAATCGACTCAGAGAAGAAGCCAAACAGCTCAGTGGGCAGAGGCATTGGAGAGAGAGAGAGTCGTTCCTTGTCACAGACCAACGAACTTTGGAATTGTGGTCTTGGGAGCCAGAGAGACCCAGGATGAAATCCCAGTTACACCATCTTCAAGAAGCCACTTAACCACTCCGAGTCCCAACTTCCTTCTATTTAAAATGGAAATTAAAATGACTCCATGAATGGATTTTCATGACAAAAATGCAGGAATCATAGGTAGGGGCCATTCATAATGACTGCTGTCGCTGTTATTTGGCGTCATGGTTTTCATTTCCTTGAAATCAAATGACTGCAGAGAAGAAAGAAAAGGACGACATCCAATGGGATTCTCAGCTCAGCCTCAGGTTGGTCTCAATGCACTTTCTATAGTGCCCTGCAGGGGCTATGCGGCTTTGCCTTCCAGATCGCCACAAGACCAACCGAGTAGAACAGTGGGCCTTCCCCATGGGAGAGCCCCAATAAATAGCTGTCAAATAAATGAATGGGACTTGCCACATTCATTTGAGGAAATATTGTATCTGGGGAATGTTCTAGAGGCAAGAGTGTGGAAGTTGATAGCAGAAGTACTTCATCAACCCTGTCACCACTATGGTTGCCATTAGTCCAGATAGATGACATTCTTTGGGCAAAGTAGAAGAAGGTGCCTCTGCCTCAAGATACTTTATTTCATATGTTGGAAAATTGAGGAAGTATACTGAATTATTTTTTAGGCCAAGATGATTCATTATTGTCTGCTAGGTAATTATCATAATAAATATACAAATTTATCCTTTCTACCTTATAAATCGTAGATAGAAATGTTGCTTACTTTTTTGTGGCAATGCTTGGCTATTCGAGTTTGAAAGATACATATACACACTCTTACACACTGTTGTGTTCAAGTATGACAGTGAAATTTAATCCATGTTCATCTCTTCCCTGAACAGCTGGGAAAGTATAAAAAGCTCAATCTCAGTAAAATGTAAGTGATTTGTAGCACTGAATCAGAAGAAAGAAAAAAGCAAAATCAATAAAGGAAAATTACACCCTGTACCTGTCATAAAAGTATTTCTTCACAGATCTTTTTTGGATACAGACTAGCATTTGTTCCTGGCTTTATTTTTAACCTCCCTGGAAAAAAAATACATTTTAATTTTCATTCCTGTTAAGCTGGGACCATTTAAAAAAGTCAACAGAAAACAGCCTCATGTAGAAAACAGCCAGCTGTTTTCCAAAGTGGCTAAAACCATAATCACCTGGAAAATTATTTCTAAAACGAAAACAAACAAAAAAAGAAATTCACAGGCCTAAGCTTTTCACTCCAGCTAGGTTTGGGACTCACTGGTTTAATCCAGTCAATCAAATATGAAAAGACAAGATGGCAGTGTCAACCAGAGACTCTGAATTCCTTTCTCTCCCAATTCCTATTCAATTTCCTCTCTTGAGCTAGCTGGCATGCTGACAGAGCCTGGAGAGCAACCAAAGCCTCAGAGCAGGCAGCAAACTCTAAGCTAGTGATCAGCAAAGTGGAGTGCAGGCATCCAAGGGGTCATACAAGATGATTCACTGGAGTGGAGAAGAAAACTGTAGTTATATTTTTTCCTCTTTTTATAATGCATTTGATGTATTAGTGAAGTGGTCCATTTATTTAATTTATAGGTAAATATATGTAATACATTTGATTTAGTAATAGAATGGTACATGTATACAATTTATGAGTAAATGCATTTATTTCTTTATTTGGGAGTGATGTTCAACCATTTTTTTACAAAGGGACGTGGAGTCTGATATCCTGGAGAAAATAATGGACATAGGACTTTCTTCTCCAGTGAGCCAAGAGATTAAAATGGAGCCACCTGGCTGAAGACCAGACTTTAGGTATCTCTGGAGAGAGTGTGTATTAGTCAGAGTTTACCAGAAAAACAGAACCAACAGAATGTGTGTGTATATGTGTGTGTGTACATACATACATCATACATACATGCATATATATACATACATACATATGTAGAAAGATATACATATATACACACATACATATATTTATATATAAACATATCCTGGAGCCAATATCTTTTTGTTTGTGTGTGATTATGTATGTATTGTTTGTGTGTTTTTTTTTGTGTGTAGAGACAGAGAGAGAGAGGTTTCTTATAAGGAATTGGCTCCCATGATTATAGAGGCTGGCAAGTCAAAAATCTGCAGAGTCAATATGCCAGTTTGAGTCTAAAGGCTAGGAGGCTGCTGCAGAACAAGGTAGAACTGATGTCCCAGTTTAAAGACTGACAGGCAGTAGAATTCGCTATTGGGGGTCAGCCTTTTTGTTCTTTTCAGGCCTTCCACTGATTGGCTGAGGCCCACCCACATTATGGAGGGTAATCTGCTTTACTCAGTCTACCAATTTAAATGTTAATCTCATCAAAAATACCCTCACAGAAACACCCAAAATAATGTTTGACCAAATATCTGGGCACTGTGTAGCCCAGTCAAGTTGACACATAAAATGATCCTAAGGTGTTGCAGGTATGGCCTGAACCCCACCAGTGGAGTCGCTTTCAAGTGTGCCATTTCTAGTGACAACACATCCATTCTGGCACCAAATCAACACTTCCCCTGCCATTGTTAGTTCTACTCCTTTTCCTGCCCCACAAATGGTTATGGTGTAAGTCCTACACCTTTCCCTGAAAAGTGAGACTAGGGAGAACATACATAAACAATCGGTTAAGATTTCAAATCACCAAAGATTTCCATTTTACAGCAAGCTTTGCAAACATTTCACACAATTTTTTTTTAACAGGTACCCAGTGCACATAATACATTCAAATAGAGAAGTAATAAAAGGAATTAAATCTAGAGTTCCTGATGAATGAATTGCCCCTGGGAAATGTGTTATCTATCTTTGTGTGTCTTTTCTTTTTTTTCTTTCTGAGATGGAGTCTCGCTCTTGTTGCCCAGGCTGGAGTGTAGTAGTGCCATCTCGGCTCACTGCAACCTCCACCTCCTGGGTTCAAGCAATTCTCCTGCCTCAGCCTCCGAAGTAGCTGGGATTACAGGCACCTGCCACCATGCCCGGTGAATTTTTTGTATTTTTAGTAGAGACAGGATTTCGCCATGTTGGCCAGGATGATCTCAATCTCCTGAGCTCAGGTGATCTGCCTGCCTCGGCTTCCCAAAGTGCTGGGATTACAGGCATGAGCCACCAGGCCTTGCTATATGTCTTACCCTAGGAAGGCCACTGGCTCTTTTTTCTCCCAGAGAACTAGTGAGCCCTACCTGCTCACATGAGCCTTGTTATTCCTCTTCCTGAGATGAAAGAAGCAAAGAAACAATAAGCAAAAAGACCTTAAAAGCTGCAACGAGGAAGAGCTGGCAGCAGAAAGGTTTTCTCTCCCAACATCCTACCTGAGGCTCAATCTTACCCTGTAGGAATTGAGACTGAGTTTTCCATCCCAAGAGGGACACCACAGCTTACTGGACAGTAGAAGGTGAATTCTCAGCAAGTGAAGGTCAGTAACCTGGGAGAGGAAGACCAAACAGAACAATAATAGATAGAGGAGACATATCACCAATAGCCAGAACAGAAAATGAAAGGGAAGACTTAAAGAAATTCCACTTTAGCATTACAAGAAGAACCAAAAAATCATTTGTTTTGTTTGTTTCTGGGAGTAGAAACAAAGAAAACAAATGATTTCTTTTTTTTTT
>NW_016107716.1:786347-789817 GCF_001604975.1 Cebus imitator
AAAAAAAAAAAAAAGACAACAACAAAAATCCCAAAAAAGAACAAGTGTTGGTGAGGATGTGGAGAAATTGTAATCCTTGTGATTTGTTGATGGGAATATAAAATGCTGCAACCACTGTGGAAAACAGTATGGCAGTTCCTCAAAGAATTAAATATAGACTACATATGATTCAGCAATTCCACTGCTAGGTATATACCCAAAAAAATTGAAGGCAGGGAGTTGAACAGATACATGTATACCAATGTTCACAGTACCATTTTTTATAATAATAATAATTTAAAGGTAGAAACAATCCATCAACAGATAAATCAAATGTGAAATATATAAACAATGTATATCATTCAGCCTTTGAAAGGAATGAAATTCTGACGTGCTATTATGTGGATGAATATTGAAGACATTATTCAAAGTGAAATAAGCCAGACACAAAAGGACAAAAAATGTATGAGTCTACTTACATGAGGTACCTAGAGCCATCAAATTCATAGAGACAGAAAGTAGAATGGTAGTTTCCAGAGGCTGAGGGAAGGGTCACAGAGTTTCCGTTCGGGAAGATGAAAGAGTTCTGGAGAAAAGATGCCAAAACAGAATTTATAAGGAACAAGATAAGATACACAAATACAAGAGATTATGAAGGCCTAACATGTCAGTAACAAGAGTTCGAGAGAAAGGAGGAAAAGCACTAAAAGAAGGTGAACAATTGGCTGGGCACGGTGGCTCATACCTGTAATCCCAGCCCTTTGGGAGCCCAAAGAGGGCAGATCACCTGAGGTTGGGAGTTCGAGACCAGACTGAGAAACCCTGTCTCTACTAAAAATACAAAATTAGCTGGGAGTAGTGGCACATGCCTGTCATCCCAGCTATTTGGGAGGCTGAGGCAGGAGAATCGCTTCAACCCGGGAGGCAGAGGTTGTGGTGAGCTGAGATCACGTCATGCACTCCAGAACGAGCAAGAAAAGAGAAACTCTGTCTCAAAGAAAAAAAAAAAAGAAGGTGAACATTTAAAGCTGATTTTCCTGGTCTGAAGAAACACAAGTCCACAGATTCAAAGGGCTAACTGGGGTCCAGATGGGACTAATAAAAATCAAAGGTACTTGCCTAGCAGCACCTTGATAATTAATATTCCTAAACTCCAGAAGTACAGAGAACACCTTATAAGCATTATGCAGACCAAAATAATATATAAATTACAAAGGCAGAAGAATCAGACAAGCATCAGACATCTCATAAACCACACTAAAGGGTAGAACGAAGTGAGATAACATCCATAAACCACTAAGAGAAAAGAATTACAGACGAAGAACCCAGTATTCAGCCGAGACAGCACTGACCTAGCCGGGCAAAATATAATCCTCACAGTAAGCCTATTGAGCACTTTCTATGTTTCAGATACTCTGCCAGTCAGTACAAGTAATATTCATTTTAGCCTCACAACAATCCCATGAGGTGAATACTTCTATTATGATCCCAATATTACAGATGAGGAAAGTGAGACACAGAGAAATTAAGTTGCTTAACAAATTAAGTAATTACATGGCTCAGAAGTGGCAGAGTCAAAATTCAAATTTTGATGTTCACATTCTCACACCATCCTACCATTCCTAAAATTAGTTGCCTTGGTGAGGGGTGAAGATATGTCAGGAATGGATGGTTTACAGAGGCAGGGGAGGAGAGTTGGGGTCAGAACCATGGAAGAAAATACATGGTGTAATGTATGTAGTACATATCAAACATAAAATGCTATATTTCATTGAAAATATGTAAACATTGGCCAGGTGCAGTGGCTCATACCTGTGATCCCAGCACTTTGGGATGCCAAGGCAGGCAGATCATTTGAGGTTGGGAGTTCAAGACCAGCCTGACCAAAATGGAGAAACCTTGTCTCTACTAAATATACAAAATTAGCTGGGCATGGTGGCGCATGCCTGTAATCCCAGCTACTCAGGAGGCTGAGGCAGGAGAATCGCTTGAACCCAGGAGGTGGAGGTTGCAGTGAGCCAAGATCGTGCCATTGCACCCCAGCCTGGGCAACAAGAATGAAACTCCGTCTCAAAAATTTAAAAAGTGTAAAAATTGAAGAACTCAGAAGTGATAGGACATACAAAACATGGATTTACTCTCGGTAAATTAGCAAACAATTTTATTCTCAGGTTTTATTCTCGGATTTACGATATTTCAAGATGTTGTCTGTTATCAAGGGTTCAAAAAGATTAGTTCCAACTTTGGAGATAGACTGACTTCCAGTTCTCATTCTAGTTGTTCAGTAGCTGTGTAATCTTGGGGTGTTCCGGGGTGTTAATTTCACCATAGAGTTTGTTACATTTTGAGGGAAAAGAGCGGGGCTTTCCAGCTCCTGGCCCCATTAGTCAGTAGCTGCAGCTGCCCAAGGAAAGTGGATGCTTTGATGTATCTTGTCTGGCTGCTGTGGCTCCAGTAGCCTTTCAGCAGACCACAAGGTGAGGTCACAACTGTAAACAGTTAGAAACAAGGTACACCAAAGCTACAAATGTAGCCCTTAGAATCCATAAAGCACATTTGAAAAAGTTTGGGCAAGACACTGTGGTGTCCATATGGGGTTCATTCTTCTTCCACAACAAAAACCAGAGGGAAGCAGTTAGAAGAATTGAATCAGAGGGGTGATACTGCTGTCAAGAAACAGAGGATGGATGCAGCTCCTCCATCCTTAGCATGTTGGCTTTTTGCCTAGGGGTTGAGATGCTGCTCAACCTCCAGGCAGAACATCCATGTTTCAAGAAGAAACAAATGGAAAAGGGCAACAGCCAAGAGGTCTTACCTGCCAAGACTTTCAAATTCTTAAAAACTCCTTATAGGGAAGGGAAACTCCCAAGCAAATTTCCCCTTTTATCCTATTAGCCAGAACTGGAAAAAATGCCCACCCCAAACCAATGAATGGCCAAAGGGTTGGTTGACTATGGATGATTTCAACTTATCACAATTCAGTTCCTGTTGCCAGGGCAAGAGCCCACCCTCCTTGGCATCAAGCGTTGCCACTGGAACAAGTCAGTGTTCTGTCAGCAGTGGTGATGGCTGTTGGGCTGGCTTTCACCAGTATCTGCCACCATTCTTTGCCCTGACTGAGACCATGTGAATAATGGAAATTATGTGATCCAAGGAAAGAGCAAAGAATGGAAAGAGAAAAGGATGGGAACTTGAGGAACCAAGCTATTGGAGGGATTGGCCCAGAGAGGAGTCTGGAAGAGGAGGCACTAATCAGACAAAAAAGCCCAGGGAATGATATCGCAGAAGCCAAGAGAGAAAAAATGTTCAGTTCCTGTGGCAGTTATCTATTGCTGCATAACAAACCAATCCCAACATTGTGTCTTAGAACAGATTCATGGATTGTTACGCTCTCAAGGTTTGGAAGACGGACCGGCTCAGCTGGCTGGTTCTTGCTCAGGGTTCATGTGACTGCAGTCAGATGATGGCTGAGGCTAGAGTCATCTCAAAGG
>NW_016107716.1:789857-797217 GCF_001604975.1 Cebus imitator
TATGCTTGGACTGGGAAGCTTCAAACAACTGGAGCCTGGAGCAGCTGAGCATCCTTAAGCATCACTGTCTATCTCTCTGTGGTCTTTCTACAGGATCTCTTCCCTGTGACTGCTTCAGGGTAGCCACCTCTTATCCTCCCAAAAGTGTATGATCCAAGGAGAGAACCAGGGAGCAGATGTGCTGCTTCTGATGACCTAGCTTCAAAGTCCCCAAGTATCACCTCCTGTGACATTCTCATTAAAAATGAGTGATGAAAGCCCATCTATATTCAATAGCTCTTGATGGGAGCCAAGACAGAGAATTTCCAGACATTTTTTGAAACCACTACATCTCGGTAATTTTCATTTTAACCTACTGCTTGGTTGTCACAATAGGACAGGGATATAATTGCTAGAAAGGCGCTAACAGTTCCAGGTTAAGGATTAATGTAGGTATCAGATATAAAGGATCCATGTGTGATCTACTCACAGAAGGCACCCAGTCACACGCCCAACTAGAGAGACAAGCTTCACTAAGCTTTATAGCCCTCCAGGTTACACAGCTTATCAAAGACAGGAACTCCTCAGATCTTTCCAGAAGCTCATGTTTGTCATGCCCTTAGGGTTTTTTCTACCCTCTAGTGAGTATCCCTATCTCACCAAATATTCTGGGGTCCTGCCCAAGCTGATCTGCTCTCAGGAGCAAGCCACTGATAACAATCCCTGCTCATTGCATCTTCCTCTGTGTGTGCAGCAAATCTGAGTGATCAAAGGTCACATTTCCAGCCTTAGCTTCTGCTAGCTGGCTGTGGCATCCAGGCTGCCCGTGGTCATTCACGTACCTCGTTATCTAAAATCCTTAGCTTGCCTATTTCCAAAGGCATTGAGACTACTCATGACCAAGCAAAAGGCGCAGTGGGGTAATTAGAGAATAAAGAGACCCATGTGAAGAGGACAAAGGTAGCAGAGAATTATTGTGCAGCTCTAGATTTCCTGAGAGTGAAGCCAAAAAGGCAAATCTTGGGTTTTACATTTTTTTCATTTCTCTTCAGAGACAAACTTTCTCTCAAAGTAAGCTCATGCATTACAACAGGGTACTGAATAAAGGACATTTGGTCACAAAGTCGACACAACACCTTTACAGTTAAGCAAGAGTCATCAGCTGTCTGCATGATGGATTCTTCTATTGATCCTTTAAAAAGATGAAAGATATACTATGCCCATTAGGCTGTCTTTTCCACTATTATGTGTCTAAAGTGAGCTTAGGCACTTTCCATGAAAAATTTATTGAGTATCTTCAGTATGTCAGACACTATGCCAAGTGCTAAAATAGCAGTCAATTTATCCCCGAGTCCTCTAAGACAGAACCTCTCAGACTTGAATGTGCAATACAAACCCTTGGAAGGCTTGTTAAAACTCTGGGCCCTGGCCACGTGCAGTGGCTCATGCCTGTAATCCCAGCACTTTGGGAGGCCAAGGCGGGTGGATTGCCTGAGCTTAGGAGTTCGTGACCAGCCTGGGCAACATGGTGAAACCCTGTCTCTACTAAAATACAAAAAAAATTAGTCAGGCGTGGTGGCATGCACCTGTAGCCCCAGCTACTCAGGAGGCTGAGGCAGGAGAATTGCTTGAACCTGGGAGGTGGAGGTTGCAGTGAGCCGAGATTATGCCACTGCACTACAGCCTGGGCAACGAAGCGAGACTCTGTCTCAAAAACAAAATAAAACAAAACACTCTGGGCCTCATCCCTGGAGTTTCTGGTTCACTAGAGACAGAGTTTGAGAATTTGTATTTCTAACAAGTTCTCAAGTGATGCTGATGCTGCTGGTCCAGGGACCGCACTTTGAGAACCACTGCTCTAAAAGTCACCTGTAGGGGCTGAGGCAGGAGGATCGCTTGAGTCCAGGAGTTCAAGACCAGGCTGGACAACATAGTGAGACCCCATGTCTACAAAAAAAATTAAAAGAATTAGCCAGGCATGGTGGTGCATGCTTGTAGTCCCAGCTACTTGGGAGGCTGAGGTGAGGAGATCACTTGAGCCCAGGAGTTCAAGGCTGCAGGGAGCACTCTGCATATCAGAGCAAGACCTCAAAAAAAAAAAAAAAAAGGTTTACTTCCAGCTAGAGGGAATACCAATTCACTTCATGAAAAGTGTGAGAAATAATGGGACCCATTATAGAAAATGAAGTATTCTTTTCTCAGCCAAGAACTTTGGATCTTTTTGAAGAATGTATAAGGCCTAAGGTTATTGCTGATCAGCATGGAAGAGACGATATTTGGGCTGAGAATTGAGAAACACCTGCTTTCTTCTAATAGCTTAACCCATAAAAGAACCCTACCTAGTGTTGCCTTTAAGAATATTCTAGCTTTATAAAGATCATTATCTTGGGGGACTGGTAAGAAAGAATTAAGGCTGGGTGCGGTGGCTCACGCCTATAATCCCAGCACTTTGGGAGGCTGAGGCGGGCAGATCACCTGAGGTCAGGAGTTCGAGACAAGCCTGGTCAACATGGCAAAAACATGTCTCTACTAAAAACACAAAAAAATTAGCCAGGTGTGGTGGTATGTGCCTATAATCCCAGTTGCTCAGGAGGCTGAGGCAGGAAAATCACGTGAACCCAGGAGGCGGAGGTTGCAGTGAGCCAAGATCATGACACTGCCCTCCAGCCTAGGCGACAGAGCAAGACTATATCTCAAAAGAAAAAGGAAATAAAGAATTAAATGCAAACTCTGCTTCTCATACAGTAAATGAATTGTTGTTTAAATGAAGGCTAAAACATCGCAATGCTTTCTTGCCACATGTTCCCTAGATAATTACCAGTAATCTCTTTCATCATTTGCTATGTAGACTTCAACCAAAATCAATCAAATACAGAGATCTGGTGATAATTCAAAAATCTTCTAGTATATTGATTAAAACATTTAAAGAAAATGGAATACTATAGGTAATTTGGCTGATGTTTGTCAGACTCCACGTAAATTATGAAAAATTCGATTTTCAAATGTTCAGTTTCTTTTGGTCTCTGTCAAACCATACAAATACCAGTTAAAATTGCCCATTAAAATTAAGCACTTATTTCTGCTCCATGCAAAACCCCCCTTAAGCAAAGTATTGGGATGCATTTTAAGGCATACATTTAGAAAAGGGAATTAAGAGAAGAGAATATACAGTAATAACACAATTTTGGAAGTGGGAAAACAGGAAGACATGTGGTAACTGACTTGGTAGCTGGAGATAGCCAAAACCTAATCCTGTAAGGGAAGAAACCAAGAAGCAATGGGAATTATCCTGTAGGTCCCCCAGAAGGCTCAGGAATAGGTGGCCCCAGTTACCACTAGAAGTGGAGATAAAATGTGTCGCAGCTGAATTGCAACCCCTCCCCCACAAAAATTCATATGTTGAAGACCTAATTCCCGGTATCTCAAAATGTGACCATAGTTAGACACAGAGTCTTTCAAGAGATGACTGACTGAAGATAGGAAGTAAGGGTGGGCCCTAATTCAGAATAGCTGGTTTCCTTACACAGAGAAAATCTGGACGCATGCGAACAGAAGGAAGATGATGTAAAGATACAGGGAGAAAATAGCCAGCTACAAGCCAAGCAGAGAGAAGCCTGGAACAGAGCCTTCCCTCATGGCCTTCAGAAGGATTCAACTCTGCCAGCCCCTTGAACTCAAACTTCTAGCCTCCAAAACTGTGACACAATACATTTCTGTTGTGTATGCCACCAAGTCGGTAGTACTTTATTACAGCCGCCCCAGCAAACTAAAATAAGATGGAATTTAAAATAGGAGACTTTTATTTTTTTGTTTTGTTTTGTTTTGTTTTTAGAGACAGGAGAATTGGTTGAAGCAGTTGAGTCCTCAGGGGGCGAATCTGGTGAGGGTCTTCTTGCTGTATCATAACACGGTGGAAGGGGTCATATGGTGAAACAGAGTGAGTGAGAGAGAGCGCCAAACTCACTTTTATAATAAACCCATTCGTTCTGCAATGAACCCACTCTTGCAATAAGAACATTTTTTTTTTTTTTCTGAGAAGGAGTCTCACTCTGTTGCCCAGACTGGAGTGCAGTGGCACAATCTCGGCTCACTGCAACCTCTGCCTCCCAGGTTCAAGCGATTCTCATGCCTCAGTCTCCTGCGTAGCTGGGATTACAGCCGCTCACCACCACACCCAGCTAATTTTGTATTTTTAATAGAGATGGGGTTTCACCACGCTGCCCAGGCTGGTCTTGAACTCCTGACCTCAGGTGATCCACCATCTCAGCCTCCCACAGTGCTAAGATTACAGAGGTGGGCCACCCTGCCAAGCTGCAATAAGGACATTAATCCATTCATGACCGCAGAGCCCTCATGACCTAATCACCTCTTAAAGGCCCCACTTCTCAACAGTGTTGCATTGGGGATCGATTTTTCAAACATAAACTTTTGGAGACACATTTAAACCATAGCAGGTACTGTAATGGCAACAGGAGGATTAGGTTAAATCTCCATATACATGCACACATACCCTTTGGGCAGGAGATAAGAAAATTCCTAGCAAATTCCACCTGCCTGAGTGAAACGGTCATCGGTCATCGCAGTTTTTGTAACAGAATGGGTGGTGTGTTCATTTCTGATTGCTGCTGTAACAAATTACTATAACCTGAGTGGTTCAAAATGACAAAAATGTATTGTCTTACAGTTTAGGAGGTCAGAGGTTCAAAATGGGCCTCACTGAACTAAAATCAAGATGTCGGCCAGATGAGTAGCTCATACCTGTAATCCCAACACTTTGGAGGCCAAGACAGGAAGAACACTTGAGACCAGCCTGGGCAACATACCGAGAGCCCATGAGTACAAACAGAAAAGAAACAATTTAGCCAGGCACGGTAATGCATGCCTGTAGTCCCGGCTGCTCGAGAGGCTTGAGGTGAGATGATGACTTGAGCCCAGGAGTTCAAGGCTGTAGTGAGCTATGACAGCACCACTGCACTCCAGCCTGGGTGACAGAGTGATACCCTGTCTCTAAAAAAACAATTTTTTTAAAATTGTACTTTAAGCTCTGGGGTACACGTGCAGATCTTGCGGGATTGTTGCATAGGTATACACATGCCATCGTGGTTTGCTGCCTCCATCCCCCCATCAGCTACATCAGGCATTTCTCCCAGTGTTATCCCTCCCCAACCTCCTCGTCCCCCGCTGTCCCTTCCCTAGCCCCCCATCCACCAACATGTCCCAGGTTATGATGTTCCCCTCCCTGTGCCCATGTGCTCTCATTGTTCAACACTCGCCTGTGAGTGAGAACATGCAGTGTTTGGTGTTCTGTTCTTGTGTCAGTTTGCTGAGAATGATGGTTTCCAGATTCATCCATGTCCCTATAAAGGACATGAACTCATCTTTTTTTATAGCTGCATAGTATTCCATGGTGTATATGTGCCACATTTTCCTTGTCCAATCTATCAGCAATGGGCATGTGGGTTGGTTCCAGGTCTTTGCTATTGTAAACAGTACCGCAATGAACATATGTGTGCATGTGTCTTTATAACAGAACAATTTATAATCCAGTAATGGGATTGCTGGTTCAAATGGAATTTCTATTTCTAGGTCCTTGAGGAATCGCCACACTTCCACAACGGTTGAACTAATTTACACTCCCACCAACAGTGTAAAAGTGTTCCTATTTCTCCACATCCTCTCCAGCATCTGTTGTCTCCAGATTTTTTAATGATCGCCATTCTAACTGGCGTGAGACGGTATCTCAATGTGGTTTTGATTTGCATTTCTCTAATGACCAGTGATGATGAGCATTTTTTCATGTTTGTTGGCCTCATATATGTCTTCTTTTGAAAAGTGTCTGTTCATGTCCTTCACCCACTTTTGAATGGGTTTGTTCGAAACAAAACAAATTTTTAAAAATCGAATTTAAAAAAAGATAAAATCAAGATGTCAGTTGGGCTGTATTTCTTCTGGAGGTTCAAGGGAAGAATACATTTTCTCACCTTTTCTGGTTTCCAGAAGTGGCCTGCATTCCTTGGACCATCCTAACCTCTGTTCCCATCATCACACCTCTGATTCTGACCCTTCTGCCTATCTCTTTCATTTATAAGGACCCTTGTGATTACATGAGGCCCACCTGGGTAATCCAGGCTATGCTCTCTATCTCGAAGTCCTTAACTTCATCACATGTACAGAGTCCCCTTTTGCCATGTAAGCTAACATATTCACCGGTTCCAGAAATTAGGGTGTGGACACTTTTGGGGCCATTATTCTGCCGACCACAGGGGGCTCCATCACTCTCAGTGAAACCTACAGTTGACAAGCCCCATCCCCTGGCACAGAGCTTCCACTCCTCTTTGGTGCCACATCTTAAAATATTAGGAGACAGCTTCCACATATGAGCCTCAGTTTCCTCATCTTTAACAACTCACTTGGGATTGTTGTTAAGATAAAATGAGTTCATATGCATGATGCATTTAAAAGTATTTCTGGCAGACAGTAACTGCTATTGAAATGTTTGCTTTTATGATTTGATATTATCATCATCTGAGAAAAATTTCTAATGTGAAAGGTACAGAACAAAACAATTAGGCAGAAAAAAAGCAACTGGGAAAAAAGACTACACAGGAAGATGAAACCATTCAAAAACTCTACCATCAATATATTCTCAGAGAGATAAGAGAAGATATTACATCCATGAAATGAGAACTGGATGCTATCAAAATATTGTAAAAGAAAAATCAGGAAATAAGAGCATGTTTTTGGAAATTAAAGATATCAGTCTAAGCATATGAGATTGCCATTATGTAATATTAAAAATCATCAAATATTGGCAGTTTCATACAGTTTCACATTAATGAACACAGAAATGAAAAACTCAATAGAACAAAAAGTTGAGGAAGTCTCTCAGAGAGTGAAGCCAACAAGATAAAGAAATGAAAAATAGAGGGGGAAAAAAAAAAAAAGTATCACTCCAGGCGGGCCAATGACTAAGTGGGAGAAGTCCCAGAAAAAGAAGGGAGACAAAAATGCAGGGAAGGAAACTGTCGCAGAAGTAATTCAAGAAACTATCCCAGAATTGAAGGCATGATTGGAAGGATCCCCTGAGTGACTAATACGATGGATGAAAATAAAACCAGCTGGGCACGATGGCTCACACATGTAATCCCAGCACTTTGGGAGGCCAAGGCGGGTGGATCATGAGGTCAAGAGATTGAGACCATCCTGGCCGACAGGGTGAAACTGTCTTTACTAAAAATATAAAAATTAGCTGGGCGTGGTGGCAGGCGCCTGTAATCCCAGCTACTCAGGAGGCTGAGTCAGGAAAATCCCTTGAACCCGGCAGGCAGAGAGGTTGCAGTGAGCCGAAATCGCGGGACTGCACTCCAGCCTGGTGACAGAG
>NW_016107716.1:797345-808258 GCF_001604975.1 Cebus imitator
AAAAAAGAACCATACTGAGACACATGCTAGGGTCAAAGAGAAGCTCCGAGAAACTTCCAGAGAGGAAAACTGAAGGAGAAACAAACTCAGTATAGGATTTGAAATGCTTTGAATCTCTCAACAGAAACAATGGAAACTATCAGTATATAGAATAAAGCCTTTAACATTGTGAAGGAAAACTGTCTCCAGTCAAGAACTCTACCACCAGCCAAGTTTTAAGTGTGAAAGTATGCTTAAGACATTTTCAGACTTACAGAACCTCAAAACGTATTTCCCAAGTACCATTCCTCAGGAAGCTACTAGATGACAGGCATCCCCCCAACCCCCGCCTCCAAATGAAGGAGTCCAAAAGAAAGAGGAAGATACATGGTGCCAGAGAAACTTTGGAACTGGTGATAAAGGTAGGGCTAGTAACAGAAGTACTGGGCTTAACTAAAAAGCAAACTTAAAATATATACTGTGAGAAAAAAGAGCTCGGATTTGCAAAGAGAACAAGCACTCAAAGGATTTCTCAGCAAGACACATTTACTTCTGCAGAAGGGTGCCGTTTGTGCTCCTGGCCACTGCAAGAGCACACCAAACAAAGGAGGGAAAGGGACTTTGAACCCTAAGGCAGTCCCTGCTTCTGTGTCCTTTCCCCATTGGCTGGGGTTGCACCGCACAATCTAAACTGATCCCAATTGGCTAAGGTCTGAACATTCCAAATAAGATAAACATGCTAAAGGAGAAGTAAAGGAAGGGAGTGGGGCCAGCTGATAGTGGATGTCCAGGAAGCTGATTCTCTGAAGTGTTCCAACACACACACACACACACACACACACACACACACATATATACTTTTTACAATAATGTGAAAAAATTCTCTGGAGCATGTCTTTCAAACTTTAATGTGAGTCATTTGGAGGGCTTGTTAAACCCGAGAAAGCTTTCTGGGCATAAATTGTTTTGTATGCATATTATTGACAGATATGGAGGTTAATTAGAAAAAAAAATCGGTTATATCCGGGAAGGAAAAACTGGAGCCACAGGGGGTGGGGGTGGGGAGGTGCAGTGCGAGCAATTATTGCTAATAACTGCAGTAAGCCCTAGCAGAAAGACATCTGGCCCTGAACAACAGGGGTCAGCAAATTACGGCCAGGGAGCCAGCTGCCTATCTTTGCGAATAAAGTTTTATTGGAATGCAGCCACATCCGTTTATCTAGGTGTCGTCTATGACCGCTTTTCCATGAGAATGGCAGAGCTGAGTAGTTGCCACAGAGTCTATGTGACCTGCAAAGCCTACAATATTTACTATTTGGCCTTTCACAGAAACGGTTTGCTAATCCCTGTTTTAAACCAACAGTGTTTAACTGATAGAAATAAAAACTAATTCTAAAAGAACAAAACAGAAAAAAAATGACTATAGAATGGTAAAATGTTACAGCTGGAAGAAATCACCTCCAACTGCATTGTTTTAGGAGCGAAGACTCAGGTGAACGGCGGTGAAGTATTAATTGAAAGTAATGGCAAAAACCGCAGTTACTTTTTTTTTGAGACGGAGTTTTGCTCATTGCTCAGTCTGGAGTGCAATGGTGCAATCTCAGCTCACTGCAACCTCCGCCTCCCGGGTTCAAGTGATTCTCCTGCCTCAGCCCCCCAAGTAGCTGGGATTACAGGCATGTGCTACTACACCCCACTAATTTTGTATTTTTAGTAGAGATGGCGTTTCTCCTTGTTGGTCTCGAACTCCCGACCTCAGGTGATCCTCCTGCCTCAGCCTCCCAAAGTGCTGGGATTACAGGCGTGAGCCATCATGCCCAGCCTACAAACCGCAATTACTTTTACACCAATCTAATAGCTTGTCCGCAGCCTGAAGGTAGTGGGAAATCTAGGAGTATGACCCACATCACAGATTGCCACAGGTTATCTCTTACTAATCTATCGCTGTATTTAAATGGCTTTCCCTCTAGGCAAGTTATAAAACATTACTTATTTTAGTAAAGGAAGGTATTCATGACTTAAAACTGGCATGTGACTAGGGTTCGCAGAGAGTTCTAATTCAGCATTCTACAATGAAATCTGTGAACCATAAAGCCTGCATGCAGCTGAAATTCCTAAGCTGTTAAGAACACTGGAGCACACAACCAACAATGCCTTGAATGTGATTTTCAATTGCTTTCAATTGTAAAGTGTTACGCTAGCTTGTTGTCAGTTATTTCATCAAACCAAGCGTGTATTTGCCTGCTGGGGGCCAATCATCTTCCCAAAGCAGGATTTCAGGTGCCTAAGAGAGTTCCAATATGAACCACGCACATCTTTTGTTACAACCTAAAGCGCTGGGACAAGTAGAACCAAAAACGTAATGGCTCACACACAGAGACGTTTCTGATTCACATAACACTTTGAAGGGATAGGCGCTGGGGAAAGCGACTAGTGCATAAAGTAGAGGGGATGGAAGAGAAGGGCTCTGTTTCACACGGTCATTCAGAGGCTCAGGCTGATGGCGACTCTGCCATCTTCAAAATTTGGCTTCCTAGAATGCTTAGCCATTATCATTCCAGCCAGCAGGAAGAGGGGAAAGTCATGGAGGAGTATGTGAGGTTTAATGCCACATCTGTTTAAAAACTACTGGCTAGAACTCAGCCACACACTGGCACCTAAGTGTGAAGGCAACTGGGAAATTTACAGGGATTTGAAAAATTAGGAAACATATAATGAACTTTATATTTGTTGATTTTTAGTTTTTAGAAATGGAGGTCTCACAGTATTGCCCAAGCTAGATTTGAACTCCTGGGCTCAAGTGATCCTTCTGCCCCCGCGTCCCGTGTAGCTGGGATTACAGGCACAAGCCACCATGCCTGGCTTGATTTTAAAAAGCTATTTTAAAACAATATTTTCTGCACATCTTCAAGTAACAAGCTTAATATCTTTTCTTCAGCTTCCAAACACATTTTCACATGTGTGGCCATGGGCCCAGGGAAAGAGTAGATGAATTTTCACGGTCTTCACCATCTTTATTTCTAAAGACTGAAGTTTATAACCAAAAATGCTTGCAAAGCAACATTCCATTGTTATCACTGAGATCTTTTCTCCACTGGAAAGTGGGAATAAGGCAGACAGGTGTCCTACAGATGTCTTTTGTCCACCTAACTGTATAAAAAACACTTTCAGTCATTACTATTGAAGAGCAGTTTTGATCTATAACTCAGTGAGCTGAAAATTGTGTGGGCATTTTGTGGCATAAACTGGGCACAGTCTCCCCAAGGACTCAAGTTTAGGAAGAGGGCTTACCTGACCTGAAGCTAAGAATTTTTAAACAAATAGTTGCAGAAACATACATATTCACCTGCAAGCACTGACAGGTAATAGTCTGGGATAAATCTAAATACCTTTATCTTACATACCTGTAATAGTTAAAACCTGAAGACAACCTGAATCCCAGCTGATGCGGCTCGTACACCCAAGCCAGTGCACCTGAGCATCTAGGGTCTCACAGGCCTGTGGCTTCCTCCCTGATGGGGTCAGCGTGGGTTATAAATCCTGGCATACCCAGCTTTCCTTCCTGGTTCTTCTATTTGCGCTGTTGCCTGGAAGAAACTACGATGAGGAAAGGTAACAATTCACTTTCCCCATCTTGCATCAGTTGGCCTGGAATTGGCATAATCCACGTGGTCTGCCATTTGGTTTGCTGTCCAGCCCTTCCTGATCACCAGGAGAGACGGAGAGCTCAGAAGGAGTGAATCGGAGAGCGCATGCGCCAATGTAGGGCAGGTGGTCCTGCTAGCCGTGGAGCCACCCAAACAGACGGGAGAAAGGGGACACTCGAGGCTATCAAACATAAACTGCATTTCCCTCAGAAAACTGCCTAAGCCTGCCCCATCTTCACTTAGGAGCCATTTATTTGTTTTTACATTAAGAATTTTATTATGGGCTTTGGTTTATATTCATTATGATTTACAAATTCCTGCCATCTAGTGGCCAAAATAATAACACACCTTCTCTGAACATGCCAATATTTTCCCAGGACCCAAATATCTGAACCTTGAATTTTTTTTTTTTTTTTTTTTTTTTTTTCAGACGGAGTCTGGCTCTGTCACCCAGGCTGGAGTGCAGTGGTGCGATCTCTGCTCACTGCAACCTCCACCTCTCAGGTTCAAGTCATGGTCCTGCCTCAGCCTCCTGAGTAGCTGGGATTACAGGTGTGCGCCATCACACTCGGCTAATTTTTGTATTTTAGTAGAGACGGGGTTTCACCATGTTGGTCAGGCTGGTCTTGAACTCCTGACCTTGTGATCCGCCCACCTCAGCCTCCCAAAGTGCTGGTATTACAGGTGTGAGCCACCGTGCCTGGCATGAAATGTTTTTTATCAATGCCTAACATAGAGCAGATTTTCAGAAATGTTTAATGTAAAAGTGAAATGTAGTTCAACCAACAGTTTCAATATATGATATATGACATACAAGGAAACGAAAGAAAACAGACATCCTACGATATTTATGGCTAAGCTGTATTGTCAGTGTGTGATCATCCAGTAGGAATCTCTCCAAAGAGAAATCTCAGAAGGGCCGAGTATGGTGAATTGTTCTATGTACACTCATAATCTACATTGTCATGGTCATCATCATCACCATTACACAGACAAAAGGGGCCAACAACAGTCTTACCTTGAGAGAAGGGGAGAAATGGACTACAGCAGTTTCCCAAATTTGTCTGCATATTTATAATCACCTGGAGATAATTTGGAATCCAAAGTCCAGACCACATTGCATACCAGTTAAATCGCAATCTCTGGGAGTGGCCCAGGCATCAGTATTTTTGAAGCTCCCAGATTCAAATACACAGTCATGTATGGGGATCACTGGACTATGAGTATCTACCATTTACATCCATGCAATAGTATCTTACATGAGCAGTTTACAAGAGCACTTTGGCCTAGATTACCTCATCTAATCCTTGTGCATTAGGATTATAAGTAAGAATATTCCCTGTGCGATAAATCATCTCCTTGGTGGCTCTTGAATTTCCAGAAAGCTTGGGAAGTCATCTGGAAGCTACATTCACACAGAAAGCCTGCCCTCTTCCCTATATTATATGGTTGTTTGAGGTGGCTGGGGTGGGGAGCTGACTGAGAGTATGAGGGCCTAAAGTCCCCTTCCCCAGACAGTGTCCCCACTGATTAATTACCTCTGCTTTCTAAAGGAGGAGACAGAGGTTCTCATTTCCTTAAAGCGGCACAGCGCTGCATAGCAGAGGCAGCATTGCGACCTCTGCTGAAGGATTCGAGTGGAATCTTGGGCATGCAGTGGAAACAGCAGGGGCTTCCACGTGTGCTTTAAACTCACAGAGCTGGGATCCATGCACTGCAATGCCCTTCATTTGAAGCGAATTGAGTGTAGACAAATCTGAAGTTTTCTAATATATTTCTATATAAAAGGATTATTTACGTTGTGAAAGACTTTTTTTTGAGGCAGGGTCTCACTCTCACCCAGGTGAAAGTGCAGTGGCGCAATCACGGCTCATTGCAGCCTCTATCCCTGGGCTCAAGAGATCCTCCCGCTTCAATAACTGATTTTTTGTAGAGAACCTGTGTCTACTATTTGTGTAGGTCTCACTCTGTTATCCAGGCTGGTCTCAAACTCCTGGGCTCAAGCGATCCACCCACCTTGGCCTCCCAAAGCGTGGGGATTACAGGCATGAACCACTGCATCCAGCAAGGCATCCTTTCTTTAAGAAAAAAATCACCACAGAATTTCTAAAGATAACCAACCCATTTTTTATATTTTACATTATTCCATTTAAAAATTCAATTCTATATTCATCTTTTTCAGCAATCATTTTTGGGTCAAAGCTAAGCACACTGAAATACTTATCCAAGCCATTGGTTGTATTTTTATACTTGCCCATCCAGCAGACAGTAAAACAGAAACTTTTTAAAACCCAAAGAGATCCCCCTCTCTCAGGGCTGCCATGTATGGGTGCACAGGTTGTGCACTGCACAACTTCAGGGGGCACACACCATGCGGACAGTAGTGTGAATTATAGCCCCTCATTTATGCAACAAAGCGGGGCTGCCCTAGTTCTAGGTGTTGCAGAAGAAATAGAGATGCCTGCCTTCACCTGTGTTTCTAACATGAGTGCTGTTGACCCACCAGCTCTGCCTTGAAAGACCCCACAGCCAAACCTAATGGTTATCACTTCAAAGCCAGTGCTGCTTCTCCTGGGATGGCTTCATGCCTCCAGCTCGTTTCTCCAGTCATGTAAAAAACATATCCTTCTTTTCTTTTTCAAAATACTTTCTCTGAGAACATTTTTAAAAAAGATTTGTTGCAGCTCATCCACTCTCAAGAGAACTTTATGTCTTGTACCCTAAACCTGAAAAACACAGTTAACAGAAAGAACGTAACGTTTGTGTACTCCATGACCCTTTATGAACCTTCAGTATCATACTTTCCTTTGTTCTTCTGAGCAAATGCTTGGCCACCTGGAATATTGGCCCTCTTTGGGCTTTCAATTTTCCCTTCTAACTTGGCTTTTGTTTTTTTTTTTGAGATGTATTTTTTCGCTCTTGTTGCCCAGGCTGGAGTGCAATGACACGATCTCGGCTAACTGCAACCTCCACCTCCTGGGTTCAAGCAATTCTGCCTCAGCCTCCGAAGTAGCTGGGATTATAGGTGTGTGCAGCCAGGCTAATTTTGTATTTTTAGTAGAGACAGGGTTTCACGGTGTTGGTCAGGCTGGTGGAGAACTCCTGACTTCAAGTGATCCACCTACCTCGGCCTCCTAGAGTGCTGAAATTACAGGCGTGAGCCACCGGGGCCGGCCCTAACTTGGCTTTCTAATGTAATTCTTCTAAACCCCCTTGGTTTTTGAATCTTGTGTTAGTATGTCCAGTTTGATTGTTTCTGTGTTTTCTGTCTTGAAGCTGGTCCAAATCTCTTTAGGAAGGAAAACAAAAAACAAACACACAAATTGGAAAATATGTAGTTACAATTCCAAGCCTTTGAGATCTGGTCAGGACGTGGGTGCTGGAGAAAACAGAGGCCGGGAGACCCCTGAACCCTACTTCCTGCTCACAGCAACGACAGGGGTGGCTGAAGCCAGAGAGACAGTTTTGCTCTCCTATTTCTTATCACATAGGAATCACAGGACATATAAAGCCCTAGCAATTAGCAGGGGCAGTGTGTGCAGTAGTTCAGTTGACAGGCTTGAAAGATCATACATACCTAAGTTCAAAGCCCAGCTCTGCCACTTAGCAGCTATCGATCAGGTCGCTTATCCGCTCTGCCTTTCAGTTTATTCATCTGTAAAATGGGGATAGTAATTCATAACTTTTCAGCTTTTGTAAGGATTAACTGAATTAATGCATGCAAATACTTAGTGCAGTGTTTGCGGAATGAAAAATATGAGTACAAAACATATTAGAGTCAAATACGATAAGTATAGTTTTATAATTTTTTTTTTCCCAGAAGAAACCTGGATAATAATATATGACTGGCCAGGAGGAGGGAGAGCATCAGGACAAATAGCTAATGGATAGGGGGCTTAATACCTAAATTATGGGTTGATGGGTGCAGCAAACCACCATGGTACACATTTACCTATGTAACAAACCTGCATGTTCTGCACATGTATCTCGGAACCTAAAATAATATTATATATGTGTGTGTGTGCGTGTGTGTGTGTGTGTGTGTGTATGAGACTGGCTAGTTGATCATTCATCTTTCTAAATAACAGGGACAATTCAAATTGTTCTCTTTTATTAAAAGGTTTGGGCTTATGGAAAGAAAATTTTGTAGAAAACATCCTATTTCTTTCTTCAAATGTTTTCCCAATTTTCTTTTGATTTTTCTATTTTTGAAATGTAATTGCCCTCAAACACGAATTTATTAATAGTTGAACATTTGATTTGCATGCAGTCATCTTTCATTCAAAACTGCAAAATTTTTTGGAAGTTTTTTTCCAAAATTAAAAATTACCAATATACGATCTCAGCACACAATAAACTGATCAAGAAGCAATATATTTTTAAATTTCCTTCACTTTTAGAAAGACAAGTTTTCTGGAAGTTGCTGTATTTCAAAAGGGTAAAATGGTAAGTTCTAGTTCTTTCTACTCTAGATGCTTTGCCATGAGACCAATATAGTTTCCATACTTAAATTTTTCCAAAATACAGGAAAAGTGCACAACAGGTTGGACATAGTGCATCACACCTGTAATCCCAGCACTTTGGAAGGCTGAGTTGGGTGAATGGCTTTGAGCTCACAAGTTTGAGGCCAGCCTGGGCAACATGGTGAAATCCCATCTCTACAAAAAAATACTAAAATTAGCCAGGCACGGTGACATGTGCCTGTTGTCCCAGCTACTCGGAAGGCTAAGGCTGGAGAATCACTTGAACCTGGGACATAGAGGCTGCAGTGAGCTGAGATAGGGCCACCATAAGCCAGCCTCGGTGACAGAGTGGGACCCTGTCTCATAAAGATAAAATAAAATGTTATTTTTTTTAAAAATGCACAATAAAAGTTAGAATAATACCAAAACAATGATGATACAATAAGTGACTTTCTCCAAGAGAAAATGAAAATATAAACATATTTCTAAAATAAGTACTATTTGGGATGTTAAGCTAAACCAGCAACTCTCAAGTTCCATATGGTTGCAATTTATATGAAAAAGAAAATTGCCCACCAACGGCATCTGAAACATAAATCTAAATTTAGACAATTTCACTGTTACTTGTTTTCTGCATTATTCATTTCAAAATTTGGATTTTCTTTAATTCTGTAAAATACAAGGCAGAAAGCAGATTCTTTGCCACGTGGAAGAGTGCAAGGCCTTTGACCACGTGGGTCTCCATCCCTGACCTCAACACTGCCGGCCATGCTTTGTTGAGCCTAGTTCAGGATCAAGAGCTTCAGAATAGCCTCCAACTTAAGGCAACATTTACACAGACCTACTTGATATGCTCTTTGGTTTTCTTCTCTTCAACAGTAAAAGCACACTCCCTCTCCAGGAGGATAATTAAATTTCTCCAGCTCCGTGCCCTTCCAGAGCTGCATCGCAGGTCCGGGTTAATTGGAGACAGGTAGCTATTTGCCCTGTAATTTAAATGAGTCCTAAGGCTGAGAGGCATGCAAGTGAAATCAGACACCTACAAGAGCCAACAGAACAAATGGAAAGGTGTGCTCCGGGCATGGCCTAACAGCAAACACAGGCACAGTCGTGAGGATAAAGGACAATCGACATTTGGCTTCCATGGACAGAAAATAGAGACCGCTGGAGCAGATGGCAGAGGAGAGGATGTTGCCCCAGGAAAAGGGGGCATTCTCTACCCATGGGCAGACAACTGTGGCTAGATGTGCAGGCAGGATCTATGTTGCCAGATCTTCCGATTTTTCAAGAGAAGTCAAAGATCTGGTGTTTATATGCAATTTTCTGTATTTTAAAAGTTAAGAATCTGGCCAGGCACCATGGCTCACACCTATAATCCTTGCACTTTGGGAGGCCGAGATGGGAGGATCACTTGAAGTCAAGAGTTCGAGACCAGCCTGGCCCACATGGTGAAATCCTGTCTCTACCAAAAAAAAAAATTTAGCTGGGCATGGTGGTGTGTGCCTGTAATCCCAGCTACTCAGGAGGCTGAGGCAGGAGAATTGCTTGAACCTGGGAGGCAGAGGTTGCAGTGAGCCGAGATTGTGCCATTGCACTCCAGCCTGGGCGACACAGTGAGAGTCTGTCTAAAGTAAATAAATATATAAATGTAAGTTAAGAACCAGTTCAGACTAAAGACGACAACACAACATCACTACTCAGACCAAAGAGAATGCACCTGCAAGACACTGCGTTCCTCATTGTGGCACAGAGTGTGATGTTTCCTTCAGGGCTGCTTTTCTCCCAAAAATATAAATTGAAACCAATGCCATTCTTTCAAACACTCTTCTTTAAAGGAAATATCAAAGAAAGAAACCTCTATACTACATGCAGTGTAGTATCCTGGATTGGATACTGGACCAGAAAACTAAAAAGCCCATAGTGGTAAAGTAGGGAAATCTACATTAAGTCTAGAGTTCCATTAATAGTATTGAACCAATGTTCCTTTCATACTTTCAACAAATGTGCTGTGGTTGCGTAAACTGTTAACATTGGGAGAGACTGACTGAAAGATATATAGGAAAGACACCATCTATCGACCTTTCTGTAGACCTAAAATGACTCCAAAATTTTAGTTAAAATAAACTATATGAAATGATATGTGTGAAAGATGGCCCATTGATTAAATCACAAAACACACATTAAGTTCTCTGTGAACATCACCGTAGTAAGTATAGAAAGTCTATAGTAACTAAGGAAGAACACACAACTAGGTTCAGGCATGGGATTAGGAACAGAACACCTGGGAGTAAAAATGCCAGAAAGAATAAGATACCTTAAGGCAATTGCTAAGTCAATGTGAGCAGGTCAGAGAGTCTGGGAGGGGAGGCTTTAGGTGAAAAATCTGAAAGAAAAGGAGAGTAAAATGCTACAGACCTGAATTTCATGTAGAGAGAGTAGACAAGGACATTGTTCATTTATTTTCTCTTTACTTAAATATTGCCGTATACTCAGTCACAATAAGGCTTCTTTACTCATCTATGGTTTACCAATTTCCCAGCCGCTAATTTTCTTTTTTCTTTTTTTTATTTTGGAGACAGAGTCTCGCTCTGTCACCCAAGCAGGAGTGCAATGGCGCCATCTTGGCTCACTGCAACCTCTGCCTCCAGGGTTCAAGCAATTCCCCTGCCTCAGCCTCCTGAGTAGCTGGATGACAGGCAGGCGCATGCTGTCATGCCCAGCTAATTTTTTGTATTTTTAGTAGAGACGGGGTTTCACCGTGTTGTCCAGGCTGATCTCAAACTCCTGAGCTCAGGCAATCCTCCCGCCTCAGCCTCCCAAAGTG
>NW_016107716.1:808473-832481 GCF_001604975.1 Cebus imitator
CCCCAGCTCCCCACCCCCCACCGTCCCTCCCCTATTTCCCCCCAACTGACCAGCTGCTAATTTTCAATTAGTCTCCCCTGTCCTGGGGATCACCGTTAACAAAATACAAGGTATTTACAAGCAAAAGCTAAGCACAAATAAAGGCCTGGATGAAAATGAAAGGGAGAGAACCACAACGACACATATACACGTGTGGCCATTTAGTCTGTACAATGTGCCTATAGCAGGGCTTCTCAGCCTTGGTGCTATTGGCATTTGGGGCTGAATCGTCCTTGGTTGTGGGAGTTTTTCTATCCATCGTAGAATGTCTTAGCCGCACCGTGGCCTCTTCCAATTAGATGCCAATAACATTCCCACGCCGTGACAAACAGAAATGTCTCCAGACATTGTCACATGTCCCTTGGAGGGAAAAATTGCCCCTTGACTGGGAACCACTGGCCAAGAGGAAATTGTAAGTGTCTAAATCAGAGACTATATTTCACAGGTATAACCCAGTACTGCCAATCAAATTGTTAGAACTATCTGGTGGAACCATATGAAACTGCTGTTTTCGTAGGTCAAAAATGGTTGAACATCAGTGATTTCAAAAGTTTCAACCTAAAATGCATATACTTCTATATGACTCAGTAAATAGTAAAATAGCAATTATTAGTGGTAAAAATAACCTATAATCTGAATTATAATATGAACTTGTTAGTTTTAGGTAGTTGCTGTGTTATTAAATGTCATGATGACCAAGGATGATGTATGCTCTTCTGATAGCTGTGTGACTCAGAAAATTATAAAAATATTAAATACATTGACAGCCGTGATGACTTACGCCAGTAATCCCAACACTTTGGGAGGCCGAGGCAAGTGGATCACCTGAGGTCGGGAGTTTGAGACTAGCCTGACCAAAATGGAGAAACCCATCTCAACCAAAAATATAAAATTAGTCATGTGTGGTGGTGCATGCCTGTAATCCCACCCACTCGGGAGGCTGAGGCAGGACAATCACTTGAACCTGGGAGGTGGAGGTTGCAGTGAGCCAAGATCACGCCAATGCACTCCAGCCTGGGCAAAAGATCGAAACTCCGTCTCAGAAAAAAAAAAAAAAAAAATTAAATATATTAACATCCCCGCTAGGAAAAGTGGCAGGAAAATGTTTTTTATTAATTTGCTGTTGGTTCGTCAGAAGCTGAAAGTAAATTCAGCACTGAAAATAGTATTGTTGCTATTAACGTATATTCTCTGCTGATTAGATAAGAGGTCACCTCTGACAGCTTCAAAGGCGGGCCAAGGGACATGGCACAGGTCATGGGACATGGCCCTCTGACAGCTTCAAAGGTGGGTCATGGGGTATGGGGGTGGTGCCGATGTCGGGAGCTGGTGTTGGGAAGGGGGGACCCTAGCAAGCTGGACCAGGGGACCTTGATGGTCCTATGGTTTGCAGAGCCACAGTTCTGGAGTCCATGCCATATAGAAAGCTCTCATATCCAAAGGCTCAGCCCGCTGAGACCTGGGCACTCATCCTGGTGGCCTCTGGGCAACAACAAATCTAAGAGCTGGCATTAATAGCTAATGACAGTCCATTTAGGGGGACATCATAGATGAGCTGGATGTGGCACCTTGCATCAAATCATGGCTCAGACAAGGGCATTATTTATCTGGTCATAGCTGTGTCAAATAAAACAGAGTAGCAACAATTTCTAAAAATCAAGAAATGATTTAGAAATTATTAGAATATTCAATAAGCAATATGTTACAACGTAGATTACTTGGTTAGCCATTTTGGATTGGTATAGCTCAGTTTAGAGAATAAGAGGGAGGATGTTTATAATTTTATATGTGCATTGATTTTTATGTTCATTTTATTCCCATTCCAGTTGTAAATATATTTATTTTCACTTGTGGTCTATCATCAGATGTCTAGAATCCCACTGGTTCCCTAGACAGTTTGCCCTATCCAATAGACAAGAGTGAGCAGTTATCTTCTGTATTTCAAAAAAAAAAAAAAATCAAACTTATGAACTGAAAACAGAGAGTTTGAATTCTTGTCCAGCACTTACTTGCTAGGTAACCTTGGATCATTACTGTCCAGGAGCCTCAGTTTCCTTATCTGTACTATTGGTACACTATCCAACAGGGTTATTGTGAGAATTAAATGTGAATCGATGAGAAGGGACTTGGCACATAGTAGGGACTCATGTTCCCTTCTTGGGGTCCCATCAATGATTAAATGAACAAGCAACCTTTTTCTATATTAAACTGATACAATTTATACTTATTTGTATTTCACACAATATGGGTGTTTATTAAATGTGTATTTGCTTCCTTTAAGGTATCTGGAATTGAGGGTCTAAACAGTAGGGAGAAGCGTGCTTGAACTTAAATTCCTGATGGTGGCTGATGATGGCTGGCTCAGTCCTCTTATCTATGATGGAGTGACCTTGAAGGAATGCCAAGGAAGTTAATCATTTACTAGGTGTGGCTTTTTCCCCAAAGACACTTGAGTTGAGGCTTTTTCAAGCCTGAATAAGGTCACATAATTCTTCTTTTAAAAGATCGAGAAAGTTACATCATGCTTTTGAAAATTTTTATGTAGATAGTTGTTATCCTAAGTTGGCATTCATGGAAAAGAACATTTTTTTTTTTTTTTTTTGGTTAAAAATCTATGGTCACCAATCAAATTCTTATATATGATAAGCTGTCAGAAAGTATGTGCCAAACTCTTTCACCTCCTTTAGAGGTCTGTTTTCGAGGAAAAAAAATGTTTTCAAAAGTTATTCATTTTGTCTCTCTTTTTATTTTTTTTATTTATTTTTTTATTTTTTGAGATGAAGCTTCACTCTTGTTGCCCAGGCTGGAGTGCAATGCATTATCTTGGCTCACTGCAACCTCTGCCTCTCAGGTTTAAGCAATTCTCCTGCCTCAATCTCCTGAGTAGCTGGGATTACAGGCATGTGTCACTATACCTGGCTAATTTCGTATTTTTAGTAGAGACGGTGTTTGTCCATGTTGGTCAGGCTGGTCTTGAACTTCTGACTTCAGGTGATCTGCCCCCGTCGGTCTCCCAAAGTGCTGGGATTACAGGCAGGAGCCACCGTGCCCAGCCCATTTTCTCTCTCTCTCTTTTTTTTAAATAAACACTAGTTTTTGAAATAAAGTGGTTTTTTTTTTAAATAAACACTAAGAAAATACTGATTTCAACATTCCTCCACAACCTTGGCTAAATTAATTAGGTAGAATAAACAATTTGTATTTTTGTAGCTGACTCCTTGGAACCCTGGGGAGCAAAAGATACTGAACATGGGAGAATGAAGAGAAATAGTGTCACTGTCACAGCCCTAAAGACCTGATGACAGTGGGAACAGAGAATGGTGGCAAAGATCTAAGTCAAGAATAAGAAAACTAAGAACACACACAGGCAAACACTATTCTGTGGTTTACTACCGGTTTCTCCGATGAAAAGTTACTCAATATTCTCAGAGAAGAGAAGAAAAAGAATGAAATAATTCAGAATGCAGAGAACCAAGAAACCAATAGTAGAATTGAAAAAATTAGCTCTGTGTGTGTGTGTGTGTGTGTGTGTGTGTGTGTGTGTGTCCCTTATTATACAATGAACAGAAAGGCATGCTTTGTTAGAGTTATTCCTCATCCCTCTAAAAAATGTCTGAGGGTCACTGAATACTAATTCCTATTTCATAACTAGGTTTTTTTATGAGTGGCTTTGTCTGCACAACATAAAGAGAAGTAAGCGTTTAGGAAGATGCCAGATATTAACGCACTCTTGCTTGCTGTCTGCGTGGATCATGTCAATTGCAAAATCATCACAAATTTAAGGAAAATCAGTTGGAGAATATTTCTAATTTCGAAGTTCTTGTTTGCATGCCTTCTTTATTTGAAAAAAATTTTTATGAGAATCTGCCAAGCAGTATGCTAGATGAGGGGTTGACCAACTACTTAAGGCCTACCGGCTAAATCCCAGCTGCTTTGTTTCTATGTAGTCTTCGAGCTAATAATGGTTTTTACATTTTTAAATGGCTAGGAAAAAAACAAAATAATATTTCGTGGCACATTAAGATTAAATGAAATTAAAATTTTCTGTCTATAAATAAGGTTTTATTGGAACATACCACACCAAATCATTTACTTGTGCTACAAATGAAGACTTGTGTAGTTGTAACAAAGACCCTGTAGCTGACCCACAAAGCCGCATGTATTTGTTGTCTGGCTAGCCCTGTGCTAGACTCTGAGGATAAAGCTGTGTCCAAGACTGATCCAATCCCTGACCTAGCGTTATTTACATTCTAGTCACCGATAGCAAAGATTCTCAACATGCAATTAAAGACAGCAAATTGATCATTACAGATGAAGATAAATGCTATGAAAGTAATCAACAGACACAGTAATGAGATCAAGAAAACTGAGCTGGGGGTTGGGAGAGGACAGAGAATTGTCATCTGGAGGGAGGTTAAAGAAGTGACCTTTATCAACTGAGACTAAAAGATGAAATAAACCAAGCCTATGACAGAGGAGCCATCTTGAGCTTTCTGAGAGAGTAAGGTGCATGTGTAAAGTTCCCATGGCTAGAAAGGCTCTGTGTGTCTTAGAAAAGAGAGGAAAGAAGCTGAAGGTCAGTGAGGGGAGGTCATATGAACTTAGAGGGTTAAGCAGGGCCCATTTCCAAGTATTATGGGAAGCCACTGACAGGTTTTAAGGAGAAGAGTAACTCGTTAGCTTTGATTTAAAAAAAAAAAATCACACTGGGCACGGCAGCTCATGCCTGTAATCTCAGCACTTTGGGAGGCCGAGGTAGATGGATTACATCAAGTCAGGAGTTCAAGACCAGCCTGGCCAACATGGTGAAACCCCGTCTCTACTAAAAATACAAAAATTACCTTGACAGGGTGGTGAATGCCTGTAATCCCAGCTACTCAGGAGGCTGAGGCAGGAGAATCACTTGAACCTGGGAGGCAGAGGTTGCAGTGAGTGGAAGTCGTGCCACTGCACTCCAGCCTGGGTGGCAGAGTGAGACTCTATCTCAAAAAAAAAAAAAAAGTAAATAAAATAAAATAAAACATTATAAAAAATTGTTCTGATTGTGGTGTAGAAGTGGATTGGAGGGAGGCAAAGATCTTAAGAAGAGGGTCCTCCTTGAGGGTTCAAGGAGGCTGATACACTGGCTGGCTGGTGGCCGTGGTGATGGAGAGAAGTGGCGGCTTTGGCAAACAGGATCAACGGTCTCGGGATGAGAGGGCAATGGGAAAGACAGAATTGAGGGTGATTCACACATTTTGTCTTTGATTACTGGGTGGTTGGAGGTGCCACCTACTCAGAAGAACAGGCTGTTGGGACCAAGAGCATGAAGACTTCTCATTGGAGAAGACCAGTGTTTTCTCTAAAGGTCCAAATAGTCAATATTTAGGCTCTGAAGGCCATGGCGTCTTTGCCACAACCCCTCAACTCTGTCCTACTGGCACAAGAGCAGCCACAGATAATACGTAAATGAATGGGTGTGTAAATATGTGAAATTTTATTTACAAGAGTAGGTTATAGACAGGATTTGGCCCATGGGTCACAACTTGCTAACCCCTGTTGTAGAGTTGGATGTTCAAGTCAGACCTCAAGTGAGGGCTGAAGATACAAACATGAAAGTCATCAGGATTTAGTCTTCGGCCGGGATGACATTAAGGAGAATTTGTAGAAAGAATAAAGACAAGAAAGCCCACGGTCATGCTTGGAGGCATCACAACATTTCTTGTCCAGGTGAGATAATCCTTATCAAAATTGTGTTACTGGGATTATTTAGAGGCAGAAAACATTATCATAAGGAAGAAGGACTCTTTATACACTACAGTGATCTCTAATTGAAAGCCTTCTTCAGCTGCTAACACATACATGGGAGAGTGAAGTGGGAAGCAGGAGAGAGTAGTGGTAAAGAGCTGCTAGCTAGGCTCCACTAGGTAGCTATGTGACCTTGGGCAAGTTGTCTAACCTCTCTGTTTCTCAGTTTCTCTACCTGTGAAATGAGGATGAGACTAACAAGACCAAAGTCACAGGATTGTTGCGAAGGCCTGCCATAGTAAGTGCTATATACCTGTGCAGTATTATTTCTTCTCTTAATTGCTACCTTATTCCAGAAAGGATTTGAGACAACTAGCTGTTATTGGCCCTTGCTTTATTTAGACACTTACACTAAAGCTAAGCTCAGCCCAATTTCAATGACTTCATGTCAGTCCTCTCATCAGAATATTACCCCCCTCCTCCCCCACAATGCAAATTCTTTACCTGCTTTAAGCATCTTCCATCTCCACTATTACAAAATTCCTTTCTCTTCCATCTGCATCCTGGCTGTGGATTCTTGTGCTCCTTATCTGGCCTCGACCCCTCCTCTGCTTGAATTATGTATGTCGTATCCAGCTACGTTAAGCTGACTGAAGGCACCAGATCTTTGATCTTATTTCCAGAAGTGACTGATACAACCCGCATAAAAAGGACATTCCCCTTGGCAGCATCAGATTACAAGGAATTACCAAGAGAAATCGGTGTAATTCCACCTTCAGCTGCCCTCTCAAGAAAGCTTATTTTTCAGTGAGCAATTTTCACAGAAGGAAGTTAGTTTAATATTCATCTTTACTGAATTCAAGTGAGTTTTGTTTTTGTTCAGGTTTTCATTTTATTGAGTATCATTATGGACTCACTGATTATTACATATTTGGTATGTTTCAGGCAACTAAAGTTGCATTCATTTTTGATGTTCACACTGCCCTACTACTAATCAATAGTAGCCACATTTTAATTAGTTAATTAATTTTGCTTTTGAGAGACGGGGATCTCACTACTTGCCCAGGCTGCCCTCAGACTCCTGGGCTCAAACGATTCCCCTGTGTTAGCCTCCGATTAGCCAGGATTATAGACGTGCCATTTTACTCATGTTAAACTGGTGCCTTTATCTTTCTGACATATTCCCTGTCATCTCTGCTATATCTGAGACAAGATGTTCTGGTTCACTTCGTCTGTTCCTGACCCAGACCTTGAATTGGTCAAATAGCAAGAATACTTGGCTCCTTTCCATGGAAAGCAGTATTCAAAGACCAAACTTCTGATTCTGGAAATTGGTAATGATAGGGAAGAAAATTTAACGTTTTTCTTTTTTTTCTAGTGCAAACCTTATTTTAGGGTAATCACGTAGCCCAGAAGACGAAGGGAAGCTCTTCCACACTGGAGAATTCCGGCGAATATTGTACATAGCAAAGATGAATAGAATTAGAAAGTTTGCATTTTGCAAGGCTAAAATGTAGGCTGATAAAGGGGGAATAAGGCTGTCAGCACCTTAAACCAGTCATCTAGCTCGATATTATAATATCAAGATAAACTGCCATGTTAATATGTCAGATGTGATCATGGTATTGGAATCATAAAGAAAAATGTCCTTATCTCTCTTTTTAAGAGCTTTATTGAGAAACAATTTATATACCATACAACTCAACCGTTTAAAATGTAAAATTCAATGACTTTTTGTATGTTCACAGAGTTGTGCATTCATCATAACAATTTTAAAACATTTTCATTTCCACCCCAAAGAAATCCCACACCCTTCTGCTTTTAGCTCCGCCGCTGTCCCTCCATCTTCCCATTCCCCTAACTAACCCTAGGCAACTCCTAATTTACTTTCTGTATGGAGATTTTCATATTCTGAATATTTCACATAAATGGAATCATGTACTATGTGGTCTTTTGTGTCTGTATTCTTCACTTAGCATAATGTTTTCAAGGTTTCCATAGCACATATCAGAATTTCATTCTTTTATTATTATTTTGAGATGGAGGCTTGCTCTGCTGCCCAGGCTGGAGTGCAGTGGCGCAATCTCGGCTCATTGCAACCTCTGCCTCCCAGGTTCAAGCGATTGTCCTGCCTCAGCCTCCTGAGTAGCTGGGATTACAGGTGCATGCCTCCAGGCCCAGCTAATTTTTGTATTTTTAGTAGAGACAGGGTTTCACCATGTTGGTCAGGCCGGTCTGGAACTCCTGAACTCATTATGTGCCTGCCTTGGACTCCCAAAGTGCTGAGATTACAGGCATGAGCCACCGGGCCCACCCAGAATTTCATTCTTTTTAAAGGCTAGATAATACTCCATTGCACAGATGACCACATTTTGTTTATCCACTCATCAGTTGACGGCATCTGGGTGGTTTTCATCTTTTGGCTATTGCAAATAGTGCTGCTCATAACATTCATGTAAACTATTCATTTGAATGCCTGTTTTCAACTCTCTTGAGTATATACCCAGGAGTGGAATTCCCAGCTCATATGGTCACTCTGTTTGACCATTTGAGGAACTGCCAGACTTTGACAAAGCAGCTGCACCATTTTACATTCCCATTGACTGTGTCTGAGGGTTCAATTTCTCCACATTTTCACCAACGTTTGTCATCATTATCTGTCTTTTTTACAATAGCCAACATAGTGGGTATGTAATGGCATCTCCTCGTGGTTTTCATTGGCATTTCTCTGACGGCTAATTATGTTCACAATCTTTTCAAGTGTTTATTAGCCATCTGTATATCTTTTTTGGAGAAAGGTCTACCACATCTATCGCCCACATTTTTTTCATTTTTTAAGAGATTAAATTTTTAGGTTCACGGTAAATTAAGCGAAAAAGTACAGAGAATTCCCATGTACTCTCAGCCCCCACACATGCTGCACAGCCTCTCCTACTAACTAAAATCAATGTACATACATTGACACGTCATTATCATTCAAAGTTCATAGTTTACATCAAGGTCCACTCGTGGTGTGGTACATTCTATGGGTTTTGACAGATGCATAACGACATGTATTCACCATTGTGGTGTCATATAGAGTTGTTTCACTGCCCTCATCCCTCCTTCCCCTCTCGCCACTGACAACCCCTGATCTTTTCACCATCTCTGCAGTTTTGCTTTTTCCAGAATGTCATACAGGTGGAATACTACAGTCTGTAGCCTTTTCAGATTGGTTTCTTTGACTTAGTAATATGCGTTTAAGTTTCCTCCATGTCTTTTCGTGGCTTGATATCTCATTTATTTATACTGCTGAATAGCTTTCCACTGTTTAGATGTATCACAGTCTATCCATTCACCTACTGAAGAACATCTTGGTTGCTTTGAACTTTTAACAATTATGAATAAAGCTGCTATAAACATTCCTATGCAGTCTTCTTTGCCCATTTTTAAATTCAGTTGTCTTTTTATTATTGAGTTGTGGATATTTTTTATGTATCCTAGATACAAGACTCATCAGATACATGATTTACAAACATTTTCTCCCATTCTTTGGGTTGTCTTTCACTTTCTTGATGGTATCCTTCGAAGTACAAGTTTTTCATTTTGATGTCCAGTTCATATATTTTTGTTGGTGGTGCTTGTGCTTTTGATGTCATATTAAATAAATCTTTGCCTAATCCAAAGTCATGAAAATGTATACCTATGTTTTCTTTTAAGTATTCTATAGTTTTAGGCTAGGTGCGGTGGCTCATGCCTGTAATCCCAGCACTTTGGGACGCCAAGGAGGGTGGATTGCTTGAGCCTAGGAGTTCGAGACCAGCCTGGGAAACATTTTTGTATTTTTTGTAAAGATGACATCTCTACAAAAAATACAAAAATTAGCTTGGCACAGTGGCATGCACTTGTAGTCCCACCTACTCAAGAGGCTGAGGCAGGAGGATCACTTGAGCCCAGGAGGTCGAGGCTGTAGTGAGCCACGATCGCACCACTGCACTCCAGCGTGGGCAATACAAAAAAACAAAAACAAAATGAGTTTTATAGTTTTAGGTCTTGCATTTAGGTCTTTGATCAATTTTAAATTAACATTTGTACACGATGTAATGTCTTTATCTTTTTACAGATATATGCAGGCTAAATAATTTAGAGGTGAATATATAACATCTGTAATTTACTTTAAAATACTTCAGATAAAAACAGATAAAGCAAACATGGGAAAATTTTGACAGCTACAAAATCTAGGCGGTGGGTATATGGTTGTTCATTATATTTTCATCTTTGATTTTGAATTTTTCTTTAAATAATGGAAGTAAAGTTAAGAAATCAAAATCAGAAAAAATACTTATGAGTGAAAATGTCGTTAATAGAGAATTAAAATTAAATCCATTTTAACTTATTTTTAAATTGTTTATAAATGTTAGCATTTTATAATAAGTTATAAATTCTTTGCCAAACCCCTAATAAAAACACACAAGAAAATGGTTGTGTCAGAGTGCCTTGGCATTGCTCTTGGGAACTAACGTTCTAGAACTTCTTGTTCTAATACAGCAACTATCAGCCACATGTGGCTGATGAGCACTTCAGATATGACAAGTCCAAATTAAGATGTGCTCTAAGTGCAAAATCTGTATTGGATTTTGAAGACTCGGTACAAAAAAAATGCAAAATAGCCCATTAATATGTTTTATGTTGATTTCATATTGGAATGATAATATTTTGGATATTGGATTAAATAAAGTGTATTACTAAAATTACCTTCACTTGTTTCTTTATATTCTTTTAAAATACAGCTACTAAAATGGAAATTACATATGTGGCTTGCATTATATTTCTTTAGAAAAAGTTTAAAAATTTTTCATAGAAACATATAGGAAACAATCATTACATTTCTTTTGAACATTACCATCTAGAGAGAAAAGGACTGGGCTAGAAGATCCACATTCTAATTCCCTTGCTGCTTTCAACTAGCCATGTGACTTTGGGCCATTTCTTCCATTTCTCAGCCCTAAAATAGTCAGGGATAAATTCACTCAGCAAATACTTAGAGTTCTTACTATATACAAAGAACTTGGCTAGATGATGTGGAAAACAGAAGATGTGAAACTGTTCATAAATCCAAATAACTGTTTTTCCATTTATCCCTATCCATGAGTCAATGAAGATAAAAATCAACAAGGGAAAATATCTCATCATTTTTATTTTTTCCACTAACATTTTATCTTAAAATAATGTATATTTTATAAAGGATCTGAGACCTGGATCACATATGCACAGAGTGTATGTTCTTTTTCTCTTCTAAGTCTTGGGTCTTTGAACATGTTTTCCATTTTTCCAGAGGCTCCCCAATTTCAAATGTTGTTCAAGAAGTGTACTATGGTAGACAGTTGGTGGACAGTACTCATGCCCTTCTGTTGTCCCATACCCATGGCTGGTCTTGGCCATGTAACTTGCTTTGGTCAATGAGACATTAGCAAGCAAGATAAAAGCAGAGGCTTGATAAGCACTTGCTCACTGAGACTCATCTTCTTGGAACACTCCTTGGAACCTTGCAGCCATGCCGTAAGGAAACCCAAGCAACCATGAGGAAAGGCCCACATGGAGAAGAAAAGGCCAGGGGTTCATTCAGACTAGTGATTCTCAACCTGTGGCGATTTTGCCCCTTGTGGGGCATTTGACCATGCCTAGGGACACTTGATTGTCGCAGTGGTGGATAGGTGCCACTGGCATCTAGTAGGTAGAGGTGAGGGACGCTGCTAAACATCCTGCAATGCACAGGACAGCCCCGCAACAAAGAATGACCCAGCCTAAATATCAGCTGTGCTGAGGTTCAGAAACCAGAAACGTTTCTGAACCTAGACAAACGTTTCCCACAACCTGGCTCCTATGGATCAAGGATAAAGGCACTTGGGAGAGAAAGTGTTCACACAAGTAAAATCATCTGTAGCTGCTCTTTTAAACTTGTACATTTACAAGTGACAGCTTCCTGAACAGTCTGTGACTTGTGATTTTTCAGTGATTCCTATTAGTATTCTCATCAACACCAATGGCACATTTCACCTTGTTTACATTTAGCATTTAAGCAGAGTAACTCATCAGACTATCGAGCCAACAATCATTGTGTTAGTTGCACCAATCCAGATATTGTTTCTCCTTGGTGCTGTCAAGGCCGTGGTTTGCCACAATTCAATCTGAGCTTCCAAATCCCCAGCCATTAACCCACCCAAAGAGCGGGGGCTTTAACTTTTACTGTTTGATAGTCCATCAGCTTTGGTTCTATGTTAGCAAAGAACTACAGCCCCATCATGCTAAGAGGATGCCACTTTCCCTTTGAGAAAAGTATGTATATATTTAGAGGAATACATTATTAGTCAATTTTATCTATGAGAAAAATTTTAAAGACATAAAAATTATAGTAATTTGCTCATAGTAAATTTTATTAGAAGAGTCTAAATATAGCTACATTAGCAGACTCACTCAATAAAAATTTTAAACATAGCAGTCCAGTATAAATCTCACAGCTATGGTAATTAACTGTGAAATACATAGAAAATAAACCATTGCAGATAGGGTATTTTGTTTGTTTTGTTATATAATAGGGCATATACACATCTCTAGGAGGAATGAAAAAGGGCCAGAAGTGCTGCTAAAATTGGCAGTTTGAATAACTTTTTGATAGGCTGGCAGTTACAAGAAACACTTGATGTGCAAGGTAATCTCCCTGCAAAGTACAAGGACCTAGATGAAAAATCCCAGTGATATGAATTATCCCAGTAATCTCCCAAACCTCAATAACATGGAGTCTGATTAGAGCAGGCTACAACCCAATTGCAAGTGGGCTTTGCTGTTGATGGAGAGCCAATTCTTGGCAAACATTAGTAAAACCAAGCCATTTATCTACCCGGTTGAATCGGCCTTTGTTGAGGAGTGTGAAACTGTGACCAGCATCACCAACCAGCCTCCATAGGCAGGGACTGCTTTCCTTTCTCCTACACTTGGTTTGTGCTCTGAAGTTGGCTCTGGTACTGCATTGGCTTCTTGAGAAAAGCTTTTTTGCTGGTTTCTAGCAGGAAGGAGGGGAAGGAGGCCCTGACTCCAGGGATGTGGAGGGACTGAGCGGGACTGTCTGGGGAGATCTGTGTTCCTGGGATCAGGCCCTTGAGCATCCAACAGGTAGAAGGTTGTGAAGTGGCCCAAGGACCACCACATCTACCGAAAAATGGTGAATCTGGGGGACTTGGTTTGATCCAGTGAGCCACCAAGAGCAACATTTCCCCTCAGCCTGTGATCAGGACTCACATGGTGGCTGGATTTTTCAAGGACACATGGTACGGGGGCAACTCTGTAGTTCAGGGTTCATCAAATTTTAACTATAAAGGACCACATGGCCAATATTTTACGTTTTGCAGACCAAGAAACAAAAGGAAAGGTATTAGGTAGGAACTTACATAACAAGAGAGAAACATTTTTCATAATGTTTTTATTGGCATAATCCAAAATACAATAATATTTAAGTGCAATTATTTGTAACCCACATCTATTAATGAGAGAAAAGGAATTCTTTCGCTGGAGTGGGGGGATATTTCTCTTAATTGGAGTTCAAAGGTGGTTTCTGCTATCATCACAAGTGCAAATGTTCATGTATGAAAGCCATGCTTAGCTCTCTGTACGAACACTGTCTGGCGATCTGGCCCATAGGCTATAGTTTGCTGACCCTTGGCATAGTTGAACACCAGTCGCCCACACTGGATTTGCGGTGTTCCGGGGCGGGAAGTCGCTCCGGGCTGAGAAGCACCTCGAGGCATCTACCGGTCCGGAACTCTCCCTTTGTGCCCAGCTAACCACGGTTCGTTGGCTCTCTCCGCAAGGCAGGTCTGGAAGGTCAAGAACGAGGCTCGGGGCTCTCTCGCGGAGCAAGGACGCCTTCGGGCTTCAGGACCACCCACGGCGTCCCAAACAGCTTCCCGGGCGGTGCTCCCGCCCCTCTGGCACTTTCCAGCTCCCCCTCCAAGGCCGCTCTTCCTCCCTCTCAGCCCCCTCCAGCTCCTCCTCCGGCTCCTCCCCCTCCGCTCCTCCCCTTCCCTACATCTAGCCGCCGCGCTTTCCCGCTCCCGCAGCAGCAGCCGTCCGCGTCGCTGTTGCCTCCGCCACCTCCTCCGCCACCGCGCGCCCCTTGGAGTCCTGCGCCCCACCATGCCCAATATCGTGCTGTTTAGCGGCAGTTCGCACCAGGACCTGTCCCAGCGCGTGGCGGATCGCCGGGGCCTGGAGCTGGGCAAAGTGGTCACCAAGAAGTTCAGCAACCAGGAGACCAGGTGGGGCCGCGCCGGCGGCCGGGCTGGGAAGAGCTCTGGGCACGCGGCTGTGGGGCCGGGTTGCGAACCAGCGGCTGCCCGGGCCACCTCCGCGGCCGCCGCGTTCCCCCTTCCGGGGCGGGACGGTGGCAACGCGGCCTCCGCGCCCTCGCGCCCGCGCCTGCGAAGAAGCCGAAGTGGGGCGCCGCGCGTCTGGGTGCCCGTCCCGGCTCTGCCCCCGGCGGCAGGGCCTTCGGTTCTGGGACCGCGGCGACCCGGCGGTCCCGAGGCGCGCCCGGCCTCCCAGCGGCGCCGCTCGGCCTGGCGTCCCCAGCCCGGAAGGGAGACGTCTGGGCGGTCACAGACCGTCGGGGAGAGAGTGGGCGCAGCGGGCGGGAACCGCATCGGGGCAGCGCGCGGTGAGGGGACGTTCTGGGTTGGCTGGTCCCGGTTTCCGCGTCCCTGCAAGGCTGAACCCAGACCAGTGCGTGCGATGAAAGGTTCACCCCCGTCCCCAACTCTGGTTGCAGACTGGGTTTACCTGGGGACGGTTCGAACGCTGCTTCCCCCACCTGCCCCCAAAGGGTTTGATCGAACGGGCGGGAGATCAGCGTTTTTACAGCTTCCCAGGTAAGTCTCCTGAGCAGCCCGGACGCAGACCTCTGCGTTATCCAGAGGGTGGAGTTGTGCCACGCTTTGAAAGACTGTGAGAATCCCAGGGCTCACATGGTGAGCTCCCCTCTGCTTCCACTACTCTTGCTGCTTCAAAGACGATGGACTTTCAGCTTCCTTCTGGTTCTGGTAACTCTGCTGTGTCAAACAGCGACGCCGTGATTCGCCTGTAACTGCCACCCATTTCTCAAGTCCAGGAGAAGTGGTCGCTTCTGCCTGTGGATCACGTGGTGGCCATCCTTGGAAGCTGACCTAGGGGGCTCCTTTGTCCACCTGCCTGAGTCCACACAGCTCCTTGACTCATTTCAAGTTGGTCTCATTTTTCCCCCTTCCTCCAATGTCTAGTACAGTTAACTGTCCACAGTTACTGATAATTTTTATATCTTTGGCAAAGATCCAATTCAACCAACATTTTCTCGAAATGGTGCTGGAACAGTTGAACAGCCATATGCCAAAAACTATGAACTTCCATCCATCCTTTTCACCATTTGCAAAAATTAACTTTGGACTATAGACCTAAATGTAAAATCTAGAACTATAAAATCTCTAGGAGAAAATCCTGATGACTTGGGGTTTGGCAAAAATTTCTTAATGAGGAGTTATGTTAATACTGATGGGGAAGATACTGTTTTGTTTTGTTTTTGTTTTTGTTTTTGTTTTTTTGGCAAGTCAGCTTTTTAGGATATGTGAATCTTACGTGACTTCTTCCAGGTGGCAAATTCCAGTTATGGCTCCGATGATACTATAAGTAAAGAAACATTGTGAATGAGTAGCAGGTGGACTTTGGCTAAAGAATTCCACTGTGCAGTGTTTAATACAGAAGTCTGAGGGGATGGTCTAGGGCTCTGGAGAAGGATAGAACCAGGTTTGAATGTTGCAATATTTTGCCAGTCTTGTTCAAGTTTCAGTCCCTTTAAGAACACGAGAAGAAGAATAGTTTTTGTTCAGAAGGTGTTGTCATATAAGTAAAGGAGAAATTTATTGATGAAGTAAATTTTGAAAGCAAGTATGTTGCCCTTCCATGTACCCAGTGCAGCACGAACTTTTGCTAAGGAGTATGGTTAATCTAGATCAGTTCACTGCTAAGTCAGTGTTGAGTTTCCCCTAAAAATACTGCATATGCCATTGGGCAAAGCTCACTCAGACATTGAAGTATGATTGTTTATACATTTGTTTCAAATATAAAGCAGACTCACTTTTATTTTGTTTGGGGATTTTATAACCATCACTTGATAATTAGAAATCGTGGGGCCTCAAAAACCACTCAGCATGAAGTTTGGGAATTGTCTATATGGCTACATTTTATGTTTTTAATATATAGAATATAAATGGTTAACTGCCTGACTTTTCTCTTTTCCATGAACTGTACAAGTACAGAGTTTAACGTTTATAAACAGCCCTCTCTGGACCAGGTAACGTGCTAGGAATACAGCTTTTAACTGTGATTGAAGAGAGGAGAAACTAAAAGGCAAAAGGAAGATAAAATTGGTTCAGTTCATGTAAGGGCCCCTTGAATCTCTCACTGAGCTAGGATTAGAAATCTGGTTTGTTGTCTGCTAGCCATCAATCCTCCCATTTAGCATTTTTTATACGCTACTTAACTGAACATAGAGCCTTCTAATTTTACCTTCTCATCCCTAAATCATTTCAGATATGCAGGGAGAGGTCTGCTTCAACTTCACCATAGACCATAGAAATTCCAGGATGACATCTTAGGACAGCAGGTGTCTAGAAGTCTCTGTTATAACATTTTACCCTGGTCAGTTAACCTGCTGGCAGAATCTTTAGCTATACTGTGAGACAAGGTTGTACAAAGTTATACAAGGTTATCAGTTACCAGGTAATAAATCAGCCCATAGCTTAATGGCTTAAAACAGTAATTGTTGATTTGGCTTACAAATCTGCAATTTGGGAAGGGCTCAGTGAAGAAAGCTTGTTTTTGCCCCATATGGTCACAGATGATGTGGCTAACTGGGGCTGGAGGGTTCTTGAGGATGGCTCACATCACTGATAAGTTGCTACTAGCTTTTGCCTGGGAGCTTAGTTAGGAACCTCGGCTCCTCTTCCTGTAGACCTCTCCATGGGGCTGCTTGAGCTTCCTTACAATATGGAAACTGGGTTCTAAGAATGAATGTTCCAAAAGACAGGACATGGAAGTCACCAGTCCATTAAGGACTGGCTTGAAAGTTGCTGTCATAATTTCTGTTATATTCTGTTGGGCAAGTACAGAGCCCTCCCAAATTCAAGGGCAGGAGACTAGACCCTGCTCCTTGATGGGAAAAGTGTTAGAGCCTGTGGTTCTCTTTTAGTTACCATGCCTGTTTATTGTTGAGTCAGTGACACTCTTCAGCTTTTTTATGTAGGGGTCAATAAAGATCCTCTGGTGGAATAGCAAATGGATGCTGCCTTCTAGCCACAATTTTTAAAAGACCTAGAATAAAGATAGTCATGATCATCTTTTTGAGTAGAAGCAGGACTAGCTTTAGGGGAAAAGTTGCCATGGTGATGATATTCTCTGTCCTCCTCTGGACTGCTGGAGGTTCTTGAGGAAAAACAGGCCAAAGAATCTAATCTTGTTGGATAAACGTCATAATACCAGGAGTTGGCAACGTTTTTCTGTAAAGGGCCAGATCGTAAATATTTTAGGCAGTGCTAGCACGTGTAGTCTCTGTTGCTGCTTTATCTTACAGTTCTGTAAGTTACAATAATGTTTGTCGCAGGTTAGCTGGGCTGCATTCTCTTCTGAGGCTCTAGGAGAGAATCTGTTCCCGTGCCTTTTCCAGTTTCTAGAAGCAGCTCACATTCCTTCACTTTTGGCCTCTTCTACCTTCAATGTCAGCAATAAAATGTTGCTCTGACCCTGCTTCTGCTGTCTCCCTCTTGGATTTTTAAGGGCCCCGTGATTACACTGGACCAATTTAAATAATCCAGAATGTTAAGGTCAGCTGATGAGCAACCTGAATTCCATCTGCAAACTTACTTCTTCTTTGCCATATAAACTCACATATTCAAAGGATTAGGATGTAGACATCTTTAGGGGGCCATTATTCTGCCTACCACACCATTCTTAACTCACAGGCCATAGAAAAACAGCCTGTGTGCTATGTTTTGTCGACCTCTGAGCTATATAATACTGTACTTAATTTCTGCTGTAGTTCATTTTGTGCTGCTATAACAATATACTGGCGACTGGCTAATTTATAGAAAAACAGAATTTATCATAGGTCTAGAGTTTGGGAAGTCCAAGATTGAGGGGCTGGCATCTGGCAAGGTCCTTCTTGCTGTGTCATCCCATGACAGAATGGTGGAAGAGCAAGACAGCACCGTTGAGAGAAAACAAGAGGGGCCAAACTTGCAAATAAACCCATTCTTAAGATAATGAACACGCTCTCGCAATGATGACGTTAATCCATTCATGAGGACACAGCCCTTATGACCTAATCACCTCTTAAATGTCTCACCTCTCAATACTCGTGTACTGGGGATTAAGCTTTCAACACATGAATGTTGGAGAACACATTTAAACCATAGCAATTTCCAAATTAAGTTTATCCCATAGTTGATGTAATGTTCACAAAGCAGTTATATTTAGTTCCCTAGATCGTGAAATAGGAGAGAGCACATAGAACTCTTTCCCCTTCATCCTGTGAGATTGGCATATTTTCATCCATATTAGAAGGCATGCAAGAAGATGTGTGAATGTTATCAAAACTAATTTTCACAACATGTCAACTTGAAAGACTTTAATGTTCCTTTAAAATTTTTAGAGATGGAGTCTCGCTATGTTGCCCAGGCTGGATCGAACTCCTGGGCTCAAACAATCCTCCTGCCTCAGCTTCCCAAGTAGCTGGGACTATGGGCATGAGCCACCATGCCCAGCTTGTTCCTGTTGTTGCCCAGGCTGGAGTGCAATGGTGCGATCTTGGCTCATCGCAACCTTTGCTTCATCACAACCTTTGCCTCCTGGGTTCAAGCGATTCTCCTGCATCAGCCTCCCAAGTAGCTGGGATTACAGGTATGTGCCACCATGCCTGGCTAATTTTGTATTTTTTAGTAGAGACGGAATTTCTCCATGTTGGTCAGGCTGGTCTCGAACTCCCAACCTCAGGTAATCCGCCTTCCTCGGACTCCCAAAGTGCTGGGATTATAGGCATGAGCCACCACGCCCGGCCTTAATTGGCCCTTTTAAGAAAACAGTTTTATCAGGTATCTGATAGAGGGAGAAGGGAGAAGGATAATTATTCATGTTCCTCATTTGTAATTTTAAAATATTTCATTTTGGGATGAATACATTTACAGACAATTCTGCTGTAATGTGACATATATATTCCTAAAAATTACCATGCTATGCAAAATCAGGCAATCCAAAACCACGGGGCTTATGAGAAAAATGGGGTTAGGGACATAGCATTCAAAAACTTCCTCAGTGACCCATTAAAAAATCATGGGAAGGTTATCAGGGTGAGTATCCCTTATCAGAAATGCCTGGGACAAGTATTTCAGATTTATTTTTTATTTTTGCATTTTGGAATATTTCTGTTGTACTTACTGGTTGAGCATTCCAAACCTCCAAAAATCCGACATACAAAATGCCCCAATGACCACTTCCTTTGAGCATGATGTTGTCACTCAGAAAGTTTTGGATTTCAGAATTTTGGATTAGAGTTCCTGTCAAAATGGTAAAACATCAACATGTATTACATGCCCCCCAAAAATTGGCTGGGCGCAGTGGCTCACGTCCGTAATCCCAGCACTTTGGAAGCCTGGGGTGAGCTGATCACTTGAGGTCAGGAGTTCGAAACCAGCCTTGATAACATGGCAAAACCCCGTCTCTACTAAAAATACAAAAATGAGCCAGGTGTGGTGGTGTGCACCTATAATCCCAGCTACCTGGAAGTCTGAGGCAGGACAGTCACTTGAACCTGGGAGGCAGAGGTTGCAGTGAGTGGAGATGGGGCCATTGCACTCCAGCCTGGGCAACAAGAGCAAAACTCGGTCTCAAAAAAAAAAAAAATTACATAAATACTACAGCAAAGATGGCACTTTCCATTGAAAAAATGCCTGAGCTTTAGGGTTCTCTAAAATGACGTGGAAAGTTGTGACACCATAGGTGAATGAGTGTGGCTCATTGTCTTCAAGGTGTATACATGTGTATGTTTGTGTATTTCTAAGTGGCTCCATTTGGCTGGGTGCAGTGCAGTTTTCTGCAGTCTCAGGATAAGAGGTTGTACATAAGAAAATACGAAATACATGCTATGCTCAAATTGTTCCAAGTAATATCAATCATTGGAACAAATTGGCCTTTTCAAAACATTGCAGAGCTGACCATCTTCCTGGTTTGGACGCAGAGCTCTGCGAAGGATGTGCCTGAGCACATGGCACTATTTTATGTTTCTTCTGATCAAAGGAATATACCAGGGATGGGCTGGCTCTCTCTCTCATGTTGGACATCGAGAATTCTCTACCTGGAAATATAGAAAATTCCAGACGTGTAATTTTCCAAAACTTAGCTGCTATTTATTCTTTCTCCAGAAGCTACGCGAGGATGCCAAAACAAGGAAGTATACCAAGAAAGAGGATACAGAAAATGGGAAATGGAGTCCAGGAGAGGGGGTAGGGAATCCCCAGATGGCAGCTGTGCACAGGCAGAGAGATAACCCAGACCTGCCACCCCGGGGAGGGACGCCTGCAAGACGATGAAATGCAGATGGGACTTGAGGCCTCTGACCTTGGGAGATTTTGATTGTTAGTGAAGGGTTTAGGGTGGAATCTGGATTCAGGATTCAGAAAACTTAGCAGATAAAAAGGTAAGAGAATGACCTCCAGGGAAAATAAAAAGAAAAGATGTGTATGAAAATAAAATATAAACATTTGTTTAAGTTTACTGCATGGCAGAGCTCTGAGCAGCAGCCTTTATGCAGTTAAAAATGTAAAGTCAATCTTTAATGTGAATATTGATCTATATTGGGATGATGGCGAGATGGGAAATTTGCATTCCACGTGATAGAACTGAGTCAAAATAGAGTTCAGTCCTCATCTTCCACAGTGAGAAGTCAATACACTTTGCCTAAAATAACAACTCAAGACACAGCAATACACACGTATTAGCTACACTTGAAAGAAAATATCTAAAAATCATATCAAAAATTAAAATTGGTGGCCTCTGGGCTGTTTCTCTAAGTCTTACAGAATGGTTTGCGTTTTTTTAAGCAATGTGACTGTTTAACTTTAATAAAAATAAAAAACTAAAACTAAATATGGTATTTTGCAGAAAAGAGTTAACATAGCAGACCTAAGACTCAGGCCTGTTTGCCAGGTTGGCCCTTGGCTGGCCTCTGGGAGCTTAGATTTTGCAAGGGTACCCACCATTTCCCGGTAAGAATGGCTCACTGCATAAACTGGTAAAAAAATTGATAAACAATGTGGTTCATGTTGAACGCCTGTGAGTCTGACATTTTGGTATGTGCTAGGCAGAGGGTGCTTATAAGACCAGCCCACAATAAAAACTCAGGGACTTTAGTCTCTAAGCAGCTTCCCTGGTCAAGAGCCCTTCACATGTGTGGTTATAGCTCACTACTGGGGCATTAAACTCTACCTCTGACTCCTCTTGGGGAGGACTCTTGGAAGCTTGCACCCTGTTTCCCCCAACTTCACCCCATGCACCTTTTCCCTTTGCTGAGTTTGCTCTGTGTCCTTTCCCTGCAATAAATCATAGCCATGAGTACAACTATTATGCTAAGTCCTCTAAGTCATCCTGGTGATCATCAAACCTGGGGGAGGTCTCAGAAACACCCAAGATGCAAATATGCTTCAATATTAACCAATGGCAGTTCTCTTTTCCTAGCGTGGAGATTGGTGAAAGTGTAAGAGGGGAAGATGTCTACATCATCCAGAGCGGCTATGGGGAAATTAACGACAACCTGATGGAGCTCCTCATCATGATCAATGCCTGCAAGATTGCGTCATCATCCAGGGTGACTGCCGTGATCCCGTGTTTCCCATACGCCCGACAAGATAAAAAAGACAAGGTAGGAGATGTGTGTCCTACTCTAGAAGCCTGTTCTGGGCCACTGTCAATATTTTTTTTTTCCTCATTTATTCCCTTGATTAGAATTATCTGGAAAATGTTGACTTTTTCCTCTAATGATCAAGTAGATATACTTCCTCATTTTGTTTGTTAAAGATTTGACTTTGAACCTACCCTGACATTAATATTCAAAGAAACAGGTAAAGCATATTTTTGCAGGTATTAAAATACCATTATTGTCCTTATTATAATGAAATTGTTGTCTTTGTAGTGGTGGATAGAAGTAAATACACACACAAACGCGCACAAGAGTACAAGTCAAACTGGAGAACATCTGAATCAGATCACTGGATTGTATCAGTTTCAGGGTCCTGGCTGTGATACTGTGTTACAGTTTTACAAGATGTTACCACAGGGAACTAGGTAAAAGGTTCACAGGATCTCTGCATTGTTTCATACAACTGCATGTCAATCTACATGCAGTTGTATGAAAATAAATTCCCCCAGATTAAAAAGTTTAATTTAAAAACAAACAAACTGTGATCTCTTTTTAGCCTTTAAAAGAGAACAGAAATAGTATCATCGAATTATGATTTTTACGTTAGCATCGAAGGAGGCTATGTGAATAAATTCCCCCAAAATCAAAAGTTTAATTAAAAAAAAGATCTTTTTTTAACCTTTTAAAAAGAAAAGAAACAGTATCATTGAATTATGATTTTCACAACATTAGCATCAGAGGAGGCTCTGTGAGTCTTTAAAAAAATGAAGAAAATGTGATTGGTCTTTGACTTTGAGAGCATCAGAGAAATCGGAGGTTGAGAAGAACATTGAAGGAGATTGTATTAGTTTTCTAGGGCTGTCATAAGAAATTACACAAACCAAGTGGCTTAAAAGAGCAGAAATTTTTCCCTCACAGTCTTGGAGGCTCAAAAGTGTGAATTCAAGGAATGGGCAGAGCCACGCTCCTTCCGAAGGCTGTAAGGCAGGATGCATTCTCACCTCTTCCAACTTCTGGTGTCTCCTTGCATTCCTTGGCTTGTGGCTGCATCACTCTGGTCTCTGCCTCTGTTTTCACCTGGTCTCTTCCCTGTGTCTCTTTGTTTCTTATTAAGGACACTGTCATTGGATTTCAGGCCCAACCTAATCCAGAATGAACTCAACTTAATCTTTACCTTGGTTATATTTGCAAAGACCGTATTTCCAAAATGAGGTCACATGCTGAAGCTGTGGGTGGACATGAGTTTTGGGGGGATATTGTTTGACCTATTACAGTGGTCAACTCCCAGCTGTTGTCTGCTCCATATCTTACGATGTTCAGCCAGGCTCAGTGAGAATCCTGCCAGTTTGCAAGACACGCTGCTACTCTGTGATTTGGTAACTCAGTGCAAGAAAGGTTTTCCCCAACACGCTGCTATTTATCTCCGTGGTTCATTTCTGAAACAACACAGATTTCTGAAGCACCACAAGATCCCCTCATATTTGAAAGAAATCCTTTATAAATTTGAATTCATATACCAAAGTCCCCCTGAATATTAATCCCAGCCTCCTCAAGACATGGTTTCTTTTCCGTGTCTTGAAGGTGGCTCGTCAGTTAATTTCTCACCTAAAATCTGATCAGAAGGGTCCATATACTTTATCTGTAAATGGCTATATGGTCTCTGTTGCAACGATTCAACTCTGGTTATACTTCGAAAAGAGCAACAGACAATATGTAAGTAAATGGATATGGCTGTGTTCCAGTAAAACTTTATGGGCACTGAAATGTGAATTTCATATCATTTTCACATGCCTTGAGCATTTATTTTGAGTTTTTTTCAACCATTTAAACATGTGAAAGCTGTTATTAGCTCACAAGTAGTACCAAAACAAGTGGCTGGTGGCTAGCTTGATTTGGCCTGTAGGGCACAGTTTGCCAACCCCTGTATTACAGCATTGATTGTGTGTGTGTGTGCACGCGTGCACTTATAGTCTAAACTTGACCTAGGGCAACCAAAACCTTAGGTCACATACCTTGCCGTGAAGCTATGTCCTCCCACTTGCTATTTATATAGCTCCTTTTATTTTAAACTTGATTCTAGAGTTTATGTGTATTTTTAGCTGTTAAATTTCAATTTTCTAATTTTGTCCCATTGGTATAATCTGTTGTCCTAGCTATTCCTCCCATCTGTGTGTTTCCACAGATTTTTCAGCATCTTTCTCCTTGTCCATGTCATAGAAGAGCTAATTTTCTGCCATTATTTCTTCCTTCTTTGTGGTTTAGTAAATTCTCACAT
>NW_016107716.1:832666-842348 GCF_001604975.1 Cebus imitator
TTCTCCTACCTTAACCTCCTGAGTAACTGGGACTACAGGTGCACGCCACCACGTCCAGCTAATTTTTGTATTTTTAGTAGAGATGGGGTTTCGCCATGCTGGCCAGGCTGGTCTCGAACTCCTGACCTCAAGTGATCTGCCCACCTTGGCCTCCTAAAGTGCTGGGATTACAGGTGTGAGCCACTGCACCGGCCTCTGGCTGTATTTTTAATCAAGGTCTTTCACTCACAGTAGGTTTTACATTTTGTATTTGGCCCTAAGATATTGAATACATTGTATCTTCTTTAGGAAATTACTCCTTTTATCATTACATGTGCCCTCCCCCATTGTTAAGTGATTTGTAATCCCATGTTTCTCTTTAAGTGATACAATATTGAAAGCACTACATTTTTGTTTGCACATATCTGATTGGCAGTGACCGCTTTTTATGAAGTTGGAGAAGTGTTTTCTTATCTGAGTTGGAGAAACTAGCACTATTTGTTCCCGACTCCTTGCATTGCAGGGGGTGTGAAGCAGTCTGATCTCCATCCCCTAGTTCCTAGTCGCCAGCAGCACTCCCAGCCACTGCGAACAACAAGAGCCCTATGGATTTCTGGAACTCTAGTGTCTTTAACTGTTGGTTTTGCGTGTGTGTATGTGTGTGTGTGTGTTTGAGATGGAGTTTCACTCTTGTCGCCCAGCATGGAGTACAGTGGCGCCATCTCAGCCCACTGCAACTTCTGATGCCTGGGTTCAAGGATTCTCCTGCCTCAGCCTCTCAAGTAGCTGGGAAGCATGAACTACCATGCCTGGCTAATTTTTTGTATTTTTAGTAGAGACGGGGTTTCACCACGTGGGCCTGGCTGGTCTCAAACTCCTGGACTCAAGTGATCCGCCCGTCCCAACCTCCCAAAGTGCTGGGACTACAGGTCTGAGCCACCAACACGCTTGACTGGCTTTAACTGTTTTGTGGAACTGCGTTTTCTAGCTAGTAGCAGTTTTCCTGATGTTAGACAGTTAGATGTGTTTTCCATTTTTGCCCATTGTGAAAACATATTTCTTTTCTTTCTTCCACCTTTTCTTTAATCACTTTGCTGTTTCTTAGTAGTAACATTGTAGCTGCTTCTAATTTTTTATCCCAGCCAGACAATTCCATGACTGCCTGAGCTTAACTGCTGATGAAGAGAGGACTTTGATCACCAACCACACAGAGGCAGGGCCGTTGGTAGTAACTGAGAGACAATGTGTGTAGTGACTTTAGGAAGTCGTGTGGTTTCTTGTTAGAAAACACAGCTAGGAAAGAAGGAATCACAGTGGGGTGTATTCGTTTCCTAGCACTGTTAGAACAAATTACCACAAACTGGGTGACTTAAAACAACAGAAATATATTCTCTTAAGTGTTAGAGGCCAGAAGTCCAACATCCGTCCTTGCCTCTTCCAGCGCCTGGTGGCAGCCCGCCTTGAGGCTACGTTACTGCAATCTCTGCTGGAATCTTCACATGGCCTCCTCTTTGGTCTCCGTCAGATCTCTCTCTCTTTCTCATTTTCAATTTTCTTTTTAGAGACAGGGTCTTGCTTCGTCACCCAAGCAAGAAGAACTGCCAGGCTCAAGTGATCCTCCCACCTCAGCCTCCCAAGTAGCTGGGACTACAGGTGTGCACCACCATGCCTGGCTAATATTTTTGGCTTTTTCGTGGAGACAGTGTCTCATTATATTGCCCAGGCCGGTCTCAAATTTCTGGGCTCAAAAGATCCTCCTGCCTTGGCCTTCCAAAGTGTTGGAATTAAAAGCATGACCACCACACCTGGCATCTCTCTTTAAAGGATACATGAGGTAGCATCTAGGGCCCGCCTGAATAATCCAGGGTAATCTCTCCATCTCAGGATTCTCAGTGTCATCACATCTCAGAAACCTTCTTTCAAATAAGGTAACATTTCACAAGTTCCAGGGATTAGGCTCTGATATTTTTGGGGCCACCATTTAGCTCACTCCAAGAGGCTTTAAAGGAAGTCACTGATGTGTTAAGAGATGAATATTTTAAGGACACTTTGAGCTTTCAGATAGTACATATCATTTATCATCTAGGCCAGGATGCTTTCAAGATTGAAAGGGAGCTCTATGAATAACGGTGCTGGGAAACAGGTATCCACCTATACTGTCCCGGGCATGTGACATAGCGTCCCCCTCTCTGTAGCCTCTGGACTGACCTTGGAGGTGGCCAGGACACAGAAGCTGTTCTGACACCATTATTTCTGACATGTCTGTGTAGTCAGTGTGACTCATATTATAGTGAGGAGACAATTTCATTCTTTATCCAAACTTGCTGAAAGGGGAATTCTTAATTCTTACATATATATATATAATTGTACTTTAGGTTCTGGGGTACATGTGCAGAACATGCAGGATTGTTGCATAGGTACATACACGGCAATGTGGTTTGCTGCCTCCATCCCCCCGTCACCTGTGTCTGGCATTTCTCCCCATGTTATCCCTCCCCAACCTCCTCACCCCCCACTGTCCCTCCCCTAGTCCCCCCCAACAGACCCCAGTGTGTGATACTCCCCTCCCTGTGTCCATGTGTTCTCATTGTTCAACACTCGCCTGTAAGTGAGAACATGCACTGTTTGATTTTCTGTTCTTGTGTCAGTTTCCTGAGAATGATGGTTTCCCGATTCATCCATGTCCCTACAAAGGACACAAACTCATCATTTTTTATAGCTGCATAGTACTCCATGGTGAATATGTGCCACATTTTCCTTGTCCAGTCTATCTTAATTCTTATCTATTATTTGAGGTGTGCTTTTGCTTGCTTGCTTGATTTATTTATTTTTGAGACCAAGTTTTGCTCTTGTTGCCCAGGCTGGAGTGCGATGGCATGATCTCAGCTCATCACAGCCTCCACCTCCCACATTTGAGCCGATTCTCCTGCCTCGGCCTCCCAAGTAGGTGGGATAACAGGTGTGCTCCACCACACCTGGCTAATTTTTGTATTTTTAGTAGAGACAGGGTTTCACCATGTTGGTCAGGCTGGTCTCACTCTCGACCTCACGTGATCTGCCCACCTCAGCCTCCCAAAGTGCAGGGATTACAGGCATGAGCCACTGCGCCTGGCCATAAAAACCGTTCTGAACTAGCAGGTTACACAAAACCAGGCTGTGGGCTACATTTGGCCCATGGATTCTAATTTGCCAATCCCTGCTATAGAAGACCCTCAAGAACTGCTTTTTCCCTTCCCTGGTAAAAACAGTAGGTTGGACAGGGCGCAGTGGCTCACGCTAGTAATCCCAGCACTTTGAGAGGCCGGGGTGGGCAGACCACCTGAGGTCAGGAGTTTGAGAACAGCCTGGCCAACATGGTGAAACCCCGTCTCTACTAAAAATACAAAAAATTAGCTGGGCATGGTGGCGCGTGCCTGTAATCCCAGCTACTCAGGAGGCTGAGGCAGGAGAATTGCTTGAACCTGGGAGGCAGAGGTTGTGGTTCAGTGAGCTGAGATGGCACCACTGCACTCCAGCCTGGGTGACAGATCAAGACTCCATCTCTAAAGGAAAAAAAAAAAACAACAGCAGATTGTGGGCAAGGCTGGGAATAATGACTTCTGAGGCAGGGAAAGGACTTGTAGTTTGGGCAGTTCTTTTCTCTTTTTTCAAAATCATTTTCGAGATTATGTTCTCTTTTCAATAAAATTTTCTTTTTTTCCTTTTTTGTACCAGAGAAATTGAGAATAGTTTTTCCTGATGTGAATTTCTACAGTTTTGTAATTTTTTAAAAGCCTGTCAACTTTACATTTTCAAAAGGTGATATTTGATGCATTGAATGAGATCTAGAATACCCTGGGACTCTTTGTTATGATTGGGCTGACTTGCAAAGCATTTAACTTTTATGCATTTTTCACTAGGGGAGTTGAATGTTTTATTTTTGACTACTGTGCCTCGACTCTACCTTTGTTTCAATGCTGTACTAACTTTTCTTTGTATAGGCTAGCAAGTCAATTAACTAGTAAATCATTTTTCCTGCAAGATTCAGTTGGGTATGAGCCAAACTCTGAGCCACAGAACAAAAACCAAACTTGTAAACAAGGCATGAAGAAGAAAATCAGAAAGTGTGAATTTGGTAATTACCTTGTGGTTTGGATCCCAGAAATGAAGAAACACTGGATGCCACTGAGGAGAGAAGAGAACGGAGGATTCTTTTTGCTGGCGTCTTAGTCTGTGCCGCTGTAACTAAATACCACAGACTGGGTAATTTACAAAGAATCTTCAAACCTGTGTCCTGGGAGGGGAAAAAAAAATAACAGAAATTTATTTTCTGGAAAACCAAGACCAAGGCACCGGCCCTCCTGAGGGGAAGAATGCTCTGTCCTTACCTGACAGAAGATGGAAGGACAAGTTTGCAAAATGCTGCCTGAAGCCTCCTTTAGAAAGTTCTGAATCCTGCTCTCAACGGAGGAGCCCTCAGGGCCTAATCACCTTTTAAAGGCCCCACGTCTTAATCCTATCACATTGCCAACACCTGAATTTTGGAGGGGGCCACTCAACCCATAGTAACTGATCATACAGTTGTAAGAAGAGCACAAAATTGATTAGTGTTGCAAATTGGGTTCTATTACAAAGCAGTTGTAGCAACTGATTTGCTCTTTTTATTATCCTGGAACTTCGTTACACTAAATAATTCTCACAGTTAGTGAGGCTAATGACTAAGCCGTGGACATTTAGTATTAATAGAGATTCTGTTAGTAAATATTTATTGAAGAACTACTGAATGCAAAGTGTGGAGCTGTGTTCTGCAGATGATGTGAAAATCCCCAAACCAATTGTTTGCCCTTGGGATGTAGTCTAATTAGACAGGTATCACAAGGCAGTCCCAAATTAGAAAGGAGAGATGATTTCTGGAGTTCTGCCTTAAAATTGGAAGATTAGAACCAGACTGGGAGGATCAAACTTATTGGCTCAGCAGACACCGTGGAATGGGGACAAGGCAGGCATGTGGGTATAATGGCCAGGCTTCAGGTGTTTTCTAGAGGAGGAAGGACAGCCACAACGCCGACTTCAGGGAGGCTTCCCATAGCAGAGGTGTGGAAGAGGAGCTGTTCCTAGTAGGCTGCAGCCAGACTGGTCAGAGAACTTGGGAGAATAAAGCTGAGAAAATTCGATTTTGTCCCAAAAGCAACGTGGAACACAGTACAGGGGAGTTATGGTCTATAATTAGTAGAGAAGTTTGAAAAAGTAAAAAATGAAAAATATATTTCCCTAGAATCTCACATTTTAGAAACATCTGTTAACTTTTTAGAGTGTTTTCCTCTCATTCTTTTGTGTTTTGAACATAATATACCCCTATTTTTAATGATAATACATATTTATTTTTTTTAAATGGTGTGTTAGGGAAAACACAAATAATCTGTTAACATTTTTGATGTAATTCCTTCCTGCATGTGTTTTTACATGAATGTACTCGGGGGGGGGTGTGTGTGTGTGTGTTTAACAAGGATTATTTGTTACTATTTTGAATGAAATCTTTTTTTAAAGCTTTTATTGTCTCTTTTTGTGGCTGATATATAGAAATGCTGTTGTTTACTACAAAATGCTCAACTCCACCTAGGTCTGATCATATGTCTATATAATCTCTTGGATTTCTTTGATGTGGGCAGTTTTACTGTCCATAATTTATGATGTGGAAACCAAAGCTATACAGAAGTTAGGTAATTTTACAAAGAATATAATGTCAGTAAATGACACTAAGTATGAAATTGAATAGTAAGTACTAAATTATCAATCCTCTTAGAGTCTTCGTTCTTTGACTTTGTTTTTTTTCATTTGTAACCATCCAACTGTTGGCACATGAATCCCTTTTTAATAGCTGGACTTCTTTTAGCCTCTGGCTGTGTGAGGGTCTCTTGGCCTCAGTAATCTTACTTGTGCCACTCTGTTCTTCTAGAATACTATTCTCCTCACCTTTACTGAACTTGCCTTAAAAGCAGTTTCCTCTGAGGGACCACTAATAATGATCTTGTTTAAACTTTATGTCCTTCCTGCTACTGTCATCTCTCTCAGTACCTTTTATTTCTGCACACTTACTGTGATTTCAGTTATACATATTGTGACATTACATATATATATGTTTAACTGTTTGCTTATTTGATATTTGTTCTCTATACCCAGCATCAAGCACTTAGTTTTGCAGAATTTGTAAATAGTAAATGTTCGCTGAATTAGATGGAACGAATATATCTTTTGCTGTTACAACATGTGTAATTTTCTTTTTGATGCTTTGTTGATTGCGTGTATGATTTATCTTTCTCATGTACATCCTAGTGGGAGGAATCTAATAGTATCCATCTTTTCCTGTTATAAAATTAATGTTCTTATTGTTAGAGTCGTGCTCCAATTTCTGCAAAACTTGTGGCCAATATGCTGTAGGTGGCTGGGGCGGATCACATCATCACCATGGACCTGCATGCCTCTCAGATACAGGTATCAGTGTTTTCTTTATGCAATGGTTAAGTCAAGTCTGTTAAATAATCTTAGAAGAGGTACCATTAGTTGTGTTTGAGTTTATATATGGCTACTCTCTTGGATTTTTGTCTTTACTGAACTTGGAAATATAATTTGATATTAATACTTCCAGTCTCTCTCACCATCTTGCCCCCAGTCAGTTCTGGAGGAGTGTGGCTGGCTTCTTGGTAGTAAGTCCTGTATAGTTTCATCTCAGCTTATGGAAAATAATTAGGATGGCAGAGTCATAATATACATTTTTAAACCTCTTCATAACTTATTTTCTTTGTCTCTAAAACAGGCCAAATTATATTGTGCCACTTTGTGTTATATAATGAACGTGAAGTATTTAGTTTATAATAACTACTTAAGAGACAACAAACCTTTCCCCTCACCATCCTGCAAAGCCATTCTTTTCCTCAGAATATAGGCCATCATAAGACAGTAGCATATGTTCCAAAAGATGGATTGGACTGAAATATGCCCCTATAACATATCTGTCTTTTGATTTCATTCTTTCTTAAATGAACAAGAGGGAGTCTGTTATAAAAGCTTCTTTTAAACAAAAAATGCAGATGTTATTTAATGAAAGCAACTATCACTTTAAAAAGAAAAACAAAAAATCAAACCAAAACAAAACACTTCAATGTGACACTGACTTCTCCCTTTAGGGATTCTTTGATATTCCTGTGGATAATTTGTATGCGAAGCCCGCGGTCCTGCAGTGGATCCAGGAAAACATTGCGGAGTGGAAGAACTGTGTCATTGTTTCACCTGACGCAGGGGGAGCCAAAAGGTATCATGCAGGCTATGCCTTGCAGATTTCTCCATTTGCTGATTAGTTTTTCCCTTTCTAATGTATTAGATAAGGAAGCATGCTGTCAATTACTTAACACTCGATTTTGCTAGTAAGCAAGTAAGTAGACTGCGGGCTTCACTTCCAGAGCAGAAACCCATCATCTTTGTTAGTATTTCATCATTCAAGAAAGAAGAAAATGCATACACAGATACATAGACACAATAGGTATATATTGGCTTATTTGTTTTCAGCAAAGGATAGATGTGTTTTGGGCTTTTTTAAGTTATTTTTTTCTGATAATAAAAGTAATGAGCCTGATTGGAAAGTAAGTCTTTTAATTAACAGCACTTGGAAATGGTAGCCAAAATAGAACAACATTTGTAAAAAGAAATCTCTGTACATAGAATAGCAAGAAAGGGAAATATCAAGAAATAAAGCAGAGGCTGAAAGCCATGTCCAGGTGGCTTGAGGGGGATGGGCGTCAGATCCAGGAAGAGCCTTGTGGCTTGGGTTTTAATGCTCACATGGAAACCTCCATAAAGAAGGGAGCTAAAGCCAGGCACGGTGATGCATGCCTGTAATCCCAGCACTTTGGGAGACCGAGGTGGGAGAATCATTTGAGCCCAGGTGTTCCAGGCTGCAGTGAGCTATGATCACACCACTGCACTGCAGCCTGGGCAACAGAGTGAGACCCTGACTCAAAAAAAAAGGACGAAGAAGAGAAGGAGGCTGAAAGCCAGATCTCTAGCCAAAAGCCAGGGGGGAATGCCCATCTTTACCTGGGCCTTTGGATTAGGGGAGGGAACAGGCACCTATGAGAAGTCAAACCACCACCCTGTGAGCTTATGCCACATTCAGATGTGGAGTGCAATACACAGGAAAATGTTCTCCAGGCTGTAGAGCCCCTGTAGAGGGAGAATTTCACAATCCTAGCTGCTCAGTGAGCACACCCTGGTTAACCTAACCCAATGATGCCTGATCTAAAGTTAGAAAACCAAGGGAACACAGTCCACCCAAACCCAGCATGTGCAGACAACAGAGCAGCGGGCAGTCAATACTTGGGGATAAGAGAACAATTCCTAGACTATCAAGTAAGTTGAAAAGGAAACTAAGGTGAAGGAGAGATGGCACCAACCTAGTAGTAACAGCATGGCAGTGATGATGCACCCAGTGGCGTGAGAAGGTGGTACCAAGGAGCACGTCTCAAAGGCTTGGCAGAGAGTCTTGAGGTGTTAACAAGCAAGCAGGGCACAGGGTGTTCAGAATCAAGGATGAACACAATAAGAGAATGCGGCAAGCTGAGGCTCGGTGACTCAGTGACAGTGTAGAGCTTTGCAAGTGCTATCTGGGAAGAAAAAAGGCCAGAAAGGGAGTTTTATTGTGTAGGTAGAGACCTCCCAAGGGAGAGGTAAGAGACTTCTACCCTCCAGTCCAGTGAGGAAGCAAGGAAGATCTAAATGTGCACTAACAGAGGTGCGATCAGAGCAACAAGTGATCATCAGGCTTCGGAATGGCTAACATCAAAAGCCTGTCCCTCGTCTGGCACCCTCATCTCTCTGCAACACAGCTGAGGACCTAGGATCAAATGCAAAAGCTTAGGAGTAGCCCAGAAAGTTGTCTTAACATTCTTCCAGGAAACGCGGGCCCTGATGCTTAGAAGAGCCTTGTTCATTCTGCTCAAAGCTGCCTTCCAACAGCTGCTTGGGTTCCCAGCACAGAAGGGGCGGAACGAGCCATGCAGCTGGAGACTGGCCTCTGCCAGCAGCAGGAAGTGGCTGTGGCCAGGATGGAAACATAAATATATAAAAGACGGAAGCAGAAAGCTAACTTGCAAAGACCCTAGATGGGCAGCCCTGGGGTGGAGAGCGGCACTGTGTCATGTAGCCTGTTACTCTATGGTGCGTAATGTTCACAAAAATGCCCTTGGCCAAGCATTAAGGTAGAATCACACTAAGTGTCCTCTGAAAAAAAATTGTGAGCAACATTTTGGGGTCATTTCTACTAGAAATGCTTGCAGTTGACTTGGAAAATTCTGCAAGTCACATGGAATCTGCATTCAAATGAGGGAAATGCACTGGCCCGATGTAAGGTTAGAGGCAAAGAAGCCATCCAAGGGGTAGGTGAGCAAGCGTCAGATGTAACTGGTTTATAATAACAGCTTTGTTACAGTGTAATTCAAATATGTACAATTGGGTGGGCTAGGTGGCTCACGCCTGTAATCACAGCACTTTAGGTGGCTGAGGCAGGCAGATCAGGAGATCAAGACCATCCTGGCCAATATGGTGAAACCCCGTCTCTACTGAAAATACAAAAATTACTTGGGCTTGGTGGCACACGCCTGTAATTCCAGCCAGTCAGGACGCTGAGGCAGGAGATTTGCTTGAACCCAGGAAGCGGAGGTTGCAGTGAGCC